>NC_141994.1:43195932-43565281 GCF_049901715.1 Pseudonaja textilis | reverse complement strand
GATTTATAAATCAACTTTGAGTAGAAACATGTACTTAAGATGACTAACAATGTTAAAATAAAAAGTTAAAACTTAAAAAAAAATAAACAAAAGCCCAGTGAAACGTCTTTCCTTTTTTCCATATTCATTCCTTCAAAAGTCCACTTTTGGCATCAGCAAAGTTGTACGACAGACCATTATCTCTGCTAATGCCAAGATAGTATGTTTGGCAACTGGAACTAGATCCCAGGGATAAAGTGTCTCTTTATTTTGTATGGCATTACTTCCAAAAACATTTCCAACTTTCATTTTTGTTTTAGCATTTTATGTTTGGAAAGTTTAAAATGATACAAAGCTCATCATATCAGTGCTTAAAGTGCAGAATTTTGGTTTATATTATTAAACTTTCTTTTAGGAGGTTTAAATAAAGAGGTAGACCACAGACTTCTGTTTACAAAAAAGGATTTTATGGTGAATATTCAGTATTGGAAAGACAAATTTGTAAGTATAGTTTAAAAGTGCTATTGATGTACGTATTTCTAGTTAGATAGTATGCAAATAGAATATTTGGAGCTTTAAATTTCAAAGATTCATATTAGATGTCTGGTACAAATTTGAATTTACAGGACAGTTCAGTATCTTTTTTCCAAGTTTTAATTATCAGTTACTAAGTAACATTTAATAAATATATAGGTGTCAGATTCAAAATGTTTATCTAAACTATATCACTCTTCTGAACTTCATGATCAGATCACAAGGCAATTTAAATAACCTTTTTACAATTAGATCACAATAAATTAGAGCAAGTGGATTTTGAGTATTCCCCAACCTCACTTGTTTTAGTGGAATTTAAGAGTATATATTAATAGAGCTGTCCAGATTTGATTTCAGTAAGATAATTTGAAGAACCAAAGAATGAAAACATAGCAACTAACAGCAACAGACAGAAGTTAATGTCACAATTTTTTTCCCTGGGATCACAGCAAAGGTGGTATTCAGCAGGTTCTGACCAGTTCTGGAGAACCAGTAGCAGAGATTTTGAGTAGTTCAGAGAACCGGTAAATACAACCTCTGACTGGATATTTTATAGTATTCTTCCCCTGCCATGCCCACCAAGCCACGCCTACCAAGCCACACCCACAGAACCGATAGTAAAAAAAATTGAATCCCACTACTGGATCACAGGGTGCTTGACGAGTTCAGCCTTTGCTCTAGAAAAACATAGTACCTGCTTTTAAAAGTTCCAGAAAAGTACTACATTTCTGCTTTTATGTACCTTGATACATTTGGAATCACATCTGAAATGCTATTTTAAAGGCTAGAATCTTATTGGACATCTGTAAGTCCTTGAAGAATTGGCTTTTCATTTGAATATTGGGCTTCATTCAGGGGTGAGATTCAAATTTTTTAACAACTGGTTCTGTGGGCGTGGCTTAGTTGGTGGGTGTGACTTGGTGGTCATGTTATTGGCTGGGCGTGGCTAGCTCAATATCACTCACATCGAGGCACGCATCTTCTCACCTGGCCTCTCGTGACTGTGGGGATGCTGCAACAGTTGTAAGTGTGAAAAATGGTCATAAATCACTTTTTTCAGTGCCATTGTAACTTTGAATGGTCACTCCACACAAGCAAAGTACCAGCCATGGAGGGGAAAAAAACTCCAGAGACGTTCCAGAGACAGGAAGTCTAGTCTTGCCAAGAATGTAATAAGGGTTAACGGAGAGAGAGGCAGTTTCTGTAAGCAACACCAGAATGTTTCCTTACTGCCTTCCTTACAGGATTAGGCCAATAATTTCTTCTAACAACCGATGCTTAGAATGTTAACCTGTTCTAGCGAATAGGTGAAAACTGGTAGAATCCCACCCCTGGCTTTATTGTAATGATGGAAGATGTACAAATGGAGTTGCTCTCAGTTACTTTACATGTGTCTCCTGCTATTTTTTCCTTGAAAATTTTGCTTTCGCTTTTAGTATTGTATTAGCTGATCAGAGTCTCAGTTTGTAAGATGGGCGGTGACATAAATCAAATTGGTACATAAATAAGAATGCGACCTTGGTAAAGGAACAAAGGTTCCTTTGAATAAAGGTTATGTTGTTTTTTATGTATTATATTTGCAGTCAGAAAAACAGGTTGCTCCTGAACAAGAGGACAAAACAGAAAAGAAGAGCATTTCTATAAAAAAAACTTCTGTAAATGAAACCCATGGAATACAGTAATGTAGAGCATACAGCAATCTTTGTGTTTACTCAGTGATATTTGAAGTGGAAAAACTTTTATTTTTGAATAATTATTGAAATTATTTTGGTTATGTTATTATCCAATTATCAAAGCATAAGTATGTTTTTAAGATAAACTAAATTCTATAGCAATGCAAAAAAAAATATTATAAAATAATAATTCAAAGTTTAATATATAACATTTCCTTATTGGTTGAAGAACCTTAATTTTATTTTATTTATGTTTTATGTAAAACAGTTAATGCTTTGATTAATTCTAAGTTTTGAACATATTTTTTTACAGTAAATATTGTTAAGTAACAAAATATTCACAGTATAAATTACAAACAGAATTTGGCATATTTTGTGTGGTTTTTCTTTTTATCATCTCTTTTCCAAATAAACGTAGTTTGCAATGCATAAAACGCATAGTTTGCAATGCATAAAACTCACACCGACTCTTACGTAGCAGAACTATATGATGGAGGTTTTATTTTTAAAGACAAGCTATTAAAGGAAGTTGCAAATGGATTTGAAAGACTAGCATGTTGAAATTAAATCTTTACCATTCTGCCAATATGCACAAAATAATTTTTTAGATTAGTGCCTTCTTAGTTGAAAATTGATCAGTTATGCATGTCCTTCAACTGTCCTTATTAAAAATAAGCAAAAAGCCAGTGTAAATATACTTGGTTTATGTCTTGATTAAAGTTTTTAAACTGTGTTCCATGGAACACTGAACTCCACAAGAACTTGAGTCTATTTTGTGAGAAATTAAGAATAAAATTAATCAGGAGTGTCCGTAACAATTTTCTCAAGATATAGCAGAAAAGATGGGTCATCAACTGAAGCTCTTCGTCTTGATTAAAGGTTTTGGAATTTGTTTATATATTTAACTAACAGGTTCCTCAACCTGGAAAAAAAGTTTAAAAAATTCTTCTCCCTGGTCCATTTAATTCAGATTTTGAAATATCTGCAATTTCTAATGCACATTCTCTTAAAATACAGAGAATAACGAAATCCGGGTAAACTTTTCATCTGTTTTTCATTTCTAACAAGTTAATAAGATACTTAGGAACCCTTTTCACTTTTTGAGAAAGCCCTCAATCTTTTGGAGTATTAATAAGTATTAATAATAACAAATAAGAGAAACTTTGTAACATTCCACTATTGCATTACAGTTAGACTAGTGTCAGACAGAAGTAATAAAGATGCAATTAGAGGGCAAATGGCCCTTTTGGAGGACTGGTTACTTTGGATTAGTGTCTTCAGTGGGTAAGCATCAGAGATCCCCACTCACTCTTCTCCACTAGGTTTGTGAAGTTTGCTTTTCAGAGCCATTCCCCACCATTTCCTAAGGAGCTTTTCTCTGCAGTGCAACACTTCCAGGGTTAGTCTGCTACTGGTTCTCACCAGTTCAGGTGAACCGGTAGCTAATTTTAGGGTCAGTTTCAGGGAACCAGCAAATCCCACCCATGGCTGGCCCTGCCGTCCCACCCCTCCCAGAAGTCCCAACGCAGCCCATTGTATCGCAGGTAAGTGCGGAGGCTCGGAGAGGGTGGAAAACTGGCCTCCTGGAAGTTCTGGAAGGCCAGAAGTGGGCCTATTTTCAGCCTCCGGAAAACCTCTGGAGCCTGGGGAGGCCATTTTCACCTTCCCGGAGGCTTGAGGAAAACCTTCGGAGTCTGGGGAGGGCGAAAACGCCCCCCCCGGCCCATTTTTGCTCCCAGACGAGGGTGGTGCAGGAGGCTGACTAGGCCACACCCACCATGGCCATGCCCACCCAGAAACCGGGCAGAGAACTGGTTGCTACATTTTTTTGAAGCCCACCCCTTCCCTAATAAGTGCTAATAGCAAGTTAACAAGCTGTACCCTATGACCTTAGTTGTTTCCTACAACTGGCACTGCTGCATGAAATTAACAAGATCCCTACCCTGATCTTAATAAATTAATAGCTGATGGGTTTTGCCTCGTGAATGTATAGTAGGCAAACAACCAGCTTATTTCTTTTCATGTGAATTCCATATTACGCACCTTGTTATTTCTTCTTTTCCAATGAATGCAAACTTGTTAAATCACATTAGTGCTGGAGTGAGAAGTGCAAAGGGTAGAGGAATGAGGAAAATCTGTATGATCTTGTGACCCTACTTCGGAGGCTGTCCTTGCCACTTGGATTCACTAAGGCAGATTGAGGAAGGATTCCCCTAGTGCTGTGGGTGTATTTCTGAATAAATTTTTATTAAGGGTCTATTGCTAGCCTGGCATCTCTCTTGAAGTTTTCATTCTTTGGCAGCTATTCTACAAATTCTAAATTAAATATTAATGCACAAACTAAGAACAACTACTTGAAGCGATAATTCCAAAGAGTGGTTTTTATTACTAATTCTTTTTAAGCAGGGGAAAGCCATCAATGATATAGGAAATATGATTGGAGCACTTTAAAGTAGCAACTCACAGTTAACCATCTTACTTTGGGATGGACTAATCATCTGGGAGAAAGCTTCCTGAAGCTGTTTTTACTCCTTGGGAATAGAAAGGGATGAATCCCAGTAGAAATGTTTTAATGTAGAAATTTTTTAAGGTGCCAGAGAATGGTACCTGATAATTATTCTAATTTTGGGAGCAACCGATTTCTTAATACAATGTGGATTTAAATGAGTAATATGTTTTAAAAGACAAAATGATAACAAACTTTCATAAAATATGTTTTTTATTCTTTGAAAAATAAACACACAAAAAAAATTCATAACATATTTTAAAATTTATTATATAATTGTAGGAATGCTAAATATAGCTTTATGATAATGATATTCTGTAAGTGTAAAATTGATTTCATGTTATTTTTTGGTATTTACAAATAATATATACAGTATATATTCATGAATGATATATAGCATTTCCTTTAAAAATCGCAATGCAAACAGTACTTCTAATGTACATAACAGTAAAAATGCTGCTATAATATGCTTTGCTAATATATATTACATTAATCAGTGATAATGTTATATATATTTCTATTTCCAAACTCAAAAATATCAGAAAAAACATAAAAGAGCAATCAGGCTGAAAAATGATCCAGGGTATATATGTTAGATTTGTTTGTTTGTTTGCATGTTAGACTTTTTTTCTAGATTCAAAAATAATCATATGCAACTACCTCATTATTCCTAATAATAAACTCCTTGAAATGTTTTGCCCCATTTTGTGTTTTAAAATTGCCTATGAACTGATGTTGCATCATTTCCATTTTCCTGAAGATAGGGTTCTTAAGAAAACACAAAAAGGAAAAGAATATAGGTCTGCTACTTGCAGATATGAACAACACAATATCCAAACTTTATTTTAGATTGTCAGAGTACTGCATTGTGTCCCTAATATAAATGAAGTGAATATTTAATATTTGTAACTTGTCCCCAGGCTTGAGCAGCATCAATATGGGAAAAAGGAGTTGCTCTTACTTTTTCTGGGGCTTGCTTCCATTCACAGAATCTCTTTGCTTGTCACAAGGATTTAAATAAAAATAATAATCCTGCCCAGCCCTACACAGCATAAACAAAAACCAGCTGAGCTCTCATTAAAACTTTTATGCATTAATAGTTTTTTATTTCCATCTTTTCCAGTTAAATTATTAGGGTCCATATGCCTTTTCTATATTAAATGTATATTACAGTAACTAATCCTGAATCATTAAACTTGTACTATGATTGTAATATGGTTACTAGAATGCTAAAAAATGTTTCAATTTAATTTAAAACCGGATAGTTAATGCAATATATATTTTCTTTAGTTATTTTTTCTTTTTTTGTGGCTTAAGAGACATAATCAGATTGCAAATAAGTATCTTGGAGGTAAGTATCAGATACTACTGAGTATGCATGCCATTCTCCTCTTTCTCTCAAGAGGAGGTTCACACACACACAGCACACAGGGAAAGTTGGTCGTATTTCCAGACCCAAAACGTATTGGCAGAAAGATGACATATATGTCAAAGAAAGAGAAGAGAGGTGCTAATATCTATAAAGTATCCTGAGCCACATGGAGTAATATTGGTGAAAATCCATCCTTGAAATATTAAAGAATGCACTTCCTCTGAAATAAGCACAATTACTGTTTCAAAGATTTTAAATGGCTACTACCTGTGTGTGTGCCTGCATATCCAGCAGAAGTGTGGCCTGGGCATGCACACATGGTAGACTGGCAGCCAGTAAAAAATCTTCAAAGTACAGATAGTTCTTGTTTAGTAATCACAATTGGCACAGGCCAATCAATAGTTAAGCGCAAAGCAGTTGCTTATGTTTCAGAATTCCTTTGCTTTACAGACTTGCAAATGTTATAAATGCAAGGATTGGTCATAAAGTTACTTTTTCCATTATAACTTTGGAGAGTTGCTAAATGAGGCATTCTCTAAAAAAAAAAAGAAAGATTACCTTTAGTATGCCTATCTTTTGCAGAATAGAGCCACTTTAATGTTTCAAGGAACAGTACTTCAACTGCCTTCTACAGATGCTTTGCACAGCTCTGAAAAATATATTGCTAAATCCTATCCATAGCTGGATATAAGTATGCTATACTGTATCCCTTAATGAAAATATACTAACTCTGGAAAACGTGCAGGTTACTGATTCGTGTTCAGTACCCCTGTTCAATATCCTCATAAAATACTCATCTGAACTTTTGATTTATTTGAAAAATCACAGTCTACTGGAGAATTTACTTTACATCTGTATTTAGAAACGCTCATTCCATTAGTTATGGCCATTCCTTGTAGTAAGATTTTCCATTTTTCTTCCTCTCCTTTTGTTCTTTCTGGAGGCGCTCAAGTTCGGCTTCATACATCATTTCCTGAATCAGATATTTTTCTCTTCTCATACGATCCCTTAGATCTTTAGGAAGATCTGGGATTAAATAGGAAATCAAGTGTTTTATGCAAAACACAAGGTGCTGTAAATAAAGTTTTAAAAGCAAGTGAGTTCACTAGCATAAAAACCTGAACACTTAAACAGTAATCTTTATTATTAATAATGGGAAAAATACAATTATGTCTCAAACACACTCTTTATATTTCTGTATTTCCTTTTTGTAAAGCATCACTTAATTTCTATTAATACCCCCACATTCCAAAAAGACCAAGAAAAACTATCGGTATCTATTCCTTACAGTACTCAAATAGCAATGTTCATTGCTAACTGTTTATTTAGTTCACTACAATAAAGAAATAGATAGGAGGAGGAAACAATTCAGATACATTTAAGAATTTTTTATTTTTAATACTGTTTACATTAAATTTTAATATGTTGAAATTTAGTGAATTAGCTGTGCATCCATGGTACTATGAGCCATCCTACATACAAACAACAGCTATTTTGAATTACTAGATTTACATAGGAAGATCTTATACTGTGAATTTATATGAATAGTGTTGTGAAAAAAAAAAAAGATTTCAGCAACCTTTCAATAGAGATTGGAAACCACTATTAGGAAACCAGAATTTATTATACAGGGTCATCCTACCCAGTATTAATAGTATCAATATTTTATACCTTGACATGGAACAACTAAGTGGCAGTTCAATCATTTTTCAGTTTTACATTTGGAATGCTGCAAAACTGAAACTTACCTCAAAAACAATAATAAATGCCAACCGTGCAGCTAAGACATGCCAGAACTGTAGTGTGTAACCATAGGGCACTGGAGAATGAGGGGGATCACGGTAGTCTCTGTACCTGAAAGGACAAGCAAAAAAAGATAAAGTTTGTCTATTAAAATGCAAAATATCTATTGAATGTATATCAACACTACTATGATACTAAGTCTGTCTTAAAGCCTTTGTTCACCATTGAGCCAATTAATAACTGAAATTAAAGGTATTGAAAGGATTGTGGAATTTCCCAATAAACTGAGCTTCTAGACAAACAACAAGATGATTTAACCATTTATGTTTGCATAATCTTGTTTGCCATTAAAGAGAACAGCATGACAGTTGTAAATTACTGTATAGGTAATAATTTGAAGTATAATAGCACACCAATCCTATCTGTTATTGTCATCCCATTCCACTGAGTACATATCTTTGTGAGGGACACATGGAATGATAAGGAAGAAAGGGAACACCTGCCAAGCTAGTGAGACCAATCAGATCAACCATGATAATCAATAGGTTAGGTCATCATGTCACAGGTTGCTACATTTATCTACATAAATGGCTGATTTTTACCTTACCACTTGTGTTTCTCACTTATTTCTTGTGTTTCTACCCCTCTTCTATCTACAGTATATCTTGCTTTTCTTCACCCTCTCCCCCTCCCTCTCCTAACCTGCTTTTCAGCTCTGTTCTGGGGAGGGGGGAAGAGAGAGAGAAATGATATCCTGCGATCCCAAATAAAGAACGATCGATTGGTAGGAAAACTGGGTGGGGAATTTTATTGCAGACAGAGACCCTGGAAAATCCCCCAAAAAGTCTGCAGGAAAATTCCCCACCCCATTTTCCTACAGATCGATCATTCTTTATTTGGGATCGCAGGATACACCGCTGCTTTAATTAAGAAGGCACAACAACGGTTGTATTTACTAAGGATTCTTAGGAAACAACAACTGGCTGAGAGTCTACTGACTACCTTCTATCGGAGTTCAATTGAGAGTATATTATCCTACTGTCTCTGTGTATGGTTCTCGAGCTGCACAGTGGCAGAGAAAAAGGCAATTCAGAGGGTGATTAAGATGGCCCAAAACATCATTGGCTGCTCACTCCCCTCTTTGGAAGAACGGTATAGGAATAGATGTAAGAGGAAGATATTTAATATATTGAATGACTCCTCTCATCCGGGACATCAGCTCTTTGAACTATTACCATCGAGAAGGAGATTCAGGGTATTAAGAACAAGGACGACTAGATTTAAGAACAGTTTTTATCCAAGTGCAGTTTTGAGTTTGAATGCAGGGTCATAAGATTTTGTGGAATTTAATGGCTGAGAGTAATGGGGTATTTACATTTTAAATTGTATAGAGATTATTGTATGGTCTGTTGTGTTTAATTTTATTTTTCTTTCAATGGTGTTGTCCAGTTTTACTTGTGGAAGAGCACCTCATTTCGTTGCACCCGCTTGCGAGTGTAATGACAAAAATAAAATAAATAAATAAATAAATAAATAGAAATTCTTATATCATCTCTCTCTCCCCCTCCCGAACAGAAGCTGAAAAGCAGGTTAAAATGTGGCTGCCTTGGAGGGAGTGGGGGTGTGTGAGGGATGTGTGTGTGTGGGGGGGGAAACATCACCGCCGGCCTTCTGAGGTTAGATAGGATCTCTCTCTCTCCCACCAATGTCAGCAAGCCACTGTTAGTCAAAATTCATATTACAGATAACAGATAATCAGAATTGACCTTGTAGGTCATCTAGTCCAACCCTCTGCCCAAGCAAGAGACCCTACACCATTTCTGACAGATGAGAGTCCAATCTCTTCTTGAAAGTCTTAAGTGATGGCGCTCCCACAACTTCCGAAGGCAACCTGTTCATATTAGTGGTCCGCAGGATTTAAAATTATGAGTTTGGTGGTCCCTAAGGTCCAAAAGGTTGGCGACCCCTGGTCTAGGGAACAGTCAGAGCTGCATAGTGGGCAGAGAAAGGCTCAACTGTACTTTCACACTTAACAGGATTCTGTTAGTATAGTTTTACAACAAAGTAGAAATAGCTTATGTTTCTTGTTGGGTCTACTTGGTAAGGCTGACATTGTTACTTCTGACTTTCTGCTGGCTTCCCCATTGCCTGTGGGAAACGAGCAGGGAATGTTGGAAATTGTGCTCATGTGACCAGCTGGACATGGCAAAAGCCAGAATTCTGAGGACCTATCCTAGGTCTCCCTTATTCAATGCCAATGTAACTTTGAACAGCCATTGAATGAATAGACATAATCTTAGCTACCTGAACAAGTCACATCTTAAAGGCAGACACTAATGGTCTACATAGCTACTAACGTCTCTCATATCTGTAAGAGGGTGTCAGAACAAGCAAGATGTTAATTGTGGTGTGATTGAGGCTCTATCAGTTTCTATATGATTCAGTGTCATGCATATGGGTTTTTATCATCTACCTTGCCTATTTGTCCCTCACTGTGGATGTTAGTGGATAATGTTCTAGCTTTTTCTATAATAAAATGGTATCCATTCAGTATCTTAGTAGTTTGCTTCATATGCACTACACTGGATAAATTAGTATTTTTACCATCCCATATTGCTGATGGAAATTGAGATGCAGATCTAAGAATAACTCAGGAAAATCCTGATTTGATTTCATATGGCATAAAAGCTTTTATTTTATTTAGGCAAGCATTTAAAGTTGTCTCTTTCTGAAAATGGATTTTTGTAGCTACTGTTGCTTTAGGTCAGGGGTATCAAACTGGCAGCCCAAGAGCTGAATGCATCACACACAGGCCGTGTCCAAGGTCATATAACAGCAACGTGACGCTGTGAGTTTGACACCTGTCCTTTAGGTCAGTGTTAATTTTTAAAAAATATGTATAGTGTTTTGAATAAAAATAATGATAGTAAAGCAGTAAAAATTCTGATAAACGTACAGCATTTTCTTTACCTGCAATATTTTAAAGATGCATCAGAAAGCTCACTTCCATTTGATGATGGTTCTGAACGATGTTCAAAATCAGACACCAGAAATAGTGATAAACTTGCATTAACATAGCCAACCATACACCTAGAAAGAATGGTTTTATTCAGAAGTCATCCTTCTTACACCAGATTCTGTAACAAGTACTCACAAAAATTGAGGTCAACATTACTTAGATCATTTGCTAACAATGAACATCTTAGGAAGAGCTGTTGGACTTAATTCTGGATTGATGAAAGTAATACAGAAATTATCTGCCAAGCTTCTTATCATTTACAATTGGAAAATAAGAGTAAACATGTCTTCCAAAGCATTAGTCAGGTTAGTTGTATGCTGAGATACATATACACCGAGATTTTATTATCTGGAAAAACCACAAAATCGTTCAGTTTTTTGGGTTTTTGTTTTGTTTCATAACTTCAAGAGAAAAATACTGATTCTCAGTTACAATATTTGTTCAGCAATCATGTTATATAAAATTATTTAAAAAGAAATCCCAGTCACTGGAGAATTGCACATGGGATTCTTGTTAGTTATGCAGTAAATGAATACACTTTATTCTGGTCTCTGACCAATTTTTAGTTAATTTATTTTTAATATGTAGCCAAAGAGCTACAAGGAAAAGATACTTTTTTCACAGTTGGAATGAAGAACAAACTTAACAAAATTTAAATTATAGCATATCCACAGGGCTCAATGGAATCTTAATCAAGGCTAATTTAAATGATATTGATTTCAGTTGAAATGAATGGGATGAAGTGAATAGGATACACAGAATGCAGTATGGATCCAACCATTCTTATGTTACTATATTCTTCCTAAATAGGACTTTTTATTTTCAAACTATTACAATAGATCTAGTTAAATATTTATTTGTGAATATGCTAAATATATACTTCTCTCATGCTGATTTTTTTTGTATTTTCAACTTCAACTGGCTCAACACAGGTATGAATTTTTTAAACTTCAAATCAGTTTACTAATCCTAGGAAAATATGACATATAACAATGAAATGTCATTAAAGACAAATGACAATATTGTAGAATTGCCTTGTCGTAGAATTACCTTCATTTATCCTCAGATATAGCATATGATCAGATCACTAGCTACATGAGACTTCATTATTTCCAAGAATTAAAAAAAAATTGCCATTCCACCCCTAATAAAGCCCCTTTCTGCACTCATATGGGATGACACAAACAACTCAAGCTCTGAAGAGTCCGTCATAGGAAGAGGGGCAGCTTTGAAAAAGACCCTGGATACAGCAATTTTTTGCCAGTGATTGGTTGACAGCTAAAACTGGAATGGAGTTCAAGTACTTTCTGCTGGTCACTGTGATGGATTAAATAACTTTATCGACTTTCTTATAAAACGTGTTGTTTAATCTGCTACACTTCTACCAATGGTCACTGCTGTTCTCAATATAGCAGCTTAAGATGAAAAATTTCATATATAATGAAGCTTTAATGCAGCTTCAAAATGTTTTTCCTCAGAAAAGAAATGCAGCAATACACTGCTGGAAAGGATAATCAATAGTTCAGCTCCTCACACTCAGCTTTACAGGAAATTTGTTTTATAGAAATTAAAACAGGAGAATATAGGCTGTCTATAATTAAGTGCCAAATCCTTGACTCATTAATGAATGAGCAGAAATGCGTACTCAAAATTGTAATTTTGTGTCTTTTATCCTTCTATGACAAAGCTGCAATAATATCCAAATATATTCACCCATAAGAAAATTCAAATTTCCAAAATAGCTTTCCGTATAACAGGAATGCAAAATATAATACATCTAAATGGTTAATGAAACAAATGCTCTCTAGCTTATTCTGATTCAGACATATAGATATGCCATTTATAGTCATTCAAAAACCTAGATATTAGTGAGATATTTATTTCATAGAAAAGAAATATCAAAATAGAAACAACAGATCTTATTGGTATCAGAGGAATATATTGTTTTATGTGGTGGTGTTATTTAATATTTTTAAAAGTATAGTTATCTTTAATATGGCAATCACATGTTCAGTAATCTTAAACCAAAGTTATTTGTTTAGTTATTGGCATCAGAATACGGGTTCTTTCTAAAAAGCTTTATGGCCTGCTTTCCATAAGTAGCTAATAAAAGCTGATTATATTGATGATTTAGTCCTACAAATTATTATTTTTGCAGTAGAGTCAAACAGCAGAATAATTTGGATGCAAAGAAGAAGTTTAACGATACTTCTCTTTAAATATTTTATTAAAAAGTTCATAGTCCTATCTATGAAAAACTGAATGTTAGACATGTTGCTATGAGGTTCTAAAACTGAAATTGCAAAAGATATTTGGGTTATTTTGTAGCATATTTCTTAAAAAATTACTTTTGTCCAGCCTCTCCTTGACCTGCACATGGTCCATATTTGTAAGCATAAACAAGCCGTGGGATGAAATCTGAAGTCACAGCAATAACAAATGCATTTGTGATGACAGAAAGAATTCCAATGCCTTCAAGAATTCCATACCAGATTCCTAACAAAAGAAAAGAATAGGCATGTCAGTTTCAGCTTCTGAAATTGTTAGCTAAATTGTAGCATTTATGCACTTCTTTAATAAACATTGTTTATGTTCCAGTTCTATATAGGTCTAACAGACGCCCACAAAATGTCAATACCAAAGATTTCCCCATTAGATGTTTTTTCAAATGAATTAAAAAATCAGAATCTGGTAGTACCCATCGATAAATCTTATTAACAATGATATTCTAACACTGGACTATATGATCTATAATGATGGTACAACTCTGCTATTTAAGGAGAAGCTTGAAACAGAAAATGTGTTTTGTGGACATGTATGCATTGTTTCGGAAGTTCTGTTGGACATTCTGAAAGTGCTATGGCTCTGCAGAACTGAAACACAAAATTTTGGTTGTTTTGGGTTTCAACCAAGATAAAATCTGGGTAAGTTTTTTTTTTTTTGTCCTTCCCATGGGGTGTGGCCCACCTGCTGATCTTTACAGTGCCTTCTTTTCCTTCCTTTATAACAAAGTTTGAAGCTAAGGTCATTGATAGCAACTAAGGAGAAGCAGGGAGAGAAGAGTCTTTGAAAAGTTCAGCGACAGGCAAACTAACTGAATGTGGCATCAAGGAAATGAAATTAATGAATGGGTTCAACCAATCTTACCTTTCCAACATCTTTCTTTCGCCACCTCTACTTTGACACCACTGTATCCCCATTTGGCTCTCTCCCCCCCATTTCTGCCTGGTACACATTATTCCAGATGTGCACTAAATATTTGTTTTGGTTTGGATAGAAATAACTGGAAATTACCATCGTTTTTGGCCTCAAACATTTTCCACATCACTACAATTCAATGCTACAATTCAATTGGAAAAGGCAAGGTCCAAGATAGCAAGCTTATTAAAAATGGTCTCTTCAAAGTATGAAATGCCTTGTGGTATTAGCTATCAGATACTTTATTGGCTATCACTTGATACTTAATTCTTTTTTTTTTCTGATGTGAAAATGAGTGAATAAAATTGTCTCAGAAATAAGCCATTCCTTGAACACTATTTCTGGAAATCACAGCTGGGACAATATATGTTTGTTTGAATAGTCTATATTGTTAAGGAAAGGCTTTGTACCAGTAATGAGCTGGCACATTTGGATTATGGCTCTACTTATTGTCTGAACACTAGCAGTTGATCTTGGCTAATCTTGAAACAAAGCTAAGTAAGATTGGACCCTGTCACTTCTTAGATGAGGCAGCATTTGATAGGTTAGTCTGAAAAACTCCCAGAAGAAGGTTAGATTATTTTAGATTACAAATTTCAACTTCAATTTGCTATCACACCAACATTTTGCACCCATTCTGTTTACCAATATCTTTTGCTCTGGAAGCTAATGGTCGTCTCCACTGGGTGACAAATTTATATGCATCAAGGCGTATTTCGATGATATTGTTCAATAAAGCCAGAAGTGGAGCAAGTGGAAAAGCTGCTACAAATATGGTTGTGAATCCAAACTGAAGGACTGAGAAGAAAAATGAGAGAAGGAATGAATATTTAGCCATGTATATTTTAATGCATATTGTGTATGATCAAAGGCCAGTAAAAAGTACATTCAGAATAAAGGACAAATACAAAGCTTATGATTTCTATACAGAAATAACATTTCTTTAGTAACCCCAACATTAAATACTAACGATGGCAGATTCATAAGACTAGATATTCTTTCTGTATAGATTGGAATCATGTAGACAGTATATCCAAGAATAAACAGCATACCTACAGATTTGAAGACGACATTGCTGCTTAAAATGGCAAGGTACAAATCAAAATATACAATGCTTTATCATCATCAAAATAATTAAAAGAATCTAAGCTTCTAGATTAAATCAGTTTCTTCTTTTAATACCTCCTCTTTATCAATGCTATAGTTTGAAATGCTAGAAGGCATAGTATCTATTCCTAGAGTCAGACTGCCTGGTTAACCTAATTTCATTTACACTTAGGTCTGTGATGCCTCAGAATTTATATCGCAATGCCACAAGAGATGTTTTTGCTGCAAAATGGCTCTCTGAAAATAATTTTACAAACTTACAAGAATGGATGCAACACTGTCCTGGAAGTTTTTATTTTTTTAAAAAACCACTTTATTATATTGGATCATAGGTAATATATAAACAACACCAGAATCAGGCAACAAAGAAAGAATTGTTCATACTCATTTCGAGGTATTCATCAAAGAGTCCATAGGCATTCAAAGGCAGCAAATTGTAGTCTTTTTCCCATTGTGGTAAAGTTGTTTTTTGCTGTGAACCATATTCCTGCCGCAGTTTTCGTCTGGTCCACCAGTTCTGAATTATCCTGCATATGTGATTATTATTTTTAAATATTTCCTAGATCACTCATATTTCAACATTTTCATTTTTGCTATATATATTTGTTTTTTTATAGAGGTACTCATTTTCACACAATTCCAATAAAAATAATAAAATAATAAATAATAAAATAATAAAAATAACAGAAACATAATTAAAATAAACACCTTAAAGTATAAAATAAAAAATGGAATAACCAATGTACTAATCTGATTGCCAAAAGTGCGGAGTTCGGGTGTGGCAGACCTAGCAGTAAATATCTGAATCTGAATCTCTTCTCAGCAAGATGACACTTTGGCCCTTAGCTGAGCTCCTATCGAAAACACTGGTGGGATGCTGAACACTCCTCTGGATGGAATAAAAACATATCCATGCCGTGGGCATATAGTTTGAGAGAGCTCTATAACTTGTCACTGCTGGAACTTCATCAAAATGACTATTGTTTAAGACTTGGAGCTATCCCGGAGGATCCAGATGAAAACATCCAGGAAAAGGTGATCCAAGCCCTCGCTGGCTGATTTCTTTGCTTGGCAAGTAGATTCCCCCCCACAAAAAAATCCATATATGACAAAACATATAGAATTAACTCTTTTTACATGACAATAAGAAAGGTTCCAAGAGATTTGTTGTTGTACTTTTTTTAAAGGAAAGTAACAAGAGAACAAATCCTTCAATGCCATTTCAAATCCAAATTGAAGCTCAACAATGTAGAGATAATTATTTTGAAATAAAATCATATTAGAATTCTATATATAAGAAAAGTCTACTCTTTCCTGACCGAAATATTAAAACTACTCAATTTGTTGGGAAAAGTTAAAAGATATAGATTTTCCCTTTCAATAAAACAGATTTAGACTAAATACTATGCAAAAGGCCAGAGAATTTCTAGAAAAATACAATTACAACAGAGTCAGAAAGGTATTGAGAAGAAAACACCCAAACAAATTCAGAACAACTATATGACCAGCAAGAAATAAGAAAAAAATGATGAATTGAAGGCTATGGACATGGACTTTTCAAAAACAGTTCATTAACTATGTAATAAGATGCTTAATCTGGAACATAAATGGCACCGACTCTCCCCCCAAAAGGAGGAAAAAATACCTTTAAAAAAAGGATATAATGTATCTTCAGGAAACATATATTAGAAATATAGATGTAAAATGGTTAATTTACCAATTTCGATGAATTTAGCTCAGCAGAATCAAATAAAATCAGTGGCAGTGTTCTATATATCAACCTCCCAATTAAAACCATAATTAATAACTGCTGTTCAGGATGGTAAATATGTAAGAGTAGAAACAGAACTAGATGACCAAAAATCCTGTGTGCTGTGAATTTATCCACTGAACAATAGAAATACTTTCTACAAACATGATGGACCTAGTGTTAAATCTACCATACCAAAATTGGTGTCTGATAGGCGACTGGAATGCTACGGTGTTTCCACAACTGGATAGAACATCTGAAAAAATAATCAAAACTACCCAAAGAAAATTGCCAAAGTGCTTCTAGCAGAAAATGTAACATTACTTAATATCTACAGATAAAAAAATGATAATTCTAGAGAATACACCTATTTTTCACCAATCATTTACATAATAGACATGATAAGAATTCTTAAAAAGTTAAATTGACTATAAGAAAGAAATCAGCAAACTTTAGATGGACACTTAATGAAACTTTATTACAGAAAGAGTGAATAGTAACGATGTCAAAGAGAAGGTAACATAATTGTTTGACAAAAACGATGTCAAAGAGAAGGTAACATAATTGTTTGACAAAAACCTAAACAAAGATATAGACATAAAAAGAGTATGGGATGCAAGCAGATTGAAAAAGAAAGCCAAGAAAAAATCTAGGAGAATTTATAAGAAATTAAAAGTAAAGAAGAATTAAGGAAATATCTGCAAAAATAAACATTCTAAATCAAACTTATTACCTATGTATTTAGATAATTAGAGAATAAATTGAACACCCCTAAACAAAATAACTTTGAATATGCAAATATACCAAGAAGGTGTTTGGCCTATATATTAAGGAATGAAAAATAGAAGATTTTGAAACTCCAGGAGGATGACACAGTTTAACAAATAATTTGGCAATACAGAAACCTTTCATTATTACTATTCCAATTTATATAATGCAGGGGTCCCCAACCCCGGGACCATGACCCACTACTGGGCCATAGCCTATTTGCAACTGGGCCACGTGAGTGGTAGGCTGGCGCCTGCACAACTTGATGCGTACAAGTGGCAGGCTGGACCACACATGAAAGTCGAGCTGCACGTGCATCTGCGTCAGCCTCTCGCCTGAGTCGAGATGTATACGCACCGGCCCACCGCTTGCGCAGCCCAGTTCCCCTCTCCCCTACAGCTGGGCTGCCAAGCTTCAAAGGTTGGGTATCACTGATATAAAGGATCTGACATCTCTTCACAATAAATAGGATATTATCTCCAAAAGCAGAAAGAACAGGTTACATTGCCCAGGGGATATCTGTCAGCAAGGCTTCAGTATTCTGTACATGTTACAATAAGCAAACATTAATATGTATATTTTATAAAAGCACATACGTACGGGTAGCCTAATTCCATGAAGTTGTTCCAAGTCTGCTTTAGCACCATTATAATACCCATCTGCATACAGAGATCAATAAGGCATCCACTAGGGTGGCACTGCAGAAGAAGCAGGCAACAAGGAAACAAAGGGAAGTTTAAGCCACGCTGACTGGTAATTATTGGAAGGAAACCCCAGCATTCATACTGAAGAATACTGCCAATATACATTTCATAGAACTCTTGTATGTATCTTTATTGTATCATTATTATGTACACCTTTCACTTTCTTGTGCCTTGCTGTTTAAAATTGCACTAAGGTATTTATGGAGGAAGAGTTTACATACTGCTGTCTAAATTCGTCTATAAGTGCTTTTGCTAGGTTGGGCAATTAGGAACCCATAGAAGGGTTTTTTGAGCCAGAGAGGCTAGGATACGAGCTTTGGTCCCTGGGAATATAAGTTTTAGGTGATGCTTTGCCTTGACATTTATAACAGAAGCTACAAGGATTGAAGTGGGGAATTAAGGAAATCAGTTTTTATCTCTATGACTGATTGGCTTTAAAATTTGAAAATCTTCCCAGACCTATTAATGATTAGCTGTGCAGGTACACATTTTCACCTACTAGGAAAATGATTTCTGCAGGATGGGCAATGAGGTCTACAGACTGGTCAGCCTGGGAGTGATCAACACCTAAGCTTTACTGACATCTGCTTACTACCATGGATAATACAAAGCCAGAAAAAGCTTGAACGGTATCAATCAGTCAAATGGGTACAGTAAAGTTTTTGTCTTGTCAGCTGCTATAGAAAAAACTTGGAAGGATTGGAGATGCCTATGCAAAAACAGTTCCAGATAAAAGAATAGAGGGTTGCAAATTAAATATTTGATGAAGGATGTTGTTTGTCCTTCCAAAAATATTAGTATATATTTCTATACCATATAATATGTGCAATTATAGTTTTAGTAGAAATTACATAGCAATTACTGAAAGGCAAGCCGTCTCTATACTGAACTACAACTTTACTATGCAAATTAATAATGCAATAATAATTCTGAAATATGTACTACAATCCATGCACGCACACACACGCATACACCTCCCCCCACCCAGCACAGCTAAAGAAACTTAATTCCAGGACTCAGGACAATTAAAAGCATTATAGTTGTTTGTGATTTCTCTATGCTTGTTAATAGCAAAACTTCAGTTTTCTGAATTTAACTTTAGATTTAAAATGCAAGCATGTTTGGATACCCTACCTACCTAACTGGCCTGTTTGCCTGCCTGCCTCCCTGATAAAACCATTTCATTCCAAAGGCTCTAGTCTAGAGGATGTACAAAATATAAAAAATAAAGAACAGCATAATAAACAAAAAATAAAGTATAGAAAACTATAATGGTACAGATCTTCTCTAACTACATAATACCTATACATTAAACTGGACTTAATTGGATTTAAACTGCAACGCATCCTTTTACTACAATTACATGTGCATTTATATAGGAGTAGGGCACATTAACTCAACAGCAATTACTTCCAATAAATTGTACTGTAAATTACTTACATACATTATTTTTAGTTTATTAGATATATTTTAGATACTATAAATTATGATATACTTCCGTATAACTTATTTCAACCCTAAAAATGTATGTGTTGAAACTTTGTACAATATACTTCAATATGAATATAAAACACTTACTTCTTCCAGTCTCCATCTGTTTATCAGCCTGAGGTAGGCACCAGGGTGACCTGTAAACCTTCAATATAGGAGAGGTCATCAAGTCTTTGCAGGTATGTATTTGATCAAAACAATAGGAATGTAAGAGGAGAAGATCAAAGACGAGAGGCACAATTGTATTTTTCCATGGAAAAGGGCATTAAATTTGCGTTAATGTTAGTATTTGAATGTACAATGTACCAATTTTTTTTTAAATATTTTGTGGTTTATATAAGAATCTAGATGAAACATAAAAGTTGTTTTTCCCTATCTGGGTAAAAACAAGATATTGGCTAAGAATAATAATTTTGTTCTTGGTTTTGTTTAGTAGATAGCTGTTTCAGCTTAGCCATATCGAAATATTCATGATAAAGCACATACTAATCTTTCAAACAAATGATTAATTTGATAGTTTCAGGTGTTTGTAAACATCTCCAAAACATTTTTATTAAAAAAGTAGAACCTTCCAAATAATTATTTGATGCATTTATATTTTAAAAGGAAACAGAGTCTTTACAGTTGCAGTACACTGCTGACTCATACTTAAGCAGTGGTCCACTAGGACACTTAGATACCTCTTTTCATTCACATTGTTAATAAGTATTCTGACAGACAGTCAATACACTGCACATAATACACTGCACTATTTGTGGAGTTAGTTTGCAATATAGCATTTAAACTACCGGTAGAGATCTTATCTTGTGTAGAATAGCACACTTGGAATAAAACTGGGCTTTAGTTGTGCTTGTGACATATTGTCTCAAATATAGGTAGCTCTTGGGTTATGATGGCAGTTGGGACTGGAATTACCATCATTAAGTGATGCAATTGTAAAGGGTAATATCACATGAGCACATTATGTAGCAATCACAGTCCTTGCAATCTTAGTTGTTGCCATAACTCAAGAACCACATGGTTCATTAAGCACAGACTGTCATGTGGTAAGATGGGAAATAAGACAAGCAGTATGGCAGGTGAGAGTTAAGGTCAAGTGGGAGGGTGCTTTGGGAGAGCACTACAGAGTGTGGGAGAATATCAGAGGCAGGCACTACAGACGTGCATGAGTGGGGAGGCAGGCAGGTGTGGTACTGACTGTAGGGAGGTGGGTACCATGGGAAAGTGTTATAGAGCGTAGTCGGGTATAAACCTCAAATGGACTTATAGAATGAGTCCAAAATCTGGGACCCATGATTCATGTAGAATTAAAATTTGGTAAATTTTATAAAATGCATTATGACATAAAACTACCTTAAAACAGTTATGACGTAATAGAAAATGTCATAAAAGATTCCTTGTGCTAACTGAAGTTTGATGGGCTATATACATGAAAGTATATACTATATACATGAATGTATCCCAACTTTTCCATTGAAGGCAGTGCATTATAAGCTGTGCCATTGTTAAAGGCACTGAGGAATCTGGTAAGGAAATATCTCTGAAATGATGACCCGAGGCATTTTAGATTCCTTAGTATTTATTAAAGATGGGAAAAAATTGATGGAGAGATATAGATTTTGCAAATGATGGAGATACATAATATGTATGCAAGGAATTTACATTGATTAAAAGAAGCAAAAATAGCTGTTTATAATATACTTTCTTCCACTTCATTACAAGAAAGCTGTATAAGGAGAAATTTAAAAGGAAGATCAATGCTGTGGGAAAATTTAATCAAGAAATATGTGGTAAATTTGAAATAGATAGTGTCAAGAATGAATGGGGACTGAATACTGAAAAAGGGTGATATTATGGAATACAAAATGGTATGTGATTTATTTATTTACTTATTAAATTTATTTGCTGCTCATCTCACTGTGGTTCAGCAGTGTAATGGAAGATGTGATGGAAGTAAAGTATGCATGGGAATAATTGAAATGCTTAATTATGAGAGTAAGATAATATTTCTTTACTTGTTTAACATTTTTATGGATACAGTACAAAAGAAATGTGTTGAAAGGGCTTGGTTTTATATAGAGAATGAATTATTAAATCATACAAAGAAGATTGAATGGGTTGATAGTAAGAAGAAGATAGACAAAGTGGGTTTGGATGGAATTAAGCTGTGAAATTTAAATAACCAAAGGCTTGTATGAGTTAATGTATGACATAGTGAAAGAAAGATAAAATTTATGGAGAAATATAGTGTATGGAGATGGGAATATTTCCACTATCTTCTACCTTTCATTACCCTTTCTTACTGTTTTTCTGCACTTGCTGTAACATTGCTTAACCGCAAGGAAATAGCATGTTCTAATGTAAGCGGTATTACCAATAAAAATACAGAACGTATTAGACAATGTTATTTCCTAAATGTGCCTTTCATGATCACAATTAATCTACATTTAGGAACTCTGAGGGACATATTAATTAATCTTACCTTCCAAGGAAGAATGCTATATAAAAGGTAGAACTGTTCAGATTGACAAACTGAAAAAGAAACATTTTCAAAGTAAAGCTGTTTTCCCACTCAGATTCAGTACGAGGCTGCTCTGTAATGGAAAAAAAAAAGGACATCTTTATTGAAATTTGAATGCTGGATTTGGGGAAACTGCATGCACCCTACAAGTCTACAAATGTCCTAATGCAGCCCATATTCGGGGAAAGTCCTGGTTTCTGAGGCACTATTTTTCATCCTTGGCAATGTTAAGATGTGTGAACTTCAACTTCCAGAATTCTCCAGCCAGAAAGGCTGGCTGGGGAATTCTTAGTATTAAACTCACATATCTTAACGTTGCCATGGTTGAGAAACACTGCAGGATATGTAGTATACCTAGTGCAGGCAGACAGCAGGAACTTGCAGGTTCTGCCTGCTCTCTATAGAGAAAGCTTCTTGCTTTCAGTTTTCCAGTTCAAGATGCTTGTAACTGAACAGAGAGATATCTGGACCTGGAACTATTCCAGGCCTTTAAAAGTGCCAAACATGCACATTACTGAAAGGACATCAAACGGGATGTGTATGGATTGACTCATGTCTCTCAGCAGCTCTATTGTATTTAGGACCCAAATACATAGAATAGCCAGGTGTTGGTACTCTGGAGAGAGAGAGAAGTTCCCCAATGATGATGGGCTGCAGCACAAGCCCAGAAGCTTCGGTCTCATTGACTAACTCAGATAGGGGTGTAGCTTTAAGTTGTTAATTAGGGTTGATAGCTAGCTATTAAGTCATTGATTTTTGCTTCCTTGTGTCCCTTGGCTCCTATGTACCTGATAAGTTGGTGGTAAATCTGATTGCATCCTATAATGTTATCCTGGGACATGTAGATTTATCTTCATTTGCAAAACTACTAAGGTTATAAACATTCTACTCAATGACTTATAACGAAGTTCTAACAAATAAATACTGTTTTACAGAAAGAATGTTTGGTCCCACATGGTATCCTTTGGACTTGGACCAAAGTCTGACAGAACACGTTCTAAAATGCTGGACGATAGGTTTCAAATGGAATTAGTTTGAAGGAACTTTCCTTCCACTGCATATTAATACTGCCTGAAAAAACAACACTAAAACATCTTAAAGATGCTAGCTGAAAAATTCAAGCACTTAGTTGGTTAGTTAGGCAAGGCATGCCACATACATACTTGGTTAGCAAACTCTGAGAAATAAAGCAGCACACGTATTGTTTAATGTAGTGAAAGGGAAATTTCAATCTGGAATCAAAGACTTCTTTTTGACATAGCAAAAACTCCAGATTTTTACAAAGTCTGTCTCACACTGATGGCTCTTTAAATAGTTTGTGCAAGTTTAGAACTAGCCCTGAGTCTATGTTATGTTCTTTAGAACAAGTAACGTAAGTTACAATCCATTCTAATCATGTGAGTAGAGTTTTTCTGCAAAAATGTTAATACATATGAAACTGTACCACATAGGGGTTCAACTAGTTACCTCTTTTGCTTACTATTATATTATATTATAGTCTATTATACAAGGAATTGTTCTTTGCATCCTTGCTCTGTAGAATGGAAGATTGAATAAATGGGGAAACTGGCTTATAGAAAAGTAAGTCGATTTTATGCAAACATAAACACATACTCATACATATATACAGTGACACAGAGAAACAAATAATACAGGATTCCATTAGCCCCATTTATGCAGGAAATGAAGGTGCATGATGACCATAAACATATTACTTCATTTTCATTACTTACCTAAATTTGTCAGAAAAAGAGCAACCTTTTCATGCAACTGCAAAAAATGAAAAACAGCATATAATTTTAATGAAATATATAAATCAGATTTGATGAACATTATGTGCTTATTATCTTTATTCCTTGTTTCTCTATTCTAGCGGTGATTATGACAGCTTATAGAGGCAAAACCTTACTGACTTTTCTTTTAAAAATGCCTACAGAGTTAGAGCATTTTGAATCCCACTGAGTTTGGATATTCAATTTTGCTTTGCATATACAAATCTATATTTCGAATCAACTGAGACAGTACTTTGAGAAAGGTATATTTGAGACTTGAATTATTTATGTTTTGTATTTATTATAATTACAAATATGCACTTTCTTTTAAAGTTAAAACTCTAATCATTGGAGGAAGAGCAGGAATAGAAAAGAAGGGCAATTTATTCCTGCTCAAATATTTGTATGGCCTTGGTCTGAGAAGAAACAATGATTTCATCCAAAAATATGGCTAAACTACCACAAGTTGTTCTATAGTTTTGATGAGGCTATTCCTTATTACAGAAGTCTGAGTACAACTAAGAAACAACCTAAACACAGACTGAAATTAATCAAGGTGTGAAAAAGCTTCCTTACAACATTCAGCAGCATAATGATGCAAAAGTTGATGCATACTGCAGTCCCAGTTGTTGCAACCTGAGAGTTATTCTTGATTAAAGCCCATTTAAAGGCAGCAAAAGTACTGACAGTCACAACACGATAAATAACAATCCCAAAGACAGCAGCGATCACCACACAGATCTAGAAAAAGGGGCGATAGAAAGAACATACAGCTTATAGCTTACCATCAGTACGGTAGCTCTTAAAAATTGAATAATAAATCCAAGTAAGTTTTCTTAAATGGGACATGTGTTGGGATTTGTCACAGATTTCCTTACTCATTTTAATGTGATCTCTTCCTATTACTAGTGTCATGGCAAGAAATAATGTTCAAGGACCGAAGTGTCAGACTAACAGTGTCAATTATGCAATTTAATTTTCTGAAGATAAAATTTCATGCTTGGAGGACTTTGTGTTCTGTGAGTTTTCGCTTCTCAGTGAAATTACTTAACCTTGCATCATATCCAAGGGCTCACAGTTTTCTCTGAATGATTCAGTTAGGCTGAGATTCAGAGAAGCAATTAAACTAATAGTTTGTTAATTGCTGCTCTGATTAAAAGAGAAAGAAATTTGCTTAATTGCTCTACTGAACTGAGATTTCATTATAAGAACAGAACCTATTATAATGAACTGTTCCTCTCAGAAAGGTAAATTAACACTGATCCGCAATAACAAAAAAACATGCCAAATCTCAGATGAGAATTGAGAAAGGAAGTAATGACCATTACCGTAAATATGGATATACAATTCCTGGAGTAATCTCACCAGAGGGGGTATTCAGCAGGTTCTGGGGCAAAGGAACCTCAGTACTGGTGTTGCCTCCTGCCTCAGCGCATCGAGGAGGCCGAGCGGCTGCCAGCGATGCCCTCAGATGAAGATGTTGTGAGGGGGAGGCTCGACCCCTCACCTCAGGAGCCACAGAGCTCACCGCCCCTTTGGCAGCCACCAAGCCTCCTCCTTCCTGCTTGTGAGCACTTCTGGTGACAAGGAAGAGAAGCACAGTAGAAGGAGGTTTGGCAGGTGCCAAAGGGGCAGCGAGTGCTTTGCGGCTTCTGATGGGAGGAGTTGAGCCTCCCCCTCAGAACATCTTCACCTGATGGCATCGCTGGCAGCTGTTTGGCCTCCTCAATGCGGAGACAGGAGGTAACACCAGTTCTGAAATTCCTTTCCCCCCACCTCGTTGCAGGCCAGGAACACAGGGGAAGGGTTCCGATGCCGCGATTCCTACACGCCACCCTCCCTCCCCGCATGCATCAGTCCATCTGTCGCTGGTATCATCCCTGTTGCAGACACTGGTTGGCAACCTCTGCTTTAGGGAATCAGCACAACACCTCACTCCCCTAGGAAAGGAGGCTTTCCTAGGAACAAATCATACACTTCTCTCCATTACCAGGAAAACACTCCAGGCAGTCCCTCCAACAGTTAAGTTTTATGAATGAGATACTTTTGCATCTATTGAGAAAACTGGAGCATTCCATTCTATTCATTATACATTTACAGAAAGCCAGACAGCTCCATTCATAAACAAAATGCTTTCAGCTACAGCTCTCACAAAAGGCTGAAGCTGATGGGATTAAAAGCAGAAAAACAAAGACTCCTAAAAATCTACATTCCCTACCCAGCTCCAAGCACAGGGCCTCCCAGCCACAATGGGAGTCAAGCAACAATAATTAGAATACTATAAAAATCACTCATGGATTTCATTTTTATTAAATATGATAGCAAGTAAATGTTTCAATGAGAATATTACTGAATATTACATTCCTTTATATTTTTAGAACATAAGATAACTCTGTGACACAAATGATTTTAAAATAGGAAAACAAAACTAAAAAAGTCAAGATGGCTTAATGCTTTAGCATATACTTTAAAATATATATGCTCTCCATTTTGCTGATATTTAAAAAAAATCTAGTTTTCAGGAAAAACAATGAATTAAAATTTTCAAACCATAAAAAATATTCCAGATGCAGAAACAATCATTCTGCTGCATTTATCTGCAAATGCTTGATAAGGCTCTGGTTTTCCAGATATAGGATTCATTCTCTCTTTCTTGGAGTACTTGGCTTCAAACTGGGGGCGTATTTCTTCCTAAAGAATACAGAATATTTAAAAAGAATTAGATATAATTGTGTAGAGAGCTTATGCTTTTAGTAATTTTATGAAGCTTTTATTAATACATTATATTCAGCCAAGCCAGTAGACCAAGATGTTAATTGAAAAAAATTGCTAAGAAACTAATAAAATACTATTGTAATCCTTCAGAGAGAGGTAGGAATATCTTTACAAAGTTAAAGGATTATTTAGTTTTTGACAGTATGGTTCAGGAAAGTTCTTCAAAGTTCAGGAAAATGACTGTTTCCTCTCTCTTGTTGCCTTTCACTATAAAAACATAACAATAGAAAGTTAATTATAATATTTTAACTAAGTATTTTGCAGCAATGCCAAAGAATTAATGTGGCTGGGGCAGCATCAGAGAACCAAAAATCACAAAAAGACCCTTTATGAACTGTCTTCAATTGTCTGGCCTACTTGATCTAAGATAAACATCTTGGCCGTACTGCTACTTTTGGCCATTAATTCATTAATTGCACTCACTTCTTTCATTGGCATCTGAGACCTATTTTACTCAAAAGCTGCGCTTATTATGGGAGCTGATTCTGAGGTGGTGCTTTGCTTGATTCTGTAATGGCAGTTACCTTAGATGGCCTAAGCCCTAAGATAACACTGATATTTGGTATTGCCTCTAGGCAAATTAACATATCGGCAATTACTGCTACAAGCAGAGTGCTGACCTGGTTCTTACATTGAAGGGTTTTATAAATGCTTATTATACCAAAAGAACACATAATTTAATTTTTCACATCCCTTCATTTATCAAAGAACCAACAACTGAGGCATTGTATTATTAGGTCCTTATTTTCTTGGAAAAATGCGTGATTTGCTGCCAGTAAGAGAAACTACTCTGTTATATTCATATTTGCAACTAAAATTATGTTTTGCCACAATATTGAATCAATTCATTTTTGAGAATTGAGAATAGATGTTAGTAATTAATGGACCAAAGTGCTAAAGCTATCATGAAAGGAGCTAAGGAAAAGGCCTATGCCCAGCCCCAATGTTTTCTCCAAATTAGAACTATAGAATAGTTGATGACGAAACTGTTATATGTTTCTTCTCTGCAAGAAATGGATATAAGATTCCTTAACATTGCTTGGCCTTTTTTAAAGAAAAAAAACCAATCACCATCATTTTCTGTTCACTGTTCCACATTGGTCAGACTGTTGGCTAATTTGTGTCTTCTGCAAGACAGTGATTCAGCTAAAATGACATAGACTAGAACAGCTAAAAGAGATACAAGGAAACAAACTAAACTCTGTGTGATAGGCAATCATCTCCAGTATTTTCTGTTTATATTATAACCCAGTCTGTTAATAGTACATTAATATTAGTTAAAATTTGACATATTATCCATACAGACCTCCTCTTCTTCCCAGTCAATTAAGTCCCAGTCATAAGCAATTACTGCTCGTCTTCTTTTCCAAAATTCCAAAAAAACAGTGGCTACGGCAGAAAAATAGAAGGAAAAATATATTTCTAATGAAGAATATTTATTCTTGGAAATGTAGGAAATAAACAACGTATGAAGGTATTTCATCTAATTTACTCTGTAGACATAGCTAGTGGTGATAACCCTTCATATTTCAGAAAGGAAATATCTTCATGAAGAAAACGTCTGCATTTTTCTGATTATTTTTTCTCTGCAGTCCTGACCAGATCTAGGTAAGAATCAAGCTGGCCCATTTTCAGTCTTTTTAATTTTTTTCTGGCTACTATTCACACAAAATTTGGTGCTGTTCAGAGTGTTATTCTGCCAATAGCACAGACCTATAGACAGACAAATACAGTACTGAACCCCTTCATATAATTGCAATAGCAATAGCACTTACTTATATACCACTTTACAGTGCTTTACAGCCCTTTCTAAGCGGTTCGCAGTCAGCATATTGCCCCTCAACAATATGGGTCCTCATTTTACCAACTTTGGAAGGATGGAAGGCTGAGTCAACCTTGAGCTGATGAGTATTGAACTGCTGGCAGTCAACAGAATTAGCCTGCAATACTACGTATATTCTAACCACCTTCCTCTCAATGCCACCTTCTCTCAATGTTTTGTTCGGTTGAAAAGAATGGAAAAAAATGTTTATGGAATACTGTATATAATTTGATCCTATAGTGTGATCTAGAATTCTGTAGCAGAGACTCAAGTTGAAAGGATCCTAAAAATAAAGCATGAAATTCTATTGTATTTAATAGAAGGAATATATAAATTGAAATATACAAATCAGTCTAAATTTGGTCAGTGTTGGTATAACATGTTTCCACGTATTAGTCTGTGTTGTTAATTTTGTTTTGCGCCTAAATGTATGAGAAGAGGGAAGAAGAAGAAAAATCCTATAGATTGCTATTCATGCTTCCTCTTAATATATGGTGCTTTGTTTAAAACTTTTTCTAATGTGTCAATCGAAAGTGTTTTCATTTTCAATGCCAGTAAATCTATTTTGGAAACATATTTCTAACATATGTCGTTATTGCAATAATTTAGGTGGAGAATGACAGTTTATGCATTCTGTTCATTGCTGCCAATCTGCTTTAGAATACAATCAAAAAATCCATATATTTCTGATCTCTAGTTTAATTATCTGGGATAATTCAATTATGTCCCTTAATAACAAAAGAAAGCTACATTTATCTTGCTGTGCTATACTAAGTTCAGTGGAAGAAATGGTGAACCAAAGACAGCTCCATGAAAAGCTAATGATCATAGTGAAATGAAGAACCAGTGAGTAGAACAGTTCTGCGTAGATCTGTGTGATCAACCCTGATCCTCCTGAAGAGTTTAAAGACCTGGCTCTGCAAGTTGGCTTGGAGCTCCAATGGGGGAATATCACAGTGGAGGTGGTTGATCAATTAACAATAGATACCACCTCCACCCCCATCCTGCTCCCACCCACCCCCATTTTTTAACTGGACCACAAAGTTCTGGATTTTATACAAGCTTATTTATGTTTTTAACAAGCTTATTTATGTTTATACAAGCTTATTTATGTTTTATACAAGCTTATTTATGTTTTAAGGGAACTTGAGATCACCTACAAGTGCTCCAGACACTTTCTTTTCTGAGGAGACTGCAAGAAAGTAGTCTCTGGTAGGTTTAGAGCCCTGGGAGATGAGCAAAAACCATCTTGTTTAAACAGTGGTCAATGCCTCTGAAAATTTACTAGATTTGCATACTTCCTTTTTTAATCGCTTTTGGAAATTGCGTATTAACTGTTTTTCAGTTATTAGGGGTGCTTGAATGTTTGAATTTGAGGAAACCAGGGAAGTTTCCTTCAATCCAAATAGCAAATGAAGTTTTAAATACAAATTTAAGGACTTTTTTTTCATGGAATAAACAGTAAAAGGGCAATTAAATCTTTGATTTTTAGAAAGCTACAGACAAACTAAGGGTATGGAAAAGTTTGAAATAAGATTTTGGAATTAATTTTAAGGAAGCCTCCCTGTGGGAAACACTTTTGTTTTAATTTCTTTTTAAAAATAAGATAAGATAAATGTCTTACTGTCCTATACTTTCCTATTAAGTTTGCAAAGATGAGAGCAGATAAAAATAGAAGTGTTGACTTTTAAAGGACAGAACAGAGGAGTAGAAGTATTAATATGAATAATTTCATATCATTGAACTGCTGAAGTTAAGCACATCCTCCATTTAGTTATTTTAAACATGATTACATTGATATTATTCCTTTATCATCACTTACCCCAGACTGCCATGAAAACAGCAAAAAAAACAGTTGCTCCATTGTCAAAAAGATGTGTTACCTGGAGAAAAATAATTTTAACTTAAATTCATTTAATTTTTCTTAATTCACATTGGTTTGTGATTTGTAAACTACACATAGTCTAATTTTTTTTATTTCTACCTATTCTTAGGAATTTTTAAAAAGTTTTCTGTCTAGCGCCAGGAAAATCAGGAGATCCAGACAATTCAAATGGTTACAAAGATTTATTGTAAGCTTACTGAAATTTAAAGCTAAATGTTATTTTATTGGAAGGAATTGTTATATAATTTTTCATAGTTCTAAAATGTTTTCACTAGATTCTACTTGTGAGGTTCTCATGGGAACACAGTAGAGGATCTTTGCTTATAATATTAAATCAAGGATATTTTGTAGAACAATGCAGTTAAAAATGGGCTTCATAGCACATGATGGCTCAAATGTAGCACCTGTCTGAAACTCTTTAAAGCAGCTGCATCTTTCTCAGGATCGAGGGCCAAATGCAAAGTGTTTATTTCTTAATTATTTCTTAAGCTTAGCACAACTCTTAGTCCCTGTTCAACAATTGCCTTCACAAGTAAAAACATAAACAGAATCCCTATCCCCGTGAAAAGGCTCATGACTTTCAATAATAAAGGCGATATAAAACAGTAATAATTTTATATAACCTTTAATATAATATAGTGACTGATAGACATTAAAAACTTGCTGTTCTCTCCTTGTTCCTCACTTATTGTATTTATCTATCAGCAAATCCTTTTTAAAAAACTAAGTATGCTTAATACTTTAATACTTAAGAAGCAAGATCTTTGAAGGTGTTGCATTCAACTCCACAGACTTAAATATCTAGCATTTTTAAATGCAATGTCTTTATTTATTTACATACCATTTTATACATATATACATACATACATACATACATGCATGAATGCACGCATACATACATACACGTATTGGTAGACAAAAAAACCCAGCATTTTTTGTACCTTGGCATAAATGCAGCTATCTGACAACCTCATGAAGGGACAGTATTTATCACAAATTGGGCACATAATAATCTCTGTAGCCTGGCAAATTTCTTTACTGCACAAGAGAAGAGATAATGATTATAAGCCCAAGCTCTAACTATTTTACTTAAAAACAATACCCTCCCATTATTTAGACACTAGTGGAGTTGTAAAGAAAGGTGTAATAACTGCACCAATGAAATGTTTTCTTTTGGGCTTAAAATTAATTTAAAGACATATCAATCAATAGTTCAGGACATTAAATTAAATATGTGTACAATTTTTCTCCACATTTATATACCAATTCCGATTTGTACAGATGTTACACATAACTTGACACTGTTTCCTCAGTTTCCTTAAATATATATTTATTTTGTAGAACCCTGAGATGTTTCCTTATGCTGCAGATAGGAATAAGGGGAGGAACATTTTCTGGGTATGTGTTCTTGTTGTACCTCTAAATTTCCTGCCTTCTGTGCTGTGATAAGAAGCACTGATGTTAGATTTTGCTTTCTGGCCATTCTTTAGACCTTTTTTGTGCATTTCATTGAAATTATAATTATTCTCCTGAGATGATTAACTGTTTTGTTATTTAGAACATTTAGACTACATTAACCTATATAATAACCTTTAGTGTTTCGTCCCAGTACAAATGGCACTTTGGAAGATCATACTTTGTAACAAAGATATACATCTTTACAAGTCAGAGTGAGACAAAATCCTTATTTTACAAAAAACAACAACCCTGCATATAGAATAAATAAATCAAGACAATGAAACAAACAAATCGATCTATACTATGTAATGCATTTTTATTGCTGACTGTCAAGGAATTAACTATTTACAGAATATTTGCAGAATATTCTGGAAAATATTTGCCCCATTTTGACTGATAATCATTTTGGCTGATAAAGGAACAACCTAAATCAATTAAAGCACCTGAGGAAATGATAGAGAGTATGGGAAGATAGAAGTAGGATAAAGGACATAGACGGAGAGTAAGATATGAGCAGAGAAGGAGAGAGAAAAATCTGATTAATTTTCTTAAACATATTAAGTTATTTAAAAGTTGGAACCGAAATAGCTGTGTGGTTTTTTTTAAAAGAGCATACGGAATCTATGATCAAACTCATGAACTTAAATCAATAAATCGGTATCTTATCTGGGCTGGTCACTGGGGCCAGAAGTTTTGTCTTCCAAGCTTTCGGATTCATGCTGGAGCCCATCTTCAGAAAACTCCTCTCTAGTTTGATTTAGAGAGATAAGTTTTCTGAAGCTGAGCTCCAGCACAAGTCCAAAAGCTCAGAAGACAAAACCGATGGTCCCAGTGACTGACTCAGATTGGATCCTGTAACATTACCCTGGGACATATATATATCTACCTTCATTTGCAATAAAACAGTGCTTGAATGACAGAATGATTCAGTGATTATTGTATAGTATTGGATTAGATTTTGACCTGTTAAACAAATGATATGATTTTTCTGATATAAAGATAGCAAGGTTTATCAGCAGATGCAAAGTACTATATGGTTGCCCATTGAAAGTAATTTAGGGTTCATTTGTGTAGCAAGAAAAAAGAGAAATTTCTATATTGCAGGAGCAATATTGCAGCAATATATATAATAGGTTAGAAAGGGGAAGTTAGGTACATATAGGTTATTAAAAGAAATCATACAAAGAGAAAAATAAACGTATCTCAGAATGTGAAGACCTTTAGCAATGCTACCACCCTCCTGACTGCTCATAAGCACATTCTCTACCATCTTCTGTGTCAAAAAATTAGACATAATATAATAATTTAATTTTTTTAAAGTAACAATTAATATAATTATTTTAGAGATAAGCATATTGACTTCACCTGACTTGGCAGTAGTTCAGTGTGGCTACTCCATATAAAAAGACAAACAGTCCAATGAAGGCAGCTGGAAAGAGCATTCCTGTATACCAGCCTAACCAGGCAAAATATAACCCAATTTTTTCACCAAAATACCTTCTGTTCAAAAACACAAAAGCAAATAATTTTATTAACATTTTTGAAGTAGAATTTATTAGTGGTTCTTAATATAAAATGATTCAGAAATGTATGGACTTCCCATATTTGAATAAAATCACATGTCCACATCTTTTCATCCTTATTTTTTAAAAAAAAAAGTTTTATTGATGCAGTTGCATTATCAGTGCAGATAAGCAATATTGAATATCATATTACCACTTGTTTCACAAACTGATTATCACTAGTGAAAGAATATTCAGATCATTCCTTATACATAATTAGACTAATAGCCCTGCCTCTTCATTCATTTAACCTTGTTAGAGATGTTTGCTATTAATTTTGACAGATTGAGTTTTGCTATTCTATGCCCAAAAGTATTAAAAACAAAGAACAATTAGTTTCATGAGATAATTTCAATTTCCATGAGTTTTGGCAATACTGCTTCTCAGTTTTTCACCCAATTAGAACTAATTTACATAGCAAAATTGGTCATATATGATTTATATGGGTATAGAAGCCCCTTTCAATCTCGATATTGTTCCTAATTGATTTTATAGTGTTATTAAATTCTACTATTTGCCATTGTCAGAATTTGCCATTTTATGGCATGTGATTTCAGAAATTTAACTAGATCCTAGAGTTAGAAACCTTGAGAATCCTCAGATAAGCCTCTGCACAGCTGGATGCACTATACATGGGCAAAGTGTCCTTGGGCTTTTTTTCCCCACTTTGTTAGCCCTGGTAGAATTATTTAGCAGTAGAAAGATCATTTTAACTAGTTAGAAATAAATGTACAAAGGGAAACAAGTAGAATTTCCTCCAAAAGGCAGGAAAAAGATATCCACTCCATATAAATATATCTTCTGTATATTTAATTGAACTTGCATTGGTTTCTGTGCTTCTGCTGTAAACCCATTTTAAACTGTTTGAAATTTTTCATTGCACTAATATAGTAGGTGCTAAAGGCTTTTGGGAATAATTTTTCATATTCCTCTCTTAGTGCCACAGTTTTCACAAGAACAACATCTGTCAGAGGAGGCCTTCCTAAATGGAGTTTACCATCTTAGCTATCACTTTGATAAATCAGAAAAATGTGTAATGACATATTACACCATTTTGATATATTAATATGCAGATATAACACTTGTTTCATTCCCAGAGAAAGCAGCAATAGGACATATTTTTCAGTTTGTCAGTGAAAAAGTAACAGGGCAGGTATGATGACCAAGGGTGGGATACAAAATAAACACAGTCACAAAAATCTGGAGAAGCCCCTTTGATTCCAAGCTCCAAATATCCTTCACTGGAGACAAAATTTCCCACACAAGCAGTTACAAGAAGGAGGAAATGGCATTTAAATGATAAAGAGTAAAAAAACAACACAAACCAGGCAAGATAAAGGCTTGAAGACGTCCACAGATATCAGAACACACACTGGGAAGGATGCCAAACTCAGAGAGGAACAATAAACTAGAGATATTTCCACGCTTTGTTTCCAGCATTCGCCCGTACGCATGTCTGTCCTCTTATCCAGTTGTCACAGCTGCAGCCGATGAAGAGGATCAAGACCCTCTCCTCCCAAATAGACCATGTCTCTCCCTTATCCTCTCCTCCCTGTGTGCTCTAGGATGGAGAGGGGATGGGCCTGGGTCCAGCCGGCCTCTGCCCTTCCTCAGCCTCCTCCACAACCTCCGCAACCACACTTCCACTCCCTGTTGGCTGTTCCTCCTCTCCCTCAGAGTCAGTCTCCACCAGGGACATGACAGCAGGTTAGTCTCCTGGCACTCACAAGAGTTATTGAGAATTTCAAATACATATTATGAATTGCCTCAAATAAGACCCCAAAATATATTTCAGGTATTTTAAGTTACCTATACATTCCCAATACAAATAGATTTTTAAAAAATTACCGTATAAGATCCAAAGGTTGGTATTTATACCAAGCTCTCCATGAGGCCCAGCATTCATAAAGTAGATGCCTGTGGTTTTCTGCTCCATGACTTCGTATGGAATTTTTACTTTTGTAACTACCCTAAGATACAAGAAAATAAAGAATAATTAGTTTATAGATATTCATAAATATCCATGAATAATATTTTAGAGTATTAAATTCATAAATATAGATTTAACCTTTCACTGTTATCATTGAAATTATGATTAGTTTATGATCTAGACCATCTCAGAAACTTAAGACTGAAGCTATACATCTGTATAAAATTTTCTGAGAATAAATCTTACTGAACACAGTGGAGTTCATACTTGAGTAGACCACATATTTCAAAGAAGCAATCATAATTTTTGAAGTTTGTTTTATAAGAATGGAGGTCTTTTTAGTTCCAGATCTTTACTCAGTGTAAAAATAAGTGCAGTGTCCATACTCAATTTGGTATTTTGTAGTAAAGCTATACATATAAATTTAAACAAAAAGAGAAAATACTAGTTATTACATATGTGTAGAAACCTTTTCCTAAATGTCCATTTCTCTTAAAATATGTAATTTTGTCCAACAATTACAGGTAAGTCTTCGACTTATGACCACAATTGAACCCAAAATTTATGTTGCTAAGAGACATTTGTTAAGAGAACTTTGCCCCATTTTATGACCTTTCTTGCCACAGCTGTTAACAGTTGTTAAGTTATTAACATAGTTGTTAAGTGAACCTGGCTTCCTCACTGATTTGCTTGTCAGAAAATCACAAAAGGTGATCACATAATCTGGGACACTGCAACCATCATAAATATGAGTCAGTTGATAAGCTTCTAAATTTTGATCACATGACATGGAGGTGTCGTTTTGTTCACTAGTGTTGTAATTTTGAACAGTCACAAAATGAACTACTGTAAGTTGAGGACTACCTGTATACAAAATTAAGCTAGGTTCACATAGAACAGCTGTCTCGCTTGTCCAAAGTTATACCTATCCTAGACAAAAATGTGAAAGGCATGATGATTGGGAATTATTGTATATTTAGTTGTTAATTGTTGTTATTGATTATAAATTTTGTACTTGCTGGATTTATTTCTTCTGTAATGTCAGTTAGGCAAGCATCAGAATAACCTATTCATATGACTTTAATTTCATCAGGAGAAAAAGCACATGAGGTATATATATTGGTAAATTCATGATTTGATTATAAAGGTTCTCATTCATGTGGGAACAAAAGGAACATGTGAAACAATTTGCTTCCTGAAGTTGTGAATGCTCCAACACTGGAAATTTTTAAGAAGAAATTGGACAACCATTTGTCTGAAATGATATAGGGTTCCTGCCTGAGCAGGGAGTTGAACTAAAACTCCAGGGTCCCTTACAATGTAGTCATTCTGTTACTTGGACATAACACCATTCTCCTGAAATGTCCAGAGGGTCCTGAATTTATATCCTTTCATTCTATCATTCATTGTTTTTGACTTAAAAAGCTGTAAGTCACATTTTATGAACATCATCTTCAGATATATTTTCTTAAATATGAATTTATACCTCAAACCTTTAAATTACTTTGCCTTTGACTTTTTTGGTCATTATTTGTTGTGAATTCAAAGGCATATCTTTCTAAAAAAGAATCTGAAATTGCATTTTGTTTCATTTGCCAAATAAAGTGACCTAAATGGGTTCTCCCCTTAATATAGTGAAAATCAGATTTAATGAACCAACAATAATAGTGGGAAGTAATTTGGTTTAAAAAAATAAAAAGGAATACCTCATGAAGAGGAAATGCCGCTTCATACGAACCATTAGTAAGCAACCGATTGAGACCTAGAAATAGAAATATGTAACATATAACAGAAAAAGCTGGAATGAAAATAATATATTGCATCCTGTATTAATCTAGAGTCAATGTGCTTAAATTGAATCAATAAATCAATCTAATATGACTGTGTATTCAAAGAGTGGGCACCAGGTGTAAGCATGAGAAGATACAACTTACAAATGGTACACACACATTTTAGTAATTTTTCTTAAAGTTATTATTGAATTAAAAGGTACAAAAAGGAACAATTTTGGTAGCTAATAATTTTATCAAGAAATATACTAGTATCGGTAGTCTTCAACTTACAACCACAATATCTGTTAAGTAAGACATTTGTTAAATGAGTTTTGCCTGATTTTATGACCATTTTGGCCACAGTTGTTAAGTGAATCACTGCAATTGATAAAATAGTAACTAGGTTGTTAAATGAATCTGGCTTCCCCATTGATTTTGCTTGTCAGAAGGTTGCAAAATGGGATCACATGACCTTGGGACATAGCAATGGTCATAAATATGAACCAGCTGCTAAGCATCTGAATTTTGATTAATAATCATGGAGATGCTACAAAGGTTGCAACTGTGAAAAACAGTCATAAGTCACTTTTTTCAGTGCTGTTGTAACTTTGAACAGTCAATGAACTGTTGTAAGTTAAAGACTACCTGTAGTGCAGCTTCTCTTAACTCTATTCTATGTAATAGGAAAGACTGAAATGGAGTAAGATATGCAGAAATCCCATGCTTACCAATTTTATTTTTTCCTTCTTCATATTTCACTCTTTGTAAAATATGATGAACAATTCTACTTCTTATAGCATTGTTAAAAAATGTATCCTTATTGTGAATGATAAAGCTGTTTTGAAAATACAAGCAAGAAAATGCAATTATTGTTTCTGACAAATGAAAAAGTCTCACAAATGTTTCTGAGATACCAACAGTAAAACATAAAAATATAAATAAATGAATTCTATAAAAGTTCTGATCAATATTTAAAAATATTGTAAATAAAAGCTATTGTTTATTAGAGCTTGTAAGATATATAGTCACAAACAAGTGAATCAGCTTCAGTGTCTTTGTAAAATGAAAGGAAGGATCATACCAATTTTTTTTTTGTGATGAAGCAAATGGTGAGTTCTCTAGCCAATTCTATGCTAACCAAATTGGCTACTGAATCTTAAATCAGTATCAAACCTAAATGAAAAAGTATCATGTGATTCCTTACCAGATATGACAAGTCAACATTAAGGCTGTGCTTAGACAAAGACAAAAAGGTGTTCCAAAATACAGGAAAAGCTGCAACTGCTTTAAGAAATTGTATCCTACATATGCTGAAATACCTTTTTGCCTTCAAATTCAAAATGCTTGGATCAGAAACATTTCAGAATCATCGAGCCCTCACTCCAGTTAGTATATAACCAAATGTACCTGCAAGACATGGAAACAACTGAAATGCCTAGCGTAAGACGAATTATAGGAGGCAAACTGGATAATGTAATTTGGGATTACAAAACGTCAATTTATTCACTTTTTTGGACACACTCCTTTTTAAAAATATTGAATACTAGAAATACTATATTTTCATTTGTTATATGGTAGACTAGATAGTGGTTGTTTGGATATTTGAAAGTGCTCTCAATGTGACATAAAAAAGCAGAACAGATATGCAGCAGACAGTCATATAAAGAATAGATTTGACTGCAGCCGGCAATAAATCAGTCAATTAATTAATTTTTATTTATCTAGGTTGGAAATGTTCTAGACTAAAAACCACAGATTTGGGTCAAATGTACTGATTTCCTGTAAGAACATTTAGGCAACACATTTGTATTTACTGCAAGACATGCAAAGATAGATTGAACCTGTTTTACTTCGCTATAATTCTTTCAGAACACTAAGATATATAGGGCATTATATCAAATAAAAATAGCCAGTTTCAAAAATATCACCCATGTACTGTACGGACCAGAAAGGTGTTTAACTAGGTTTTCATTTTCTTTTCCTATTGTGGTAGTAATGGTTAGTGTAGAATTCAACATGAAATTTCCAAAGATAAGATAATTCAAAATTTATTTTTCATATTAAAACATCTATTTTCTTTCAAACAATATTTATTTGCTACAATTAATTCATGCACTATTTTTTTTCATTTTCCATTTATGTACATTCTAAATATTGGTAAAATAATAATGATGTCAACTCTGGACAAATGTGAGTTTCTGAGGCTGATGGTAAACTTGATCCTTGATCTCTATAGGCCTAGACTGAAATCCCAACCACTGTACTATACACTAATTCTCCAACTTTTTATTTTTAGAGGAGATAGAAAAGTAAATGTTTTTATAAAATGGAATAAGATATCTATTTTGATCAAGTTAAGGACCTCTTTATGTCAGAAAGCTATTTGTTTCTTTGACAGATATAATGGAAATCCATAAATGCATTTGTTATTGCTGTTAATTTTTTATATAAGGTGCTTTGTAAAATATAGATTTGAATTATGAACTATATGCAGAAAATTATAAGCATTTAAGTAGATCAGCTATTTCAGCTTTTTGTTTTGATGTTTTGGTCTTTACTTCATAATTCGTGTATTGATGTTATATAATATGCTGCATAGGGTATATTTTATATGGAGAAGTTGGATCAAAGAGTAATGAAAAAACAGAACTAAATACATTGCTAGCCTAGTGTTTTCATTTAGCTATTATGCACCCAGAAAATACTTAGATGGTAAAAGATGAGTGGACTTTTTTTAGTATATGTTAAGGAGGATTCAGAATTCAGCATTTGAAAAATTCTCAAGCATTATATCCCATTTTTCACGTAAATATAAATATTTCCCCCTTCACATTTGTCTTTTTTTAATAAAACTCACTGATGAATCCTTTGTTGACTGAATGGAGCCGTGTAGCAGTCATTTTCTTCCAAATCTGGCAGCCTTTCCTTGTCCAGACTCATTGGCTTTCTAGGTAACCATCCTCGAAACCTGCTTAATTGCTTCTCAATTCTGCAGGAGATGAAAGGAAAGGCAAACCTAATGATACCAATACATTTAAGTGGAAATAAGCACTTTCTATACATAAACATTATGGATGCAAGGGATATTAAATGCAATATTTTTTCAGACATTAATCACAATTAACCCTGGGCAATTAACTCTGACATGACTAAACGGACTGTACCTGCGTGTGTATACAATCTATATATAAAATAACTGTAAATCTAGCTTGTTTCATGGAGGATTTTTCAGATACATCTCTTAGAATCACACCTTTGCTTTGACAAAGATTTTGAAAAGAAAAAGCAAAGGAATGAAGCATTTAGATTTTTCTTCCTCTTAACTGTCTCAGTTCAAAAAGGTAGCAAGAGCTTGTAGCAAATAAGATGCTATGGCAGGGATGTCAAAACTTGCCTCATCATGGCAGCGTTACATGACATATCGGAACTTTTTTCCCCTTCGCTAAACTGGGTGGGGGTGTGGCCAGCATGTGATGCATCCAGCCTGTGGGCTGCAAGTTTGACAGCCCTGCGCTATGGCAATAATTTCAGGATGCTTTCTCCATTAATTTTTAGCACAAGATTTCAGTACAGACCATTTATTAGCAATTTCATTTTCCAAAGGTTTAACTCTGATTAAAAATGAAATCTTATCTGAAAAACTGCATAAAATACAATAAAAGCTTCCTAGAATCATTATGAAAGGTTCTGGCAGCAGAACTTTAGGAAAATTATTTTGCTGCCATTTTCTCCCTAATCATGTGTCACAAAGAAAGCTTTTTAAAAAGCACTGCTATCTTAGTTTGTTTCAATAGTACTTGTTTTGGTCCAGCTAGGTGATTATGAAAAGCTAATCAGGATAATGTATGGTAAGTATTTGAATAAGAAATTGAGAATAATAGGCTAGTCTAGGAAGGAAAAATGTGGAAGAAAACAATCCCAAATCACTACCAAGAAAACTTCCTGGATGTATCAACATACAGATAGACACCAAATGCTGAGTTTTATGTATCAACTGTTAGAAGATGTCATGCACACAGGTTTTCCATTCCCACTCCCAAAATTCTGAGTTTGTTTTTAATAAAAGCAAAACAGTTACTAGAAGAGTAGTCAGTCATTTATATACTGTATTGTTCAATCAAGTTTGCAACTGTACAAATAGCATACCTAGGCAACATGAACTACATGGCTTGGGATCGGATTACCTGAGACTTTTTCCAAGAATCTCTACCCATTCAATTTGGTCCAGAAGATCCCACCAGAGTGTTGGTTGACAGGGATCAGAAGACAGGCATTTTCTTTTGTAGACCCTGCTTAATCAAATATTCTCCTTTTGGAAATTAGAATGGCCCCAGCCCTGTTGGCCTTCTGTAAGGCTTTATAAACTTGACTCTGTAACCATGGTCTAGGGCTCTGAATATGTTAAAGGCCCCATTTCTTGGCTTTACTGTTAATTGATTAATTATCGCAGCTGTCATATATTTAGTTTTGGGTTGTTTTTACATTTTTATTTTTAAATATTTATTGTTTTAGAACTATAAGCCACCCAGAGTCACTTGGTTGAGAAGAATGACTATAGAAAATGAATAACCATATTATGTTAATGTTAATATTTGGTTTTGTTTTCTTGTTACATTGTACTGAAAAATAATGGCATTAATATCAGTGGCATATAATCTGGTTAAAGGTAAAAAACAACAAAATCTAGAACACTCTTGTGATTGTCTGAATATCTATTCCTAGCTGAAATGTCCTATCTTTATTCTTATTTATCATCCTTTGGTAGAATATTTCAAATTAACATTTGGAGAATAATCTGTGAAATATATTTACGTTCATCATAATTTATTTTACAACCAAGTATGTGTCTTGTTTGGGCTGATCATATATTCAGAGACTCTATGAGGTACAATTCTTTAACAGTTTATTTGTTTCTTTCAAAATGTTATACTTTTATCTATTATGCTTTTAATCATAAAACCTTGGCTTCTTAGGGAAAGGAACAAAATAACACATTTAAGATGCATGATGGGAGGGTTTTTTTTGCTAAATGTGGAAAGCATCTCCATTTTATCTTAGGAACCAGGTGGAAGAAAAAGCAAGTAACTCCTAAACCTACTCTCTTCCTATAAAGATCTGAGCAGTGCAAGCAACTGTATTCCCTGTGACAAACCATTTAAGTGAAAGTTGGATTTTGGAAAAGCAGGATACAAAAATTACAGATCGCCCTTGCCTTATGACCATTTATTTACCAACTGTTCGAAGTTATGATGGCATTGAAAAAGTGACTTATGACCACTCCTTGCACTTATGATGGCATTCCCGCAGTCATATGATTACAATTTCGGGGCATGGCAGCCAGCATGTATTTATAACAATTGCAGTTTCCTGGGGTCATGTGATCACTATTTGTGGCTTTCCCAACTGGGTTCCAACAAGCAAAGTTAATGAGGGAAAATAGGTTTGCCTAACAAGCACGTGACTGCTTAACAACCTGTGGTTTGCTTAAAACCCAGTTTAGATTTTTCTTCTATGATTTAACTTTTTGATTAAACTGAATTCCCAAAAGATAAAACAAAACCCACTAACTTGTTCAGGATCTTGTAGCGTCGATGCAGGTAATAGATTTTTCTCCTGGAACAACAGCAAAAATGAAGCCAGTCGAGAAGAAAACCGATCATCAGTTACAGTATGAACTAGCAAGGAAGGAAAGGAGATTGAAGATAGAATCCTGTAAGAGGTGGAAGAAGAAACTAAAAAGGGATTAACAATTAGAATCATCAAAAACATCCTTAACCTCTCTTTCTCACTTTTTCTGTATGTGTATATACATGCATGCATGATCATTACTTTCTTTTTTTCCAATTAAGTCATGCACCTTGAAGCATTTTTTGTTCAATGAATCATGGAAAACCTGAAATGGAATAAAATGCTAAGCTGTTATGTTGATAATAAAATGCTTTAAACGTGAGAATATAAAATAAAATTGTTATAGTTATACATGCAATACATAATCAGGTGACGTTGGTGCCAGTGATGCAGTTTTGAAAAGATTACATTCATGCACAATAGTATGATATTGAGGCATTTAATATTGTTCTCCCTACCAATTTTTATATTTCCTATATTTGTGATGTGAGTATGAGATTATATTAAGTAGAATGACTTTTGCATCCTCCATTAGGAATGTGATGTAAGAGATCATGGGACAATGTTACTAATTCAAACTAGCATTAGCATTTTTTTGTTCTGAAGAGAAAATAACAATGGGCTTAAGTTAACTCAATCAAGAGCAAAAAGCAATATAGTAGGGGCTTATTTACACTGCCACCTTGCCCAGTGACCATATGGCCAGCAACCATATTGAGGGCAGAAATCAAGGACATTGCTTTGTACTCTCCCCTCTCCCCCTACTCCCCGCAATGCAACCCCTGGGCATATCTTTTTGCTCCCTTTCAAAGTCGTGTTGCCTGCTTCCTTCAACCCCAAATTGCTGTCTGGTTTGCTCATTGTGCTTTAATTTATTCTAGGCCAACACTTAATTTTGATTAATTGCCTTGCAGAGAGACAGGTTTGTCCTATCAAGTGGGTAAATGTTTGTTGCCATGGATGCATTTTGGAGTTAGAGTTGAAAGATGATGACAGAGTGTATTGATACATTTATTAAAAATAAGAATAAAGTCCAGTGGAAAAATCACTCAGGAAAAAAAGTCATTTACAAACATTTTCTGTTATGAACCACCAGCTATCTATATCTCATACAAGTTGTGTCTCTTGCATTATTACTAGTAATAGTTTTAAAACTACTGGAGTTAGAGATCTACAGTGGGGCAATACAGTTTTTTTATTTCAGGTGATATGGAATTCTGCTCAATTAAGATTTAATTAAAAATAAAAACAGAGCTATAAAATTGGTAGTGGTCCCACTATATTAACAATAGATCTTAAGCTTTAAAAAATTGCCTCGCTGCTTTAAGGGAAGTATTGTTAAGAAAATTGAGATGAAATTTAATGTACTGAATTTAATCTGAAGCCATTTTGTTTCCTTTTCCCTTCTCACTTGGGGCACAAGGCCTCTTCTACTATTAGCAGGTGGGTCAGATCTTGCATTGAGCAGACCTACAAAGCTGCAGCCCTTCCGGTTCCTCGAGGTCTGACAGTGCACTCTACCAGAAACACGGCCACTTCGGCTGCCTGGGCGACCCAAGCACCCTTGGGGCAGATCTGTTGTGCAGCCACGTGGACATCTCCATCTCCTTTCATCAGATACTACCATCTGGATGCCTTTGCCTCGGCAACTGCAGCCTTCGGCAGACAGGTGCTTCAACGAGTGGTTCAACAGTCAGTGTGATGAGCCGGATGAGGACCCACCCGTGGACATGCAAGCTTTGGTATGTCCCATCCTGGGCTCTCGATGCAGCATGGAGGAGAATGGGTGTTGGTAGAAGTTACCCTGAACGCCCTTTCTATCTTTGCTGCGAGAGAGCCCAGTCCCTCCCTTGATTTGTCCAGACAGGGTAAGTCATATTTCTGTATTCATTTGTGCTTTCAGAGACACCTTTCAGTCTGTCAAGTATCTTCGCCAAAGCTGGGGTCTCTTCCGGGGGCTGGCTTTTATATCTTAGTACAGACTCAGTTAAATGACGTCATAGGAAGGAGTCAGCCCATCCTGGGCTCTCTCGCAGCATAGATAAAAAGGGTGTTCAGGGTAACTTCTACCAATGCCCAATTCATTTATGAAATTCGCTACAATATGAGATGATAGCTATTTCAGTAGGTCCTACGCAGGAGAACAATTATGCAGAACAAAACCAATTGGAGAACAAGATTTTGTAGAGGTGTCTCATATTTGTTGGGCCTGTTCAATTTCAACACATTACCTGGCTTTTCTAATCTAGTGTTGTATCATAAAGATCTTATCATTTGGGGAACTTGGTAGAACTAAACCAAGGGAACTTAGTGTCCCATAGGGACCGTATATGCCCATATTCATGAATATATGCACCATCATTCAGCAACTGAATTATCAAGAGAAAAAGCAGTAGAAAATAGACTTCACCTTCATATTTTTTTCATAAATTTTCCAAAACATATTCATCATTCTTTTCAAATCATTTCCCTTTTTGTTAAATAATGCTGGAAACAGAATGCTAGCTATAAAGCATTTTGGTCAGCATTAAACTTATAGACACACACACTTTATTATCCAAACTTTTTTAGAATTAAGTGTACAGCTTACAGTGAAAATTCAGTCAATGATGAAATCATTACAGTTTTAATTCCAACATTGTATGTTTACAGAAGGGAATTAAAATTTTAAAAAATCGTGCCTTTGAAATTAGCTCTGCATATTAATACCTATTTAGAACAAAATTCAACTGAAAAATTTACATAGTAAGAATTTAATTTTTGTTTATGTAGAGTACCCTTTGTAAAATTTAAATTAAACAAATGTCTTTTAGAACATATAAATCTATAGAGGTGACAGATGAACTAAGTTATGTGTTACGTTATGTCACTATTAACTGCTTTATGCTAATGTAACATATGCCAAATGTATCTTGCAATACCACACTTCTAACAATATAGGAATCAATTTTAGTCAATTACAATTCTTGTAATATATTCAATTTTAGAAAAAATATAGTTAAATATATCAAAATTGTCATAATGATATATTGTTAATTGAGTATTATTATCACATCACATTTCAACAATTCTTCTTCAATAAGCAATAAATATTTAATTCCTCCCATCTGAATTCTTGAATGTTTAGGTGAACTTTGTTTCTAATAACGCAAGTTACATCATAGCTCATCATAGCCATTAAATATGCCAGATGGTTCTGACAGACAGGCACTTGGAAGTTTGTTTCCTTTCACTGATTTTTCAGAGGTCCCTTTAAAAAACAGCAGGGCATGATTTGGGCTCTAATAATGAGAGGGCTAAAGCGCAGAATGCTCCATGAAACTAGCGGCACTGCAGAATATATCATATTGAGTCAAAGTCAAAACCAATTGGATCAAAATTGCAGCAGAACTATAATTATTTCAACTGAATCATAATCACTTCAACTTCATGTTCATGTTAAATTCTCCATGATTGTAATTAAACCTACCTGAAAGGCATTCTTACATTCATAAGTTCTGCAAATTTTCCCAGGACTTCCCAAGGGGCATGGAACTTCACAAAGATGATATCACTGTTTGATAAAGATGACTGCAACAGATAAAAGATAATAAATTAAATCCCTACATGTAAAAATTGTTAATTTTCATTTAAAACCTCTGCAAACCTTGGGAATCTCCTTCTTCTTCTGATGCTTTTTTCTGATGGGTAATACCATTTAGTTGTTACTAATAGGATGAATTATTCCCAAGCACAAGGAAAGGTCTGAACAAGGAAAAGGTTTGTTTTAGTGTATAAACCATTTAGAAAATAGGAATATGACCCTAAAAATTAAACAGGATATTTTGAAAGTAAATATTCTCAAAATAAACTGAATGAAAAAAATTGATATATAGCTTAAAAATCACAGAATATTTTAAAAATTACTCTCAAATATTTTCTTAATATAAATGGTTAGGTAGTTAAGAGTGTAGAAGGCCACAAAATATGAATTGTCATTTCAGACCCAAGGCGAATCTGTTTCATGTGTTTCATTCACAGACTCATTAATGAAATATATGAAAATCCCATTCAGAACTGCCTTTCTGCAAGGTTAGAGTTGCAAGTTGTAGAATACTGGAGAGTTTGTGATGATGCTTGTAAATCAGTTTTAGCATAGTACAAATGTTTTTGTGGTTTCCAACTTGTGAATTCACAATTCTTTCATAGCTTGATTGCAGAACACTACTGAAATTATTACATATTACATATGTTTGTGATGGAAGTTTCATAAAGGTGCTTCATAAAGCATCGAGTCCATTAACTCTTAGGCATACTAACTTCCTTTGCATTTGCTCCAAGTCAACTGGAACAAGAAAAACTGATCAAAATTATAATTGCTTTTCAACTGATCAGATTTACTATTGAATTATCTAGTTATCATCCAGTTATAGGAATATTCATTAATAGCCATAAGCCTCACACAAAATTTTTACAAAGCAAAACACAAAACCATCAAGTTAGTGTACCTTGATTCAGTATAAAGTGCATATTACACCTAACTACCTCAATTCCAACTACTGCTGGCCTTAAATGCAAGCTTCTCAATACAAGAAGCCTTGTGAATAAAATACCTGAATTTCTCCTCTTACTAAATATGGCTAAATTCGACTTCATATTTGTCTGTGAAACATGGCTCAATGCATCTCTCCCTGACTCTATTACCACAGTAAGAGACTATCATGTTTACCGATCAGATTGTGACATTCGTAGAGGAGACGGTGTTGCTATCTTCTATAAAAAGTCCTTACATCTAAAAAACATCCAAGTTACCCAGGAGCTTGCTCTTCCTGAGACCATCATCTATCCTTAAATATCACATTTCGATTCTTACTATGTTACAGAGCACCTGATTATGACATTGAACATGTAAACAAGCTAAATTCACTACTAACATGGGCAACATCCTGCCCACACGCTTTTATCTTTCTTGGTGACTTCAATCTACCTCATACTAACTGGACCCTAAACAAATGTACAACTGAACCCATACATGCAACCTTCTACAATGCTGTTACAAATCTGGGACTGGAACAACTGGTAAGCAACAATGCTAGACTTAACAACTGCCTTGATCTCATCTTCTGCAATAGTTTGAATTTAATTTATGGAATACAAACTAAAGAACCCCTTTCCAACAGTGACCACAATATGATTGACTCTTGTCTCAACATACGCCCACACAAAAATCATCACAATGACGTAAACCCCAATTATAACTTTAAAAAAGGCAACTATAATTGTATAGACAATGATCTTACATCCCTTGATTGGCAATCTCTATTCACTGGATGCAATACTGTTGAAGACCATTACAACATATTTTTACTTGAAGTCAAAAGAGTCATCAAACTACATGTACCAATAACAACTCCCAAAACAAACAAACAAAACAGATTACCCATAACAATAAGGAAACTTCAATCCAAAAAGAGATCACTCTGGCGGAAAAACAAATATGGTCACGTTGCCAACTTCAAAAGCCGATACAAAAATTTATGCCACCAGATAAACACTGAATGCACCAATTATCACATTAAACAAGAGAAAAACCTTCTACGCACCAATTCCACCCACGCTTTCTACAATTTTGTAAACAACAAACTAAAAGACTCAAGGACCTAATGGTAAAGACTACAACAACGACATCATTAAAGCCAACTTCTTTAACACATTCTTTGGCTCAGTATTTGTAAACAGCAATGGATCATGCCCAGTATTTCCTAGTCGAACCACAGACAACTACAATGATCTAATACATATCGATTTTACAGAAGACAATGTTGAAAAAGCACTACGCAATCTAAAACCATCTCCATCTATTGGACCAGACGGAATATGTGCCTACTTCTTAAAAAAGCTGTCCACTGCCATAGCCGAACCTCTAAGAATAATCTTTGAAAAATCTTTCAGGACCAGCTCCTTGCCAAAACTATGGTCACAAGCCACGGTTATCCCCATCTTCAAAAAGGGAGACCCCAGCCTAGTTGAAAATTACAGACCAATCTCCTTATGCTGCATCACCTGTAAAGTCATGGAATCAATTATTAACCAATCCATTATCCTCCACTTAGAGACAAACAACCTACTCTCCAATAAACAATTTGGTTTTTAAAAAAACTATCCTGTAATCTGCAACTCTTACACGGCAAAAACATATGGACTATACAACTCGATCAGGGCAAAACAATAGACGCAATCTACATAGACTTGTGTAAAACCTTTGATTCAGTGGTACACGACAAACTATTCCTAAAACTAAAATCTTATGGTGTCTCTGGGCAACTGCATAACTGGATAGAAGCATTCCTGTCACACAGACAACAAATGGTCAAAATTGGGAGCGTCCTATCAAATTCTGTACCTGTCAAAAGTGGTGTCCCCCAAGGCAGTGTTCTTGGACCAACTCTCTTCATACTCTACATAAATGACCTCTGTGATTGTATTAAGAACAATTGCATTCTCTTCGCAGATGATGTAACATATTGGCAAAAAAAATCAGAAAATAAAATACAAGCTGAATAGTCAAGACCTTGTTGATGATCCAAGCTCTGTAAAGGACTTTCTAATACTCATCTCTAATGATCTAACTGCTAGAGCCCACTGTAACTACATAGCCAAAAAGGCTTTAAGAGTTGTTAATCATTCTAATTCTACGGAGCTTTTTCTCTGGTAGTATCACACTACTAACTAGAGCATACAAAACATTTTCTAGACCAATACTCGAATACAGCTTATCAGTCTGGAACCCACATTACATATCTGATATTAGCACAGTTGAGAAAGTCCAGAAATATTTCACAAGAAGAGTTCTCCACTCCTCTACTTGTTGTAGAATATCTTATGCCACCAGACTTGAAATTCTAGACCTAGAAAATCTTGAATTACGCCGTCTTCGGTTTGATCTAAGTATGGTATATAAAATCATACTGTACATTGCAATGACTTACCTGTCAATGAATACTTCAGCTTCAACCATAACAACACAAGAGCACACAATAGATACAAACTCAAGGTTAATCACACCAAACTTGATTGCAGGAAATACGACTTCAGCAACAGAGTGGTCAATGTCTGGAATACTCTATCTGACTCTGTGGTTTCTTCCCCAAACTCCCAAAACTTTAACCTTAGACTGTCTACTATTGACCTCACCCCTTTCCTAAGAGGTCTGTAGGGGGCGTGCATAAGCACACCACCATGCTACTGTCCCTATTGTTTCTTTTATTTTTTTATATGTACCTATTTCATGTATTCATAACTATGTATACACTTATACCTATTATCTTGTAAGCGATTGACAAATCAAGATAAATAAATAAAAAATAAATAAATGAACAACATAGGTATTGGTTTTGTGTTAGTGTGCTTTTTATAGTACTGTATATTAAATTCATACACGCTCTAACCAGAAAGAGAATCAAGCACGAACTATACTTCTTTCTAATGTGCTTTAATTCATACTCTATTTATGAAGACCACAAATAGACAAGTGTGGTCAGCATATTTTAGAAGCTTTAATGGAATACAGATAAGGAATTAGTCCCTTTCCAAGAAGGCAACAATCTAAGGCAGCTTGTTGTGTACAGCATATTGCAGTTTCAAAGCAATCTTTAAAGAGAGATTCAGACTTTAAAAAATGAGAAGGTTTAATTTCTGGAAAACAACTAAAGGGGGACTAAAATATTGATTTTGGAAAATTAAGGGGCTAGATGGACTTGAAAGAATATTTCCTGTGGTTGATTACAAATATATAAGACAATACATGAAGTCTTTGAAATCAATTGTAAGAAACCCTTCTATGAGAAAGTTTTGCTGGTTGGAAAATAAACAAGATAATAATAAGAGAATGGAAGGCTGGCTAGAAACCAAAAGAGCAAAGGATTACTCTTGAAGGAGGACAAGTCCTTTACTAAAATGGACTACAATGATTATTAAAAAAATATGGCTGTTTCCGAACAATGCACTCAGAACTTACTTTCAAGATTTTTTTAATATTATAGCAGTGAATATAAGAACAAAAGATTTTATTGGATAAACATAAACTGAGACTGCTGTCAATGTGCATCTGGAGTTCTTTAAAAAATCTGGATTATAAAAGTGATATAGAAAAAGATGTGGTAGAAATATAGAATCATAGGGCTGGAAGGGTCCTCAGAGGTCCTCTAGTCGAAGCTCACAACAGCTTTTGTCTTAAAACATAAAGTATGCTTCTTGAGAAAATTTACAAAGGCTGATCCTGAATATAACTTTATTTTGCTTTGTTTGTGTTGCGTATCCGATTTTATGTCACATTATTATATTCCATTTCAAAGATGTGGTTTTTCAGTCCTCATTTTGGATCAAGTTTTTAGTCAAATCAGGAAGCCACTGAATTAGACTGAGATGAATCAGGTCATTGCCTAAATCACTAGACTGTATTTAATCAATTAAGTAGGTCAATGGACATTTTAGTAACCCTCTTGAAATCAGCTGTAAATTATAAATTGCAATGAAATACTCTTGCTTCCAGCCCTCCTACCTCTTTCTCCATTTGAAGTCCTTCTGCTCTAATATTTCTTTCAAATACTTCTCTTTTCTCTGCTTGCATGTTAGATTTTCTGTATACCAAGATATAGTCAATGCGGCATTTTCCATCTCTGAAGTATAGTCCACTGGATTTATTTTTTTCTGGAATATCCTGTAAAGGCAGTCAGTACAGTTGTCAAATAAACCCCCCCAACATCAGTTTTGGTAAAAAAAGGATTTCAGAACAAAATATCTGAAAACTAGTACAGAGCATATAAATAATCATAACACAACATAACACTAAAATCAGATTTATTAAACCACATAAGAATTTTCCATATAATCATGTCATATATAGTTATTACCTGTTTTCAAAATTTCATATTATCTGTCCCAGTGGTTGCTCTGACAGATCTTTTTAAAAAATAACTTGGAACCATTATAATTTAATATATAATTACTACTGAGTTGCACTCTTCCAAAAGAAGCTTATCCAGAATTGATTGATTCTTTTGGAATTAAGACTCTTGCTGGAATAGAGGGTACAAACTTTGGTCTATACAGGAACACTTGGAATGCTTGATACAACTGTTTCTGAAAGAAGATACGCTTGTAACTGTCACTCATGCTCTCATCATCACACATTTGTAATGTGCTTTACTTGGGGTTGCCTTTGAAAGGAAAGGTTGCCTTATTTGGGAACTGTAACTGGTCCAAAATGTTGTGGTTCGCCAGCAGCCAGTGCAAACGGCAGCAGAAATGGACAGTGGGGAACAATGGGGACCAGTCCGGGAGTCTGGAGAGGAGTCGGACAAGGGTCCTGTGCCCGATGCAGGGATGGGGCCAGGACCATCTGGGAGTGGGATGCTGCCTCCGGAGCCTTCGGAGTCTGGCAACAGGGAAGCAAAGGATCCAAGGGAGCCTGTTCCCAGTTTACGTGTGTGCAGAGCTGCTAGAAGACGAGAGCAGCTAAAACAAAAGGGGCGACTTGGGAGTAAGGCTGGGAGGTGATTGCCCCTCCTATAAGGGATAAAAGTCAGGCCTAAATGACAAAACCTTGGCAGGAAGCAAAGTACTATGATTGGTTCCAAGTCCGCCTTGAAGCTCTGTGTACTTTGGTTGGTTTCTTTTATAATAAGTTAATTGGATGTGCCTTTTTTTGGCAGCATTCCATAGAACTGAAAGGTGTGTGCTTATCTTGGGGGACTGTTTAAGCTTAGCTCCGGCTGGGAATGAAAACAATTTCCAGCGTTGCAATAAAATAGGTTTTGCTTTTAAAACAAGTTTGTGAATAATTATGATTTACAAAGCCTGGGTCAGAACACAAAATACTACGGCTTGGAAGTAAGCTTCTCAATACATTTTGAAGTGCTAGTCACTGCCTACAAAGCTTTTTATGTCTTTTGTCATTGATCTGCAAGGGATCCCTTCCTCTGATAGAATCTTCCAAGTGGCATATTCTATTTAGGAACATTTATTAATTGTTCCTTCTGCATGGATACATTAGCAGAGGGTAACATTGAGGCAAGTTCCTCTGTAATCCTTTGGAATTCTTTTTCCATGAAGATACAATGGCTCCATCCATATTTGTTTCAGAAACAAGTAAAGATTAATTTTTATCATGTCTTCAGAAGATAAAATGAATGTTTGTTTTAATTTTGTTCCTGGAGGTTATAGTTTTCATGATTGGAGGTGATTATTCTATATTTGTTATTTTGTTTTTAGTAGGCTGCATATAAATAGTTTTAAATAAATAAATAAATTGTCATTCCATGTACTGTTTTAATATATTTGTTTCACTTTCTGTCACTCATGTGACAAAGCAAACGTTTATTTTCCACAGAAGAATTAAGTATGCTATTAGGGGAATCCGGGGGTGTAGTTTAGCACATAATCTGCAAAATACAAGGATGAAAACATTCTGTTTTTATAGTATATTGAATATACAGCTCTATCTGGAAAGTAAATTGAAAAGTTCAGTGTTACCAACTCAGAGCTACCTAAAGGAAATCTATAAATAAAATATTTGCATGAAATGTCTTACCTCTTCAATCGATTCCAATCTGCTAGTATCATCTGAAGTACTAATCAAGTTTCCATGGTGAAGCAAAGACTCATCATCTTTGGAAGAGTTTGTTATTTCTTCTAATTCATCAAAAATAATATTGACATCCTTAGCTACTAAAAAGCAATGACAAAGAATTAAAACATTAGTGCTTTAAATAATAAAAAGTCAAGTATATTTTCAAAACTGGCATGGATGAACTCAGCACATCTGGTAGGAAGAAGATCAGTCTGGCTTCTGCAATAATTATATAATGTAAAATAATTATGTAATATGTATCTATTATAACAGATTTTATTTATTTAGCATATGACATCTACAGAAATCATGCAATCACTGATATACAAATTGTCAGGACTCCAACATGCACCCCCATTCTAATCATAAGTCTCTAGCCGCATCTCTCAGAGTAAAAAAGATTGATTTATTAGGAGTTGACATATCGGTTGCAGCTGACTCTGACACATCATTCATTTCACCCTTGTCCCTGGTCTTCCCCCCACCCCCTGGATGTATATTCCCCAATGAGACACAACCATAACCAAGGGTCATCAATCAAGCTCTCCACTAATTATTTTGTGCGCCAGAAGCTTCGGTTGCCAAAGCAATTATCTGAAGCATTTAAGGAATGCACTGCTTTCCCCACTCCCTTTCTGCTGACAACTAAAAAGACCAAAGAAGTATTTTTAGTTGACACAAATACCAGTATTAGTTTAAATGAAGCATCAGCATATATATATATATATATATGGCATTGAAAGATTTTCCCACGTCATAGTAGTTGTGCTTTTAAAGTTGTAGCGTTTCAGCAGAATCTCATCTGCCATCATCAGGCTGATGATGATGGCAGATGAGATTCTGCTGAAACGTCGCTACAACTTTAAAAGCACAACTACTATGACGTGGGAAAATACCGAGCAAAGCCGAATGCCATACATGTAAGTACCCGTGAAAACTTAGAAAACTTAAGAAAACACACACACACACACACACACACATATATAGTATATATAAATATATGTACTTTTCATTTTGTTAGTTTACCATTTTTAAAACATCTTGCCCCTTTACCAATATTTGCAAAAACAAGGTATTCAAGCTTCTTCTACTTGAGCTCAGGAAAAATTGAAATTATGACAGATCCTATGAGGTTGCCTGAGGTATTGGTCTGGCATAGCTATCTGGGAAGAGCTTGATCCATAGGTAATGGCTTGTTTCAAGTATGTTTTTTTAGATAAACTAGAAAGACTGAATTCAGATTAATATTTCACTATAAGCAAACAAACTACATTACGAGTTAGTATCAGTGGCGGGATTCAATTTTTTTTTTTACTACCGGTTCTGTGGGCGTGCCTTGGTGGGCGTGGCAGGGGAAGGATACTGTAAAATCTCCAGTCTGAGGTGGTATTTACCAGTTCTCTGAACTACTCAAAATTTTTGCTACCAGTTCTCCAGAACTGATCAGAACCTGTTAAATACCACCTCTGGTTAGTATGATACATAAAAACATCCAATAATAATGGCTTTGTGTTGAGGAATACAGAATAAGCAGAGATATACAGTATATTTAATGGGTTCCTCTTTAAGCTAAGGACTTCCAACAATTAAGTATAATAAGTAACTATATTATTTATAACAGCAGAAGAAGTAGTTTATATTGAGGCCTTTTCACATGAATCATGGTCTAATGGACTCTATAGCTGTAATTAAAAAAGCTTTAACAAAATAAATATTTGTTTCTTGTCTACTAGGAAAAGGTTTAATAACAGCAGCCTATGACATAAAAACCTGGTCCCTGTTTTCTAGAGCCATATAATAGCATTAGGAAGATACAAAGAGGGTAGTAAAATAATCTCTACAACTGTCACCTTATGAAAGAAAGCAAAAATGTTTTAAGTTTAATACTTTACTTTAAAATATATTGAGACAAAGTATATAGTATTTTCCTTCATCATGCTAGAAATCAGTTTACTCAAATTCATTGGCAGCAAGTTCAGAACAAACAAAATGAAATATCATTTAACAGGATGAATAACTGATGCATCGAATCCACTGATACAAGAACCAGTAATGGCTACTAACTTGAATAGCAATAACATAAAGAAAAAGATTATTTATCAACAGTTATAATGATGTTGTCTAATTGAAACTAAGCTGTTGGCATTTTGGAAGTAGACAGGATCTCTTGAAGCCTGTTCCAACCTCTACTTACTAAGCAATTCATTATGCTGTAGCTTCAAAAGGCCTGGATGAAGTAGATTACTTGGAGTCCTTTCAATCGGGTTTTAGACCTAGGCACACCATTGGCTGCATTTGTTTTTGTTTTAATAAACTTTATTAGTCTTTAAAAAACAAACCAAAAATATACATATTATGACATTAATAGTATGTGACATCTATCTCATAAACTTCTATTTTGTGCTTATTTACAAATATATATAATTTATGTGAATGTAAACCTTTAATCTATAGGTTGCTTATCATTAATTCTTTCATCCTCCATTTGTCTTAATTCAATCCAATCATACCATTTTTCCCAAATTCTATAATATTCAGAGTCCTCTTTCTCTTGTAACGTCAGGATTAATTTACCCATCATAGCACACACCATTATTTTTTGAATGATCAATTCATGTGATGGTATATAATTGTGCTTACAACATTGTGTAGGCAATTCTAGCAGCTGTTAAAATATGTAATATTATATATTTTATATTTTTCCCCATGTTTCTTTTTAAATATCCCGAACAACAATAATTTTGGTTCCAATTCTATTTGTTCCTTAAGGATCTCTTGCAACCACTTTTTAATTTTAAGCCACTACTTTTGGGCTTCTGAACAATACCACCACATATGATGAAAAGTACTCTCTTTCTTCTTGCACTTCCAACATGCCAGAGCATTGGCTGCATTTGTTAATGATCTGTGAAATCACTAACATGTAACTGTGCATGTGGATGTGATGTGCCAGTTGAGCCCATTTCCAGATGGGGACGCCCTGCTGACAGTCGTTCATGCCTTTGTCACCTCACAATTGGATCACGGCAATATATGGAGCTGCCCTTGATGACCACTTGGAAACTTCAGCTTGGATCATTAAAAGCATAATTCAATGGGTTCATTTGACACCTCTACTTTGTGAGTTGCAATGATTACCAGTCCACTTTCTGGATCCAATTCTTAGGTGTTGGTTAACTGCTTCATGAAGCAGAGCCAAGCTACTCATCTACTTCCATCTACTCATCTACTTCCAATTATTTCTGTCTATTCAATAAGAATGGACAGGGTTGGCATGTTCCATTCCTTAGGCAATGCTATCTCTGTGAAGCAGGAGACCTGCCTTCTCTGTTGTCCTACTGGCCTTTGGAACAATATTCCTCTGATATTTGTCTAGTTCTGAGACTGCCTGCTTATCTTTCAGAAGCTATTAAAGTTCTGATTATTTTTCAAGCACTGGTTCTGGTAAGGGCCTGTCTCATTGGATTCCCCCCTCACCCAAACATCACACATTTGTGTTTCCAATTTAGTTTATATTATTATGCTTGAAAGATAAGGTGGAAGGCCTGTCATCTATATTGGTATTCAAGTATCTTACCTCTAGAAGTCTTTTCCCAACATTCATTTTTCATCAAACTTAAATCTAAGAAGCAACCTTCAATTCTCATAATTATAACCAGTCTAGCTCATTTTTCAAATCTCATATATAAACACATATTATATAAATTAAGGCTCACAAAATAACTTACTTTCTTGTATTGCATTAAGAATCTCTGAAAAGTCCACATGTGTCTTCTGAGCATCAGGCCTTATTGGTATTTGTGTTTCCAGCTCACAACCATGATATTGCTCTCTTCTATCTAAAGAAATTGAAGAGATTGGTGGAGTTTGCAACAATTTAGTAGTTACTGCAACAGCAATAAATGGAAAAGATACCATGGCAGCAACTACTATTGTTGTATATATATATATAATTTAAAACTGAATTTAAAACTGAAATTTAAAACTGAAACGGCTATGAAAGTCTGACTCACAGACCAACACAATACAGAAGCCTGATGATGGCAGATGAGATTCTGCCAAAACGTTGCTACAACTTTAAAAGCACTATAATGAGGTGGGAAAATACACACAGACACACACACACACTTCTGTGTATAATAGTGCAGGGAAATATCAGCCCAACAATCAAATTACAATGTATTTCTCATTCCCAGCAGCATACATGAATCAAAACAACATGTAAAACTAAGTTATGACACAAATATCATTATTATCAACCTATGTCATAATATATTTTGTTAGAATTTGTATGAAGTAATTACATACATGTTATTATTTGTCCTCCTTACCTCTCCATAGACATTTGTCACCAGCCAAGGTGGTGACAAATATTTGACTAAGTGTATTTGCAATTTAAATTGCAGTTTCAAAGCACATCTCTTTAGCTAGGGAATATTGTTTAGCTTTGGTTTGCCAAATAGATATAAAATGTAGCATTTCAATAAACAGTACGTAAATTATTTTGAACCAGTAAAAATTGTACTGCTTAACAAAATTTTATAAAATATAGCAGAGGCTAAATTATCCATTTTCCAAAATTTATTATTAACAAACTATCTTTTCACATGTGCAGTTTTAACAATATATGTTAAAAAGAGTTATTTCTGCATATATACGGCAATACCAGATAAATGTAATCAGGATCTAAATTAGTTGCCTGCCAAAGCTCTGGAAACTGAAGACTGATATATTCATAACATATAGTTTTAGTAGAGAAGAGCTAACACCAACAAGGTGTGTCTGTATGTGATATATAATGACACAAGCACCATGATATCATTGCAAGTATGTCATAATGATGTTTGTGTGATGACAACATTATATGTCTCTGATCATTTTGCCCTCTGGATTTATGGATACTGCTGGCAAAGAAGTGAGGGGTCTTGGTCATGACCACACTATCAAGCTTGCCAAATTCATCCCTGGATCTCTACACATTACTAGAAGTTGTATATCTCTAGTGCTTATTTAACACTGAAGTAATAGCAAGCAAAAGAAAAAAGACAATAAAGAAAGGTATGTTGCAATATTACATGAGGCTGAGATCCACATACAAAACTGGAATTTATTTGTTCAAAGATAAACCAATAAAGAATGGGGACATATACAGGTGAAACTCGAAAAATTAGAATATTGTGCAAAAGTTCATTTATTTCAGTAATGCAACTTAAAAGGTGAAACTAATATATGAGATAGACTCATTACATGCAAAGCAAGATAGTTCAAGCTGTGATGTGTCATAATTGAGATTATTATGGTTTACAGCTCATGAAAACCCCAAATCTACAATCTCAGAAAATTAGATAATTACACGCAATCAATAAAACAAGGATTGTACATAGAACAATATCAGACCTCTGAAAAGTATAAGCATGCATATGTACCCAGTACTTGGTTTGGGCCCCTTTTGTAGCAATTACTGCCTCAATGCGGCGTGGCATGGAAGCTATCAGCCTGTGGCACTGCTGAGTTGTTATGGAAGATCAGGATGCTTCAATCGCAGCCTTCAGCTCTTCTGCAAAGTTCGGTCTCATGTCTCTCATCTTTCTCTTCGCAATGCCCCATAGATTCTCTATGGGGTTCAGGTCAGGTGAGTTTGCTGGCCAATCAAGCACAGTAATCCCACGGTCACTGAACCAGGTTTTGGTGCTTTTGGCAGTGTGGGCAGGTGCCAAATCCTGCTGGAAAATGAAGTCAGCATCCCCATAAAGCTTGTCTGCAGAAAGAAGCATGAAGTGCTCCAAAATCTCCTGGTAGACGGCTGTGTTAACCCTGGACTTAATGAAGCACAGTGGACCAACACCAGCAGATGATATGGCTCCCCAAATCAACACAGACTGTGGAAACCTCACACTGGACTTCAAGCATCTTGCAGTGTGTGCCTCTCCATTCTTCCCCCAGACTTTGGGTCCTTGGTTGCCAAATGAGGTGCAAAAGTTGCTCTAATCAGAAAAGAGGACTTTGGACCATTGAGCAACAGACCAGTTCTGTTTTTCTTTAGCCCAGGTAAGATGCTTCTTTGGTTGTTCAGGAACGGCTTGACTAGAGGGATACAACATTTGAACCCCATGTCCAGAATCCGTCTGTGTGTGGTGGCTCTTGATGCACTGACTCCAGCCTCAGTCCACTCCTTGTGAAAGCCCCCAACACTTTTGAAGGGCCTTTTCCTGACAATCCCCTCCAGGCTAAGGTCATCCCTGCTGCTTGTGCACCTTTTTCTTCCACACTTTTCCCTTCTACATAACTTTCTATTAATAATGTGATACAGCGCTTTGAGAACATCCAACTTCTTTTGCAATTACCTTTTGAGGCTTTCCCTCCTTATGGAGGGTATCAATGATGGTTTTCTGCAGAACTGTCAGGTCAGCAGTCTTTCCCATGATTGTGATTCCTACTGAACCAGACTGAGAGACCATTTAAAGGCTCAGGAACCCTTTACAGGTGTTATGGCTTAATTAGCTGATTAGAGTGGGACACTTTGAGCCTAGAATATTGAACCTTTTCACAATATTCTAATTTTCTGAGATTGTGGATTTGGGGTTTTCATGAGCTGTAAGCCATAATCATCACAATTATGACAAATCGTGGCTTGAACTATCTTGCTTTGCATGTAATGAGTCTATCTCATATATTAGGTTCACCTTTTAAGTTGCATTACTGAAATAAATGAACTTTTGCACGATATTCTAATTTTTTGAGTTTCACCTGTAGTTGTAAAGGCAGCACTGCAGATACATAAACTATCCTGTCACAACTGCTCTCTGATTTCCTTGCCAATGCTATCTATCTGGTTCCAGTTTTCTGATTTGTTTTAGCACAGAGCCTGAATCTTAGGATCATTCAGATAAAATCTGTGTTTTGTTCTCCTTGTTTCTATGGGAACTTTAAACCAAGACTTCCTGGGGACAAAAAAAAAACCTTATAACTTCCTCCCCTTCCCAGCCCCCACCCCCTTATTGAAGGAGGACAGGAGCTTAGAATTATAATGTAAGACTCTTCATGTTCTGATAGGCACTCATTTAAGAGTCAAGAATTAACTTGAAAGCTTCTGGATCTTCTACCTTCCTGCCTTTAGACTGAGACTAGGGGAGTGAAACTGAAGGTCTAAGATTCAGGGAAGCTTTTCAGAAGTTTAGAATTCTTATTTTAAACATAAATCATAATGAAGCTTTGGCATTGGAATTTTATATTCTCCACATTAAGTGATCTACGTTCCATGAAGAATTATGAGAATTCATTTTGTGATTGCAAAATTCTGTATAATTATGGTAAGTTTATAAATTGTACCACAAGTACAATTTATACTAAGGTACTAATACTTGTATAAAATGTACAAGTGCACTGGGAAATTAAGACAAACTAATACAGACAAAAGTGGAATATCACCCGCTTCCACTAGCAGTACGTAGAAGTATAATACCAAGCCCAACATTAGGTCTACCACATTAAGGTTGCAAAAATATGCACAGCTACTAGAGATAACAGCAAAACATTGCCCCAACATGCTGTCTTTTAATAACCTTACTTTGTAGAAGTGTTGTATTATAGTATTATCATTGTTTTGTATATGATGTGGACATAGGATGAAGAATAGTAAATTGCAAAAACAAAGAAATGTACTTTTTTCAGTGAGATAAACCATAGTAAGACTTGGGACAGGCATTCCATCCAAATGCTGTATCCAAATGTTTTCCACACTGAAACTAACATACTTTCCATATTTAGATGTTCAACTAAAATATACCTCCTGATAACTGCATACTTGACTTTCCAGCATTCTTACAGCATTGTTTATTCCCAGCCAAACTTTCAACACATTTGAAAATGCACATTTTGCCAAATGGGCTAAATATGGCAACATTTCTGTTTCCTTTTCTTTCTTCTTTACAGTTCATACCAGCACCATATCTCCTAACAATTGAAGAGGTGGATTTCCCTCAGGGCTTTATCCTCCATTATCTATGTGCAAGATTTGGGCAATGGGAATGCTACTTACATTCTTAAATTAAATATCTTTCACATTTGATGTTTCAAATTATAATTGTGATACAGGAGAATATTGGTACCTCAGCACTGAAACGAGAGAATCTTGGTACTCTCTTTTTTTGACTGTTTTCTTGCAGATGTTTCATTTTCCAAACTAGGTAATATCAGTGCAATAATTTGGGTAATGAAATGTCAGTAAGAAAACAGAGAGCACCAAAAATTCCTCAATCACAATAGCATTATGAAATATATCAAGTTGGATGAAATCAATTTTCAATTTCACTGTATGCATGTTGTGCATTGACAATAAATGTTTTATTGATTGATTGATTGATCAGCAAGCAAAGCTGACCCTTGTTTTAGTGTCTCCAGGTTTGATTTAAGTATGTTCAAGATCTTTTCAATAAACCTATTGAGCCAGATTGGGAATTGTATTATCAGGCCTTACATGTACTTACATGGATGAAAGAATGGGTTAATTTGAGGCATTAAAGACTATTAACCTTAGAGGGACATGACCTTCAATTAGGTTGGCATGCTTTCTTATGGTATGGGAAAAATAAGATACATAGCTATTTTCAAAGACATTATATTAGAAATGCACTACTATCAGTATGGGTAAAAATTAAAGAACAACATTATTTGAAAATACCAGTCTGGCTTTCCAGAATGGAAGCACTGATACATCCTAATGTTATTAATATGGTAAAAATTATAGGATATAAAACTATTTTGAATGAAAAGGGGGAATTAAAAAATAAGCAACAACTGAGTAGCCAAGGGATGGATATAGCATGGTGGCTACAAGTACAGATACAATCTCAATATGATAAAAATGCTAAAATGCATGGTTTTAATAAAGAATTAACAGAATTAGACCAGATATTAACTGGGACAAATGAAAAATTAATAAAGAAAATATATAGCTATTATTAATATACAGCTACTTATTTAGCATCAAATTGGAAAGCGAGCAAGTAAAGGAGACAATGAAGTTTGAGCTAAAAACTTTGGATATGTAATAGAACTGGATAAATGGCAGAAATTGTGGGATAGACATGTTAAATTAACTATGTCAACTGCATATAAAGAAAACTTGTATAAAATATTATATAGATGGCATTTTTCACCAGCAACTTTGGCAAGATTGGATTTTAGTTCTGCATTTAACACAATTCTTCCACATAGACTAGGGTCTAAACTTCTGGACCTTGGACTTTCTTATTCAATCTGCCTTTGGATTATGGATTTCCTGTCTGGTTGCTCACAGAGGGTCAGATTAGATAATCATACCTCTTCAGCCCTTATTCTTAACACTGGTACACCACAAGGTTGCATGTTGAGTCCCTTACTCTATAGTCTTTATGTGCATGACTGCATTCCCACTCACACTAGTAATACTGTTACTAAATTTGCAGATGATACAACAGTGGTGGGACTCATCTCTTGGGGGTGGGGGGGGTGGAATGAGTCTGCCTACAGAAATGAGGTGGACCAGTTGCTTTCATGGTGTGGAGACAATAACATGGTTCTCAACACCAATAAGACCAAGGAGCTTATAGTGGACTATAGAAGGAACAGATCATCCAGCCCTTGCTTATCAATGGAGACCCAGTGGAGTAAGTGGCCAGTTTGGGGGGTTTCAGTTCAATGTGTGGAGTGTGAAGGATGTGTGTTTGTGTTTATTTTCATGGTCATGATGTGCACTGAAGATGGTGTTTGATTTTGTTCTGTGAAGTGCAATGACAATAAAGTAAACTAAACTAAACTAAATAAAGATGTTAAAGACATGTCTGCTAAATGTTGGAAGTGTAACCAGATACCTGGTTCGTATTATCACATGTGGTATTTTTTGCCCAAAGGCAAAAAAAATGGAAAAAAATACATACTTAATTGGAAAAAATGATAAAGCAGCATATACATTTGTTGGGCATCCTGCCGGAAAAGTATGACAAAATAAATATATAATGATTTTACATGTACTAACTGCAGCCAGAATTGTATCTGCACAACAATGGAAAAGTGAAGAGACCCCAACAGATGAGAGCATAATTTTAAAAATATTAGAATGTTAGAAATTGACAGATTAACACTTACAATTAAGGAAAAAGAAGGAACTGAATATTTCTTGACATGGGACTTATTTTACCAATTGTTAGATAATAAAAACAGAAGTTAGAAACATGGGGTTAAAAAAAAGACTAATGTTATAAAGGAGATTTGTTAAAGTAGATAAGTAAATTATTATTATTATATACAAAAATGACAGTATACACAGCAAATGAGATAACCATGCTGGGTTTCGTATCACAAATCACTTAACGAACGTTTAGGACTGCGTGATGTATAAGCGGATTATGCGATCCCAATAAGCTTGCCTTCTGCAGCTGACCAAATTATTATGATAATTTCCTATAATTATTACTAGAAACTACCATTTATGAAACAAAACTTTCTTACTATCCCTCATTATCCCTCATGTCAGTACACAAAGATTCAGAAGGTCACAAGTTTATCTAACCGGGACTACAGTTGTAACACAGGCAAAATCAAGGAGAAAGAGAATTCCTTGAAACCTGGTTTTCCACCAATAAGTCAATAAATAGACGCATTGACATCGAACCAGTGTTCCAATCACTGAGAATTATAAGCCATTGTCTCACAAGAAATCGAACGTTTTAGTAACAACAGCCAGCCACTCAAACTATCAAACAAGCCAAAACCAGACCATGACTCAGATGCACCCAGATAAACAACTCTAATCTTAATCTGCATCACACAGACGGTACTTAACTATAGCCCAGCAACAACAGCCAGCCAATCAAACAGTCCGAAATCAGATCATGAGTTAGAAATATCCAACAACATACAGACTAATTTGCATCTCATAAAAATGTATTTAAAGACCTGTGTTCTGACAGGCACAATTCAAAACACATTGACGATGTCTCTTCAAATGGTGATGAAACATTTGCAAACAAATCGCCAAGCTCGGAGCTCAAACTAACAGCCTAATTACCAACCTGTTACTAATATTCAAACACATTTCAAAACTTTCTTATGTCTAGCCTCTTCTTCCCAGTTTGGTACTGGTGATAAATGGAATGTTTAGAAAAAAATGCATCAGCTATTGGAAACAGGATTATGAGATTTCAGGAGGTTTCAGATTTATATTTAACTGATTTTGGATAAGGCTCATTTTGATTCAGACATTTGTTGGATGAATGCAAAACATACTTCTAGAAAATACTACATGCTTCATAAGCAAAGTCCCTAAATTTATTTAGAAATGTCAGAACTATGCTTTTAATCCTTAAAAACCATTTTTAAAACTTAGCCTCATTTATAGTTCTAATTCATTGCCCTCTGTTGTTTACTCATGTCCTTATAATCTTTAATCATTTTGAAACTTTAGATTAAATCACATTATGAGCCCTTTCTAGGCCAAATGGTCACTTATAAATACTGTTAATGTGTTTATGCCTCTTGGCTACATCTTTAATTGGCTCTGCATGCTTGGTAGTCATCAGTCAACTGGATAATAATCACAGAGTGAAGTGATATAACAAAAATAGGCAATGTTCTTTACTTATTTGAAACTATATAGATACACCTGCATATATAAAGATATAATTTAAGTTATTCCTATATTTAAGTTATTCCTATATAGATTTAAAATATTAGACTGAGGTGACTCTCTAACAACTGCACAACAATTGGATGCTTATGAATATTTTGAGTGTCAGTAATTTGAAAGTGATCTTGAAAGAAAAAAAATAAAAATAAATGCTCTTGCTGCTCAAGAACTCAGAATCGCCAGAATGACCAGAAAGCCCAATGATATTTTAAAAAAGATTCCCAAGAGATACTGTTGTCTCCACTGGTGTGAAAATCCTTTTGATGCATGTTTGAAGTACATGTTGCCTGAGTAACAAGCAATTATATCCATAAATTAGGTTAATGTGAAATTATCTGTATATTACAAACATAATATACAGATTATAATTATCTAATTTGTTTATATTCAGAGAAGAAATATAGCTATTTTGGCATGGCTTTTTTAAAATACAGCAAGTGGGCATAACAATACTGGATGATGATAATAGAGTATTTTAGAAACAAAATGAAATCTCTCAGTTTCTCTAAGATCTTCCAACCATCTATGTTCCTGCTCTTCTTATCAATCATTATGACAATTGCAAATAACTAGTTTTTTTAAAAAAAAGAAAATCAATCTATTAATTGATCTAGAGATTAATTCTATGGAGGTTGATAGATAAACACAGTATTTCACAGCAGGGGTAATTTTTGTAAAGCAGTTAGGAAAACAAAAGAACTAAATACCTGGGTGATGAGAAATTGGTGATGTAACAAATCCAGAAGATGAAGCTTCCATGTTTATTGGCCTTCTGACTTGTGGAAATGAAGAATGCCTAACCACAGATGGATGTCGTAATAACCAATTATTTTCTGTACTTCTCCTGTGATAGACCTGTGTACAATTTTCAGCCCCATGAATACACAAGGTTTTACCTACCAAGAAGGAAAAGATGAAAGTTTATAGGAGGCAAACTTTAAATAACTATTACAAATTTTGGTGTAGAATCTGAAATGAAAAGTTTCAAAGAAATGAGTAAATTTTATGCTAATCTGGATTCATAATTTAAATCTGAACATTTCCCAGTTTTGAGAATTACTGTTGCAATATACAAAGTAGGTATACTTAAGTATCACTTCTTTATGAACACTCTCTTAGAGTACTTCCAGATGAATAGTTCCCGGGGTGGGATGCAAATATTTTTACTACTGGTTCTGTGGGCCTGGCCATGTGGGTGTGGCCATGTGGGCATGGCCATGTGACTGGGAGGGTGTGGCTTTTTTGCTGCAGGAGCAGGGGGCCCCTCTGGTTTTTTTGCCTCCTGGACCACAGGGAAGCCTCCTTTTTTTTGCTCCCAGGAGGCTTCCGTTAGGCCCAGGAGGCAAAAAATGGAGCATGGGGGGAGTGCATCAGAGGAAGCCTTCTGGGCGAAGCAGTAAGACAGATCCTGGAACAGCTGATCATCAGAATAGCTGATCGTTGGGAGGAAAAAAAGAAAAAAGTAGCTGTTTTTTACAACCGGTTCGGCCGAATAGTAACATTTTTTACTACCAGTTCTCTCTTCAGTATGAAAAAAGGGGGATGAGAAACTGGCAAAAAAACAATAGAGTTTATTTGCAGCTAATAAAATTCCCACATCTATGCAAATATTAAAGATACAAAATCCTGTCTCTTTTGCAGAACTTGTGGGAATCAGAAGGGGGAAAACCACTTTATATCTTATGATTACTCTCTTAGTGATTTTAAAAGATGGTAGAGGAATAATTTATCTATATTGGAAGAAAGGTCCTGAAAAGGAGCATATGAACTGAACTTCATTAACAACTTTCTGTCATTTTTTACCTTCAAAACCAAATCATTATGTCAGCATATTCACTCTCCTTATTTATAACCAAAGTTATCAAATCAGATTTATTGTAATTAAAAAATCAACAGTCTTAGTTTATATGTGTGTGTGTGTGTGTGTGTGTACACACACTCCTTAATATTTCTTAAGGGAGTGACGAATCTATAGATGTACATTAAAATTTGAATGTATACTTCCATTCACTTTTTATATCAGCCCTTACCATTGTAGAGATTCTAGATGTCTTTGACTACAAATTCCATTGTCCCACTAAAATCTCTATGGGTTGGGGAAGCTGGTACTAGCAAACTGGTAACAATAGAATCATAGCAAGCCTACACTTAAAATATTTGCACTGCTTAATCTGAGCAAAACTGACCATTTTGGAAATTATAACAAAACTGGTTCTAATATATTGCCACCTATGACTAGGGAATAAATAGAAAATATCTGGCTTCATATATTTGGCCTGGGCTCATCTGGTCCATAGAGGAGTTAGAAACTTAGAATCTAAGTCAGGGGTGTCAAACTCACATGGTTACATTGTTGTCATGTGACATATAGTGATTTTTTTTTTCCCAGTGCGCGATGCATTTGGCCTGCAGGCTGCAAGTTTGACACCCCTGATGTAAGTGCTTGTCTTTGTAATAACAACAAGCCAATAGATGTTGCTTGGGATTTTAAAAATCTTGAACAAAGACCTCTTAAGGCTCCTAAACAAATTCAACACTAATGGAATAAAAGGATATGTGTTTTTGTGAACTGGCAATTACTAAGAAAGGAGAAAGAAATGGATAATAACTAAAGAAGGTGCAGAGGGGAAGGGCTAGTATTTTTAAAATTTGTACACAGATGATCTTGTTTTAGGGCTGACTGGTAATAAACAGAGATATATAGTCCTAAAAAAAATTCAAAAATTACCAACAATTTTTTTTAGAGAACTGAAACAGCTCCCTTATGAAGAAAGATTACAGCAATCAAGGCTCTTTAGTTTGAAACAAAGAAGGGTAATAGGAGATATGGTAGAGATATACAAAACATCATTTCCCTTCCATTCAATTGTGTCAAATTCTTGGAGACTGCCAGGGCAGGTCCCTGCAGAAATATGAATACTGGTCAGATTAAATATTTAGTAATGCTGGTAGCTCTTTACTACAGTACCTTCTAAATTATACATAACCTGTCTTAAATATTGATTGATATTGGAAGAAGTTTAGTGTCCTTTAGTCCAGGTTTCCCAATGCATGCAAATGTCCTTTGTGTAAAACAAAATGCTGGACCAGATACGGCTATGGCCTGATTACAGGGCACCCATTACATTCTTAAAATCTTGCTTTTCTATACTAACTTTAGCATCTGTGTAGATTTTTAAATTCCATGCTATTTTTATCATCTTCAAAACACAAATAAATTTTTGTAAGCCCAAAGAGCTTTCCTTTTTTTAAAACAAAAACAAATGCTTTAACTACATGCAATTCCTGCATAGACAAAAATAGGTTCAATTGCTGACTAGGAAAACTGAGCTAGACAATAACCAAGTTTATTGTCCTTAAAGTATGTTCACAAGTACATATTGTTTTAAATTAAAATACATTCAGAAAATTTCTCTATTTCTCCCTTTTTCAAAAACCAAATTTTATTATCTGAATTTGCATTTGTCAGCATTTCCAACTTATATAAGTTGTATTTCCAACTTATGAGTTAACTTATAAGCATTATTATTTTCCTGTACAATTATTTAGTCTACTAATAAAATAGTTTGTAAATAAATCTAGCAGGATTTCCTATTTTTCCAACCCCAGAGAATATTGTTATATTTTACAGAGGTTGCCCATTCTCTCTGTATGTTGTACTCATAGCAATGCTGTCCATACATGTTGTCATTTTGCCCTTTTTAGATGTTGAAATCTTGTCAAAATTATACTCAGATAATAGTTTCTAAAAATATCTTAAAAAGTCCTATTTGAGCACACCACCAAATTTCAGTTGTGCAATAGAATCTGATTGGAGGCCCCACAAGGCCCCGTGTGGCCTATTTTCAGCTTCCCTGGCTTCCAGCAGCACTCTGCTGACCAAGCACCCTTGTTCTAGATACTGTTATGTCCTGAGGACTCAAGGAGTTCTCACTCAGGTCCACTCACTTTGTGTGGGCGTTATTCCCCCATTCCCATTGGTCGGTTCTCCCCAGCAGCCAGCTATAAAAGCAGGCTGCGGGGTCCAACTGGCCGCTGATTGCTGCGAGCCAGTTCCAGGCTTGGCAAGCACGGTCAGCCCTTTATTTGTAAAATAAAGTACTGTTGCACTCATGCTCTGGTTCAGCCTCTCATTGCTCAAACTTAACACTGGCGACGAGGATGGGATGGCTACCAGAAGCACCTTGCAACCGCTGAGTCACTAGCCACCGATCTACAGCCCAGAGAGAGCGATCGGCTGGCGACAAGGGAAACGCTGATCCGCAGCCAGAGAGAGCGGTCAGCTAGCGAAACGAGCGATCAAAAGAGCAAACGCAGATCCGCAGCCAGAGAAAGCGGTCTGAGTCAAATAGTTAGAAGCGTCTGTAGCCGCTTGTTAGCCTCGCTACGGGGAAAGTGAAGCGCTGCGAGCCGCAGCCGCTCTGCATTTAGCGCGAAATTCAAACGGGTGTCATTTGAATTTCGAGCCAGTAGGAATCACAGCACAGCGCTGTAGAGAGTCACTAACGCCCACTTTTTTGGCGCGAATCAAGACACCTCCAACGGCTAGCAGCCAACGTGGTAACCCAGAGAGAGAGAAGAGAGAGGGTAGCAAAAAACCTCTCCAGAGCTGATATCACTAGTAACTCACGAGCGTTCGTAGTCCCAGAGAGATTTCTCCATGCAGGTAGCCCAGCCGTTCCAGCACCATGAGTTCCAATCCAGTATTCCCGGCGTTTAAACCAGACGAAGAGAAGTGGGAATCGTATAAGAACCGTTTCAATCATTACATCGATGCGGTCGGCCTGTCGGATGCGGGAGAGCATCGGAAAAAATCCTATTTCCTAATCTACTGCGGAGCCACCGTTTACGATACCGCTGCAGCACTCGTGGCGCCGAGAGAATTAAAAACGTTCCGTGGTCCGAGTTGCTTGAGATCCTCACAAACCACTACGCTCCCAGGCCTTCACAAATCGCCAGGAGGTTCACGTTCCAATGAGGAAGCAATCAAGTAAGGAGACCATCAACCAATATATGGCCGCCCTCAGAACAGCAGCCCTGCACTGCGGGTTTGGAACATACCTGGAGGACATGCTCCTCGATCAATTGGTTTGTGGGGTCAAGGATCTCAACCTACAGAGGCGACTGCTAGCTAAAAAGACCTCAACCTCGCGCAAGCGGTAGAGGAGGCCCTAGCAGCCGAGCTAGCAACGAACTCAGCCACCAAAATTCAGGGCCCAAGCGCCAAGCTAGCAGCGTTCCCAGTCCATTCCGAAGAGGTGGAAGCGGAGGAAGGCCACAACGATGAGAACGATGTCCATCGCCTCACCAATGACAGACGGTCGCAGGTAGGGGCCAAACAAGAATACACCGGTCCACCCAAGCACATCACCCTGTGCCTAGCCTGTGGGGATCACATCAAAGGGCCACCTGCAAGTTTAAAGGAGCCGTTTGCAACAACTGCCATAAGAGGGGCACATTGCGAGAGTCTGCCAAGCCCCCAAAGCGCTGCACAAAGACCCCGTCCTCGCACTCGGGACCACAGAGGCAAGTATTAAACTGTCGCACGCACCGCCTTGCCAGGCGTACTTGCCACTCTGTTAGTAAAATTTCTCTCTCCGTTTCCCTAGAAGGTAAACCGTGCCACATGGAGGTTGACACAGGGTCAGCGCTCTCAATAATCTCGTGGAACACCCTCAAGAGACTCCACCCCAGCCTATCTACTACCCGGCTTCATAGATGCCAGTTCGGTCTGAAGGACTACCAGGGAAGGCCATTCCCGTGATCGGCAGAGGCAAGTTCTTTGTCAGTTTTAGAGCTTTTAAAGGCCACCTACCTCTAGTGGTAGTTAACGGCAATCTACCCACCTTATTGGGGCTCGATTGGTTTCCCCACCTCGGCCTAGGGTTAACAGGAGTCCATGCTGTCTCAACCTCAGACACTGACTCCTTATTCGCTGACTACGCAGATGTGTTCAGCGAGGAGCTGGGGTGTTATAATGGAACCCCATCTCGTTCACCGTTGACCCCAGGCAGTCCCAATCAGATTAAAACCACGTAGAGTTCCATTTGCTATTCGACCAAAACTAGACGCTGAATTGGATAAACTACTAAAACAAGGGGTCATTGAGCCAACAGATTTCGCCAAGTGGGAGATGCCCATTGTCACACCCCTCAAAAAGATGGTAGCCTGAGAATTTGCTCGGACTACAAGACAACAATCAATAAATATTTACAAGTTAGCGCCTACCCGTGCCCGTCATTCAGCACTTATTGCACACATTCGAACCGGGCAGTATTTTTGCTAAATTGGACATGTCTCAAGCATATCAACAGTTCCCTGTTGATAACCAAACAGCGGAACTTCAGACCATCGTCACTCACAGGGTGCCTTCCGATGCAAGCATCTCCAATTTGGCGTAAGTGTTGCCCGGGTATTTTTCAATCCCTCATGGAGCGGATTTTACAGGGCCTCCCTGGTGTAGTACCCTACTTCGACGACATCTTGGTCTCGGCCAGGGACAGACCCCAACTCTTCCAGAGAGTGCGAGCAGTGTTAGAGAGGTTCAGACAGCATGGCCTCAAGTTAAAAAAGAAAAATGCGCCATTGCCACTAGACAGGTGGACTTTCTGGGTTATAAAATTGACGCCTCTGGCATTCACCCCCTGGAGTCCAAGGTCAGGGCGATCCACGAAGCTCCACACCGACCTCCAAAACGGAGCTACAAGCTTTCTTGGGACTCCTAAACTTTTATGCATCCTTTTTGCCCCATAAAGCCTCAGTAGCCGAACCCCTACACAGATTACTAGACAAAAAGTCACCGTGGCACTGGGGGCATAAAGAAGACCAGGCGTTTAACGCCGTCAAATCACTACTTACGTCAGAGGCAGTGCTCATCCAATTCGACCCCAACCTTCCTTTAGTACTGGCAGCAGACGCATCCCCTTTTGGAATTGGGGCGGTCCTTAGTCACCGACTCGCCAATGGCGCCGAGGCCCCCATCGCCTTTTTCTCCAGGACACTCTCGGCCACGGAGCGAAATTACAGCCAAATAGACAAGGAAGCCCTAGCAGCTGTTGCAGCCGTGAAAAAGTTTCACGAATTCCTTTTTGGCCACTTCTTCGAACTGGTCACCGACCATAAGCCCCTCCTGGGCCTACTGGCGGCGACAAACAGACACCTCAAGTCCTCTCCCCTCGGATGACAAGGTGGACACTTTTCCTAGCGGCCTACTCATACAAACTTATCCACCGCCCGGGCAAAACTCTATCCCACGCTGACGCACTCAGTCGCTGCCCCTTACCCGCTCCGGCTGAAGACCCAGCTCCTGTCAATGCCATTTTTGAAATCACCCAGTTGGACCTGCCCATCACCGCCCTTGACATCGCCGCCAAAACCAAGGCAGACCAAGCGCTCGCCCAGGTGCTCGACTGGGTGAGGAGGGGTGGCCGGGAGGCAATGTTGATAACAAATTCGCACCCTTTAAGACTCGCATGCAGGAGCTGTCCAGTTTGCAGGGTTGTCTATTGTGGGGCACTCGAGTGGTCATCCCGACCTCGCTGCGTACCCGAGTCCTGGAAGCGTTGCACGAGGGACACCCCGGCATTGTGAGAATGAAGGCGTTGGCACGCAGCTACGTGTGGGTGGCCGGGTCTAGACGAGGACATTGTCAATTGGGTAAGTTCCTGCAGCATTTGCCAGGAATCCCGTCCTGCTCCCCCCATCGCCACCCCTACCAGATGGGAGCGCCAGCGCCCTTGGTCTAGAATCCATATCGATCTGGCCGGCCCGTGCATGGAAAGATGTTCCTAGTGGTCGTGGACGCTTATTCCAAGTGGATAGACGTGGCGCAGCTATCCACGACCACCACACTAGCAATCACCAACGTGTTAACGCGCCTGTTCGTTACCCATGGACTACCCGACTCCTTGGTCTCCGATAATGGCCCACAGTTCGCATCAGTAGAATTCAGCCGTTTTGCAGCCAACCTAGGCATTCGCCACATTTTCACAGCCCCATTTCACCCTGCGAGTAATGGGTTGGCTGAAAGGGCCGTCAGGACCACCAAAGAGGCCCTCGCTAGGTTTGGCAGAGATGACTGGCACCACAAACTCTCACGGTTCCTGATGAGCCAGCACTCAACCCCCTGTGCAGTCACCAATAAGTCCCCAGCGGAACTTCTGATGGGCCGGCGCCTGAGGACTGTATTAGATAGACTGCACCCACAATACTGCCCTGACTCTCCCCTCGCTTCCACTTCGGGGGTTAGACATTTTATGTTACAGGAGCCGATATTCGCAAGGAATTTCGCTGGGGACCCACTTTGGATTCCGGGCGAGGTCATTGCCGTCACCGGGCCGAGATCATATAGAGTCAGGCTGGAGGATGGTCGCGTCTGGAGGAGACACATAGACCAACTCAGAAGGCGCCTCAGCAACCTCGCAAACAAGAATCCAGAGTCTCCAGTCGAAGGGGAACCATCCCATCCGCCACCCAGCCACACCGCACCCAGTGACCAGTCTGCGCCAGCGGTCGTTCCGGTCAGCCCAAACTCGGACAACAGCGCCCAGAGAGTTGATCAACCGGATCCAACCCACGAGAGTTTGACTCCAGAAACCAACCCGGTGGTTTCCGAGGATGCCCAGTCCAGAGAGAGTGTTGGCGACACTATGCCAGCTCAACTGTCACAGACTGATACCGAACAGTCAGACAATGTTCCCGAGTTGCGCCGCTCCGGGCGCCAACACAAACCCCCCATCTACCTCAAGGACTATGCGTGTTCGCATCTGGGGGGAAGGGGTGTTATGTCCTGAGGACTCAAGGAGTTCTCACTCAGGTCCACTCACTTTGTGTGGGCGTTATTCCCCCATTCCCATTGGTCGGTTCTCCCCAGCAGCCAGCTATAAAAGCAGGCTGCGGGGTCCAACTGGCCGCTGATTGCTGCGAGCCAGTTCCAGGCTTGGCAAGCACGGTCAGCCCTTTATTTGTAAAATAAAGTACTGTTGCACTCATGCTCTGGTTCAGCCTCTCATTGCTCAAACTTAACAGATACTGTCCAAAAATGTTTCATCTTTGACATTAAGGAAGTAAAAAGCAGACATATAAACATAGGTTCAAATGTACTTCCCCCAATATTTTTATAATACCTAGAATGAAAAGCTACTGAATTAACCTTCAGTATTAAATATAGAGCTCAGTTCATGTTTAGTTACTAAAATTTTAACACAATCAGAAGCAAACTGGAATATCAGAAATAAAGTTTTATATTTGCTTCATATAAAGGCTATCAAATTAAAACGGTAAACTCATAAGTAACATACAGCATTTCAGCTTGATTAAGACCTTTGAATAACTAGATTTTGGCTAAAATTCAGCCAATAAAGCCAAAAAAAACCCCACCCCACCAAACATCTTTGGATCCATAAATCATAAAGGTAAAAAAATGTTGCTATTTGCAAAATTTTCATTGTACAGGATGATGCCAACATTCTATAACAGCAATTGATTTTCTTCATAATTTATTCAAGAGTTTATATCATTAATTTTTATTATATTGCAATATATGCAATATACATCCTCTAAGGATTTATTTCAATTGGAGCATTTCCAGTTAGATATTGAATAAAAATTCTGTATTTATGAAATAAGTAAAAAGTTTAGTTTCTGCATACAAGCAACTGTAACCTCGTTCTGTTATTGAAAGAGCTCGTCTGTGTGCCTTTTGGTCACAGTTAAGTCTATGTTCAGTGGGAATTACAAATAGTCTTGAACAGGATTGAAGTACCTCCTTCTGCCTGGGAAGGAGGTTTGCTGAGACAAAAATGTTCATTTCCAAATCTTACTTTGGATGTGTGGTTGAGTCAAGCTGAATTGGACTGATCTGACAGAGCCTGAAGACATGAAGTCTGATTGTTTACAATGTCATCTCAGTTCAAATTGCATATACTAAAATACAACTAAAGCTTTATTTTATTTATTTATTTATTTACTTTATTTGTCAAGCAATTATAAGATAACAGGTATAAGTATAAACATAGTTATGAATACATGAAATGGATACATATAAGAAAAATAAAAAGAAATAATAGGACAGGGACGGTAGGCTTTATCTATGACAACATCAACACAAATCCCACAATTACTACAAGGGTGTTTTAAGCGTTTAAATTGACTTCTTAAAGTTAAACTTGACATCATGCTATTTATTTACAGTGACTTCAATTTACTCACTCAATGTAAAACATACGTTTTTCATTATTTCTGTAGCACCAATCTGTGCAGTGGAAACTTGCAGCAAGAATTAACACCACGCTGTGCAGCAAAGCACTACCTTACATGCTGTGAGAGCTAAAACCTACAGTAGATCCTCTGAAGCTACCTGTCAATTAAAAGCACTGATACCAATAAATATTTAAATAATACTATTATGGGTAACCCCTATTGTTTTTGCTTTTGCTTTCATATTTAATGAAGGCTTATCTCTCAGTGAGTTCTGCTACAGATATGGTGTCTGTTAATCAGCATGAATGATTGTCTCCCTGAGCTTAGGGACTTTTTCTGCCATTGTCAAACAGAGCTTTAAACTCCGTGATGGATATTGTCTTTTTACTTTTTGCATTTCCAACATAAAATTAATAGACTTTATAAAAGAAATGCTGTATCTCATGTCTCACACGTGCTTCTAGAGCTTCAGATGGAAGCAGAACCGTAACTGCTGCAGCTGTTGTTGCTGGATTAAGATCCTATTTCTTTTAGCCTCACTAGCTACCACCCTTCTTGTTTTAGTTCATTGGGCAAATGTGGTCTTAATGAAGAGCTTGCAAGCTTGTGTCTAGTACAGGTAGTCTTTGACTTAATCACAATTGAGTCCAATATTTCTGTTGTTAAAGTGAATCAGTTGTTAATTCAATTTTGCCCCATTTTATGACCTTTTTTGCCACAGTTGTTAAGTGAATCTTCAGTTGTTAAGTTAGTAACTCGGTTGTTAAGTGAACCTGGCTTCCCCGTTGACTTTGCTTGTCAGAAGATTGCAAAAAGTGATCACATGACCCCTAGACACTGCAACCATCATAAATATGAGTCAGTTAGCAAGTATCTGAATTTTTTTTTAATGTTATTGGTTTTTAAAAACAAACATAAACAAACAAAACATAAAAACATCAAGCTATCTTCCATAGGTGTACATACAGTGTGCCGGTTGGTTTACAAATTGTTTTGTGCTTCCATTTCATAGTCTTCAATTACAATTACATTACATATAATCTCATATTGTCAATCAAAAAGTAAATACCTTAGTATCATGATTAATCAATCATTTGACTATACTTTTATTCATTCATGTTTTGCAAGATAACCATAATTTACTTAATTTATTTTATAACAGTTCATATTATCACCCCAAATCTATCCTAAAATCATTTTGTAGTTATAATAAGAAAGAAGTACATTTTATACATTTATTATTTTCTAAAAATCTACATATTTCATTACTGTACTTTGTTGTCTAACCATTGATAGAAAAGATCCCAAATTTTATAAAATTGTCTATCCTCTTGTTGTCTAATTTCAAATGTCAATCTACTCATTTCAGTACATTCCAATATTTTATTAATGATTTCCTCCTGTGATGGTATTTTCTCATTTTTCCAGTTTTTAGCAAATACAATCCTAGCCGCTGTTAGTACATTTACAATCAGGTATTTCAAGTCTTTACTATATATTTCAGGTAAAATTCCCAATAAAAATATCTCTGGTTTCAAGTCTATATGTTTTTTCGTCATTTTTTCCAACCACATGTGGATTTTAGTCCAGTATTTTTTAGCATCCGCACAAGTCCACCACATATGGTAATATGAGCCAGTATGATGACATTTCCAACATTTTTTGGATTTATTCTTGAATATTCTTGCTATTCTTGTCAGGGGAAAATGCCACCTGTAAAACATCTTATACAAATTTTCTTTATATGCTGTTGACATTGTCATTTTATAATTTTGAGACCACAATCTTTACCATTTCTCTAAATCAATCCCATATCCAAAATTCTTCCCCCAAGCAATCATTGTTTCTTCAACTTGTTCTTCTTCTAATTTAATTTCTAATAGATATCCATATAATTTTTTAATCATCTTTTCATCAGTACCTGTCAAAATCTTATCTAAGTCAGTCAGTCTATCATAGAAACCTTCTGTTTTAGCTAGTATCTGAATTTTGATCATGTGACTATGGAGATGCTGCATGATCATAAGTCTAAAAAATGGTCATAAGTCACTTTTTCCAGTGTCGTAACTTTGAACAGTAAGTCAAGGACCGCCTGTACAAGTAGATTCAAGTTAGTACTGAACTAGCTGAAGAATTCAGATACTGAACTAGCTGAAGAACTGTAATATCCATTTTTATTTGTTTTGTTGCTGTTGTTTAATTATATGAGCTGCCCAGAGTCACAAATGTGAAATGAATGGCTAGATTAATCAAATAAATAAAGTGAGTGAAGAGCTGGATTTATTCAACTATGCCCATAATAATAATGAACTTCATTTCACAAAACTCAAAAGGAATCACTGTTCACTTTTTTTTCCCAATCCACTCATCTACTTGAGTTGTCAAAGCTTCCTTTTACTTGAATCTTCTCCAATTTGGTGCCCTCCATGCATTTCGGGCTGCAGTTCCCATAATCTCTAGCCAGCATGACCCATGCTGTTTAGGGCTAATAGGAATCACAGTTTAACACATAAATTAATTGGACAGGAGAAGGCTTTGTTTTATTCAAATGTAACAAAGGAAAAATCTTCATGATGCTGTTAAAAATAGAAACAAGGTGTTTCTTGCTTATATACATATTGCTGCTGTTATAGTTATTAGCTGGTCACTGCACGCAATAGGAAGAGAACATGTCGCAGTAATCCCTATTCTATTTTTCAGTAAATGATTATATGATAAATTATTTTGATTATATAAAACATAATTTTATTCCTTTTGACAGGATACTTTGTTTGATCTTAACAATCTCCTGCAAGTGTTTATACACCTCGCTATACACACTTGTTGCGAGGAAGTGTGTTGCACATAAAGAGGGATATCAGCTACCATTTTAAGATGACATGTTGATGGGTTAACTCTAAATTTCTCTGGGTTCTAGTAATGAAGTATAAGATTAGTAATACAGTGCAATCCTTTGAGTATAGCATAAAAAATATTCTTAATTCACCTAAGCAAAATGCAATTTTCATCCCATGAAACTGTTAAGTACATGAACACATTTTTTGTTGGGACTAAAGAGGACTTCTATGATATAGAACATGCCTGAAGCATAAGAATTATTCATTTTTATAGTATTCTGACAAATAAATACACTGAAAATAATACTTTCACACAATACCATGTGTAAGTTGGAGATGTACTAGCTAAAATAATTCTACTAATCCTATCAAGCAAACTCCAAAGGCTGTTTTATCTACAATTTAGGAATTGTATTTTAGACCTCTAGTTTAAAATGTGATTTTTTCTGAAGTACAAAAACATGCACACAGTCTATTATAGGAAGTCCCCACTCTATATTTTACAAAATACATGTAGTTACATACCTTGTTTCCCCCACCTTCTTCCTACATTGTTTTTAAAATTATTACTGCAATTCAGATATTAAAATATCTCTCATCCCATTTTCAGACAACAATCTTTTTCTGAAGAAAGGTTCTTAAGAATAAAAATTGTATTTTATAGTAAGACTAATAAAACATGTTGCTTCAATGTACGTTTGCATCCTATTTACAATTATTCAACATAAAATGATTTCCCATTTTTCCTGAATGGCTATATGTGCATGGCACCAGAATCAACTTAACCATGGCCTTTTCAACCCAACCATCAAGATCCATATGACACATTACACTCTAAACTAAACGATATGGGTTCAGTGTACACTCAGAGCTGAACTGTGGTTGCCTAGTTTATTGACCAGTATATTAGAATCATAGAATTTTGGTGTTGGAAGATATCCAAAGATCATTTAATCCAATCCTTATGGTGTGAACACAGTTGGTGTAGATACTTATAGTTGGGAGGACCTTTGGATCTTAAGAATCGTCTGTACCGGAAGGCAGAGCCTCCTCGCTGACGGACGGTAGATTGCAACTCTCTGCGGCTATTGTTCATGCTCTTTCGTCGGAGAGCCCCAATCATTCTGATTAGGGGCTGAAAGTGCCTTCGAGGGGCAGTGGAGTAAGAGGAAGCAGCAAGCCTGATTGTGGGGAGCCACATCTCCCCCCCGGGCTTGGTTTTTTTTCCTCCCGAATACGACTGCAGCTAAAATGGCCATCCCGAAGAGGATGACTCAGCTCAACTAAGATTTGTGCAGGAGGGAAGAAAGAGGTGGATAACATCTGAACCGGGACAACTGGGCAATATAACCAAATAAAAGTACCCCAGGATTAAGGTAACATAGAATTTTTAAGAAACGAAAAGTGAGCGGCGAAATTACAAAGGGACAGAGAAAAAAAGAAAAATACTTTTGACAGCTAAATGGGGCTTCGAACCGGGAAAGGAAGAAGCTGGAATTAAAGATTTAATGAAATTGGACTAAAATAATAAACAAGTATAAAACTAAAGCTGGACTTAAGATTGTCAAAGAATAATAATAACAAAGTTTACAAATTGGAGACTGGATTGTGTTGGAATACTGAGGTTCGAAAAACCTTAAATAAAAATATAGGGGGGAAAAAGTGAAGACATTGTATAATGGAGAGTGTCACCTTTTGATAAAAAATTAATTTAAATAAAAGGGAAAGCATCTTGTTTTTGAATGAACTGGTGTGGATATAACATTACAGAAATATTGAAACAAAGTAAGAATTTTAGAAAGTGAAAGCAGAACCAGAATAAAGGAAAAAGCAAGGAAGGAAAGATTGTTTGTGGGACTGATTGATGTTTTTGGTATAAACCCTGGACTGGAATAGCTGAGAACTTTAAAAAACTGAAAGAAGAAAGAAGGAAAGTAAAAGTGATTTCTTTTTGTGGACTTTAACAATCATAAAATATAAGAATGATGATATCACTTCGGGAATTAAAAATGGAACTTAAAAATATGAGAGAATTACTACAGGAAAGAGGCGAATCACTTTGCTCTGTGCTAGAAAAGATGGAAATGGAGATTGAAGAACAAGAAGAAAGATTCTCAGAGGAGGAGGAATCCACTCAAGGAGAAGACATTTTAAATAGACAATTAACACAAAGAACGCTACAAAGAAGTGGGGAAAGAAGGAAGGTTAAAAAGTTGAGTTTTAAGAAAGCAATTAAAAGAGGGAATACTTGTGAAGTCAGAAAAGGCAGGAAGATTCAGCAGAAAAGGGGAAAGGAAGATATTAAGAAAGAGATAAGTTGGAATGAGAAAAGATATGGGGAAAAGAAAGGGAGGAGAAGCAGTAAGAAACAGGCATGTGAAAGAAAGAAACACAGAACTAGTAAAATGTTGAAAAGAAATTGCTTTTTCAGAGATAATGGTTGATGAATTAAAAAGGGGATTCTGCAGGGTGACAAGGGGTAATAAGAATATCTCTGCAATTAAAAATATTTAGAAAATAGGGTAATATAGATACTGATAACTCTTATTAAAGGGGGGGGATATGCTGTGGAATCCAATTGAAAAGATGTAATGATTAATGGTTTATTGGGAATTAAGATGAGGGAATAAAGGTATATTCTAATCATTAAGGTGCCACACTCAAAATAGTAAAAGAGGGGAAACTTATACTTGCTCTTTTTTCTTTTTTTTTGTGGGTGTGTTAAGATCTGTATTAATTTAGAATTCATAAAAAAATGTGTAATGGAAAGGGAATATGACAGACTAAAGAACCAGCTAAATTAATAAGTATAATATAGATTACTAAAAGCAAGGAGAGACATTGGTAACTTCATTATTACCACTGTTAGGCAAATATATATTGTTTATTTTTAGTTTTAAAATAAATATTAAGGATTATATTTGAAATAATTGAAATGAAATAAAAAGATGTTTAGATTGAGATTAATAAAAGAACTTAGAATTAAACTTTATTATTATTTATTAGGCAAACAATATTGTTTATCTTTATGTTTAAAAACAAATACTAAAGGATTATATTTGAAATAATTGAAATGAAACAAAATCGATTGAGATTAATGAAAGAGGCTAGAATTAATGTGTTTGTTTCTCTCCTTACTGGAAATTTGGAATGGAAAAGGTAATAATAGAATTAAGTATGCATATATCAATGTATAATTTCTGTCATATTTATATGTAAAGATGATTACCCGGAAATATGTTGTCCACTAAAAAGAGATTTTTGTTTTTAATGTGAAAAACTGAATAAAGTCTGTTAAAAAAAAAAAAGAATCGTCTGTACTGCATATCGGCTGGGGAATTCTGTACCTGTCAACAGTGGTGTCCCCCAAGACAGTGTTCTAGGACCAACTCTCTTCATACTCTATATAAATGACCTCTGTGATCATATTAAGAGCCACTGTGTAATGCTGATGTAAAGCTATTCAACACCACAGACAATACTACTACCCTCCAAAAAGACCTTGACTATGTATCAGAATGGTCAATCAAATGGCAACTTCAAATCTCAACAAATAAATGCTCTGTCTTACATACTGGCAAAAAAAATCAGAAAATAAAATACAAGCTAAATAGTCAAGACCTTGTTGAGGATCCAAACTCTGTCAAGGACCTTGGAGTACTCATTTCTAATGATCTAAGTGCTAGAGCCCACTGTAAGTACATAGCCAAAAAGGCATTAAGAGTTGTTAATCATTCTAATCCTACGTAGCTTCTTCTCTGGTAATATCACACAGAGCATACAAAACATTTGCTAGACCAATACTTGAATACAGCTCATCAGTCTGGAACCCATATCATGTGTCTGATATTCACACAATTGAGAAAGTCCAGAAATATTTCACAAGAGTTCTCCCCTCCTCTACTCATTGCAGAATACCTTATGCCACCAGACTTGAAATTCTAGACCTAGAAAATCTAGAACTACGCGGCCTTCAGTCTGATCTAAATATAGTATATAAAGTGATACATTGCAGTGTCCTACCTTCAGCTTCAATCATAACAATACAAGAGCACACAATAGATACAAACTCAAGGTTAACCGCACCAAACTTGATTGCAGAAAATACGACTTCAGCAACAGAGTGGCCAATGTTTGGAATACTCTACCTGACTCTGTGGTTTCTTCCCCAAACCCCCAAAACTTTAACCTTAGATTGTCTACTATTGACCTCACCCCTTTCCTAAGAGGTCTCTGGGTGGCATGCATAAGCATGCCATCCCTGTCCTATTGTTTCTTTTTATTTTTCTTATAAGTTCCATCTCAGGTATTCAAAACTATGTTTATTCTTATACCTGTATCTTGTAAGCAATTGACAAATCAAATAAATAAATAAAATAAAGTTCAAGTCCACACCTCTTGAAATTGCTGATGTTGAGAAACACCACTATCAATTCACAACCAGCTGTTTTCCAGATATATTGGACTACAAGATTGCAGAATTTCTTTTCAACACAGTGAATGAGCCATTGTCCAAAATACCTGAAAGATGACAAGTTGGGAAAGGCTGCTGGGAATAATGATCTTTGATAATAGAATTAGGAACTTTTATTATGTTCAGGAAAACGAATACTATTCCATAAACTGCATTACCTGCATTACACTTCAGATAAGAAATTTAAACTACCTGCTACCGTACTTAAAGAATCTCCAGAGATGCCTCTTTTGTTCCTTTGATTTTCCATGTTCATTTACTCAAAAAGAAGTACCATTAAGTAGAAAGTTAACTCTCAAACAGGAGAACATATGATTGTAAAACGCATTATGTAAGCCCATTATCTCACTGCTGTTGCATCATTAATCCATTAATAAATACCAAATCGTGAATGCATAGGTCTGCACTCCAGCCTATAGCTGATGATAGTACCTAGTCTATCTTACTTGAACCCACAAAACAGAATTAGATTATTTATTATTTTGATAGGAGACCATGAAGAAATCCCATGACTGTGAGAACAATGAAAAAATCTGGAAGAAGGCAGACGCAAATCCATTTTGTAGTTGAGCCAAGAACATGACCTGGATTGTAAATTTGGTAAGCACTAATTGATGCTGACTAAGGGAAATATTTACTTTTGTACCTACTGAATCTCCATAGCACAAATCCAAGAGATCACTAAATGGCAGCAAAGGATTGGTGTTTTCTGTCCCTTTGATGCCATTTAGTGATTGTCTGAATGTCTGCAACCCAAATCTTGCAACTAGACTAGCCAACACTGGGCTTGGCTAGTCTAGTGAAGAGAAGGGGAGACATGATAGCAGTCTTCCAATATTTGAGGGGCTGCCACAGGGAGGAAGGGGTCAAGCTATTTTCTAAAGCGCCTATAAGCCAGATAAGGAATAACAGATGGAAACTGAACAAGGAGAGATTCAACCTGGAAATAAGGAGAAGCTTTCTGACAGTGAGAACAATCAACCAATGAAACAGCTTGCCCTTGGAAGCTGTGGGAGCGCCATCACTTGAGACCTTCAAGAAGAGATTGGACTGCCACTTGTCAGAAATGGTGTAGGGTCTCCTGCTTGGGTGAGGGTTGGACTAGATGACCTATAAGGTCCCTTCTAACTCTGATTATCTGTAAAAACTCTGCTTTCAAACCTCCAGAGAAAGAGGGGAATATAGATAAAATATGGGCAGGCATTTCATTTCCTAAGATGTGATGTATGCTATCCAAGCTAGCAGCTGTGGTCTTCTGCTGAGCAGCCAGTACAATGTGACCCTCAGTTGCCCGGGAGCCAAGTATGCTGGTGGAAGAATGATTCATATGAAAAACAGCAAATATTTTTGACAGGAAGCACATGGATTCCCATCAACCTATCTTTGATCCAAATACTGCATATTAAGCTCAAAATATCTGAATTAAAGTCCTAGTTTTTATTTTGTGGCACTTTGAGGATTTATTATTGTTTATGATAAATGATCTTATTGAAATCGTTAAAACATTGTGGAAAAATATTGTGATATATGATTTCACAGTAAATTATATACAAGTGTTTTATTTTTTAACAGGAAGTAAGGAAAATGTAAGGACTTGCTACTCCAGAAAGCTGCTGTTCTGTATTGTATAATGATTTAGTTCTGCTTTTTACTAAACACCCCACATATTCAAGTTAAAGTTGCACTAACTGTCAAAGTAGGGTCAGAACAATTACATTCTCCATTACAATTCCATTATGCACCCTTTTCTTTTTTCTGAAGAGCTGCAACACATTTCAACTTTTCAGATTAAAAACAAAACAACCACAGGATTACAAATCTACACAACCTACTGGATCAAATAGCTTTGCTTTCAGCTCGGGGCTATTTTGCTTTATGGAATGGGCTGTAATCTGGCATACAGAAACCAGCAGTAATCTTCAAACACACCATTTTATTTTCGCGGGATTTCTCTGTATTGTTCTAGCATACAGCAAACCGGCGCTTCTTCCATGCCTCCTCCGTCCGTCAAGGACAAACGGGATTTCAAGCGAGGGGTTGCAGGGTTGCGAGGAACAAAATCTAGAAGGAAACTGCATTGACTTCAACCAAGTACCTGAACAAAACGGGCCAGCAAACGAAGGGCGCGAGGCTTAAGTGACCCGGAGGGGTGAGAGCGAGGAGGAGGAGGAGGAAGGGGAGGTAGAGAGCACTGCAGCAAATACCGTACACCTCCATCTATGCAAACCCGCCACTTACCACACGAATCGGAACAACGGAGGGAAAAAAGCAGCTTAGGAAAGGAGGCGTCCTTTAGAAAGACGATCTTAACGGGACGAGATTCAAGCAAAGCTCCGGCCAATAGTCACCTGGTTCTGCAGGACGAAGGCAAAGCGAAGGAGGCGAGAGGCAAGACTCAACACACACACATCCACCAAACCTGTCAGCGACGCTTCGCGGTGCGGCAGTGGCCAATGTGGGGCGCAAGGCTCTGCCCCTGGAGCACTGCAGCTAAACGCAGGCAATTGGGTCCTCTCTCGTCGGGACACAAGCCGAAGCTCCGCGGCGGGGATTCTCGCTTTGCCCTGCCGCCTTCCTAAATTCGCGACTATTTGCGCGCGCGTGCGTTTGTCTATATGTGTGTGTGTGTGTGTGTGTAGGGGAGAGGCGGGGGCGCGCGCCCCTCTGTGGAGCTGTGGAAAAAGTGGCGGGAGCGACCTCGCCAGCATCAGGCTTCTTGCTCGGTCGGCCGTTGCCAAGAGCCCTGGCAGCTCGGCACTGAGGCTAGCAAGCCCCGCGCACACCTTTGCCAGGCTGAAGCGCCGCTTTCCCGGCCTCCCGGGGCGTTCGCTGGCTGCCCGCTGGCTCTCCTATCTGAGGAGGTGACCCGAAGCCCCTGCGGTCCGAATGATTTGGAGTCAGCCGCATTATTTCTCCCCCACGCCGCAGTCATCCCGGAGCCAGGAGAGGACAAGGTGTTACAGGCAGAAATGCAGAATTAAATTCAAACATTTTACAGAAAATAAATACACGTCTTACAATAGGGACTTTAGGCTTTGTTTTTCTGTTTGAAAAATACTGTACAACAATCACATCACAACTGGAAATCCAGGGTCATAACAAACTCCATCCTTCAGCCCTGATGCAATAGGAATGCATGTATTTCCAACTGAGTTCATCCAGAAAGTCTGGATTCAGTTTAATTCTTACTTTGTATACCATGGAATCTAAAGTGAGAACATGGCTTGCACATTTGCAGGCAAAATAAATTAATTTTTACAGAAGAAATAAGAAAAGTGTTTATGTCTTCAGTCCATCTCATGGATGGAAGTACACATTGGTACCATTAAAAAATACTTATACCTTCAAAATTTTATATAACTATAACTAGAATCTTGCTTCTCAATTGTAGGGTAAAACGTTAGAATTTCAAATTCCGAATAACTTTTTACAAATAGTAGCATGTTTCACTCATTTAAAAATAAACTTAATAATATTAGCAAAAGTATCTGGATTTAAATCTAAAATAGAATGTTTTGACACATGAAAAATAGTTTCCATATTGCTGCAGTTGCAATTCCTAAAATAGTGATTCATCAGTTTCAAAGGCTAATGAAATAATTTTGCAATCAGAGATCTGATACTTAAGAAAATGTATTTGTAATATTTCAGTAAAAAATCTGAAATTATTCTTACCGTCAGATCGAAGCCTAGAGATGACATAGTGAAATCCAATTGAGTTAAATCCTTTATTTGCTTACCACTGGACAAAATCTTGCCAAATTAAAGCTATAACTTTCTACACTGCTAGATATATCCTGAGAGATTCTAGATTTGTCTTCCCTGAATTTCTTCCCCGTCCCACCTCCAGATCGGGAACTGCACAATCTCTAGATTTGGACCTTTCTAGCAAAAGTTCTTGTATTGCCAAAAGTCTCTCCCTCTGGTCCTATAGGTACATATTCCATCATATTCACATACAAAAGTAATTAAAACACGTAATTTATAAATAAATGCATGCAGGAAAAGCTGAGATAGATCAATAGTCATAATATGCATGTGCATGCACATTCTGTATTCTGAAAATATACATATTCTTGGCTTTTGCTAGAATCAATTTACTTACTTGGTTGCCTTTAAGTAATAATCCTATTTTAAAAAATCACTTAAAAAAATCACTTACTGCAAGATTTCAGGGTAACAATTTGAAATTCACTGATTTAGATTACTTAATAGGGGCATTCCCTTAAGGGGATAGCTCCCAATTCCTAACTAACTTTCCCAATTCCCAATTAACTATATACTGTCTGGACAGCACAGTCACTTTGAGGTCTGTTTTATCTATCCTGGGAAGTTATAAAATTGTATATTACTTTATCCTTGTTTTGAGGCCTGATATCAAATTTGTGTCCATTAACTATTTTGTATAAGGTTTTCACCATTTGTTCTACATATAATACAGAGGAACATTCCTGGTAAATTGCTTCTGGACACAACCAAATCAGGTCACAACCAGAGTCCGGGAACAGACTATGTTCGCAACCCAAGGCTCCACTGTATAGGTGAACTGTCATCTATCTTAGAAATTTTAATGCGGATTCCTGCATGGAACAAGAAAAGAGACTTGATAATCTAATGTTTAGTCATTTATTCATAATTAAAACATTTATTTTGGAATGTTAGTTACCTAACTATTTCATCTTTTCATTAGTTGTTATAAGAAATAATAAGCTAACAGGTTGAATACTACAGTATAATCATCAAACTCAGAACTTGTCTCAACAAATGATAGCACCTTCAGAAAACTTATTTGGTAAGATGAAATCTGTCCACAGATTTGTATCCCTTTTTCCCTTTAAAGACAGAAAATATAAGGGAGTCAGGTTTATGTCTCTCGTGCCTGCACAATATCTCAAGGCTAGCTCCCTGCTTAATGCCCCCCTCCTTGTCTGGCTGGGAGTTTCTCAATATCTGGTTCCTTTTGGTTTAAGATAATTGTTTCTTTAAATGAAAATTCATTAATAAAAGAAACTTGGTAAGATTAAGTGTCTGTTTAGAATCAATTATTCTTCTACTGCATTGGGCTGTATTTTCACATTTTATAATATACTTATTCTTTAGGTACATACAAGTATAAGATATAGAACCTGACATAAGCACTCTGCTAATGAATACTATTTTATTTTTTAAAAAGTTTGTTGCAAACTCTGACAACTTCCATTGCTCTGGAGACGGCTCTGGCCAGAGGAATTTTTATAACTTTGGCCTCTTTATTGCTTTGCCTGCCTTCCAGATGAGCAGAGGGAGATCAGCTTTTGTTTTACCGACAAGCATACAGGCATGATTTCTCAGAGTCTCTCACTGCATTTGTAGAAGGTTTAAAGACAGAGGTTTGATTTTCCTTTGAGATCTGGGAAATATCTGACTCTCCTTGTTATGCAAATGGAGTCTTTGAGATAGCAGGAAGACAAATTGAGCAGAAACGAGGTTTTTTTTTACTGGTTTTCAACTCTGCGGTTAGAAAGTTCTCTTTGTTCTTGGCATGTAGGGGAATTCCAACCCCTCCCACCATCCAACCAGCACGTAAAGAGTTCCGATGCTCACACACACACAGAGATATGATGCATATTCACTCCTGGCTTCAATATTACTTTGCTTTATCAGAAATCCAAATTAACAGTCTTTATACTGATGGGTTTCAGGAGATCATCTTTAACTTTTCTGTATTCTGCACAGTAGTGGATTTTTAAGCTGTGCAGATGCAGATAGATAAACTCAACAAGACGTCCATAACAAAGTACATTTATTGGTTCATCAGGTATCCTCATAACTCACATTTGTGACAAAGTTCTTCTTTAATGACCAATCCTTTGTATAGCTGTCTTGTAGTAAAAGATGGTTATCTCCTAACCCATCTTGTAGTGATAGAAAGCAGCTGCCATGAATTAGGGAGTTCAGGCAAAAGTGAGGAAAAACTCTCCCAACCCATCAAGGGTCAAATTAGTGACCAATCGGGGTTACAGATGTGGCCACGTGACATGAACTACATTTCCCAGGATACATTTAATTACATTTACCATGATGCATTCCCTTAAGGGGACAGCTCATTATTCCTAAGTGACTATCCAATTCCCAAGGACTGGCTGGGACAGCACAACAACTAAGAACTAATAGAATTTCAAGAGATAAAGGCTTCTAGAAAAGTATTTTTATCATTTTTCTCCATTATGCCCTGCCTTGATCACAAACTCCTATCTGGCCTTGTTTGCTTTTCTATCCAAATCATGAAACTCTTCCTGCTTGACAACTTTCATTCTCATTGTTCCACTTGTTTTTACTTTCTCTTTGATATTGACAATGCCTCAAAATGATCTCAACCAACCATTTTCCATTCCTGGTAAAACTCTCATTTTCCAGTAACGATCATCCTACAATTTATTTGACCAACTTTCATGTAGGATGCAATTTAGGAAGTGGCTCTGATCAATGATATACAATCTTTTGTTGATCAAGAACCAAGCTTGTCCTTTAGAAGCATGTTAGGAATGGTAATCTAAACAATGGATAGGATAGGACAAAATGTAAGTTTGATTTAATTAAAATTAAGTGCAATTAAATATCACTATTTCTGGTTATTTAATAATCATCATCTGTAATACAAATAACAAAATTAGGTTATTTCTTGGAGAGACCTAGGAGACTATGCCCAAAATTTTAAAGTATTAGCATCAGATTATGTACTTATTTTATATAATTTAAACCAAGAACCCCAATGCCAACATAAAAGCTATTTTTCCTTTCCCCAAATTCTTTTACCTGTGAGGTTTTCATTAAGCGAATCCTCACTGCTGCTGTCACTGAAAGAAGGCACTGGAGTGACAGAAAGTGAAGCTGGACAGGACACAGGAGCAGATAAGTTGGTCTGTGGGACATAATACTGAGATGTGCCAGCCTCTTCATAGAAAGGGAAAGGGAGAGGATGGAAAGCTTGAGAGCAGGGATTTTTCCAATGAGAAAGTCCAATTGAGAACTGGCCAGAAGCATCAAAACCTGAAAATAAGCAAGGTATGCATTAAGATAGGAAGAGCCTTACTGGATAAACTGCCCTATTTGACAGAATATTATCTTTGAAAGATGAACAGATTTGGAGATAGGGAAGAATTCACCACTCTCTGCTATTTAGAGAGAGATCTAGAGATTTATTTATTTGTGTACAGGCTTTATTATTTTTACAAATAAGTCAAGATGACAAATATCTAATAGTCCTTCTTTCTCCTATTTTACCCACAATAGCAGGCCTGTGAAGTGAGTTGGGTTGAGATAAAGTGTCTGGCCCAAGGTCACCCAGCTGGCCTTCATGGCTAAAGCAACACCAGAACTCATGGTCTCCCACTTAAACACAAGACCAAACTGGCTCTAATAAGCCAGCTAGCAAGCTAACTAACTAACTAACTATTTATTTGTCCTTAGAAATGTGTAGTGGATATATCCCCTTTTCTATGTTCACTTTAAGATTTGTTCCAAGGTAAAAGAAAGAAAGAGAAATTTTTGCTGAGTGAACAGAAATCTGCACATTACATTAAATACAGCTTGGAATATCTTTATATGTGTGTCTAGTAACTGATTTTTTTAAAGCCAGTCACGTTTACAGTCATTCAGTTTGAAACCAGTTATTCAGAGCAATTTCAGAATGTATAAAACTCATGGCCAATTATGCAAATATTTGCACACAATCTAAAAAAAAACAATGGAATCTTGTTTGTACAGACCTGAAGATTAGGTTTTGGAATTCCCTGTCAATTTCACAAAACTCCCTTTTGTGTAAATATTTTTTTTCAACAGTTCTAACAAGCTGGTTATAATAATAGTTTTAATTCTAATCAAGATATTATCACCAAAATAAATCTATATAGAAACTTGACTATTTGACTCCTATAGAGATGGTCCTCAATTTATGACTGACTGCCTAGTGGCCATTCAATGTTCCAACAGACCTCCACAGAGCTACTCACAACTCAGATTTGAAGTTCTGACAATTGGGTCCTACCCACAGTCATGTGATTAAATTTATGGCTGTTTGTAGCATCCCGGGGTCATATGACTAATTTAGGATGGGTTTTGGCCAGAAACTGGCATTTATTTTCAATTTCCAACAAAAAACACCCATTTCTGAAGGTAGATTTGCTAATAGCCACTGAGTTCACCTTACAATTGCCACATTTGCTTAATGAACACAACAAAAAAGATAATAAAATTGTGCACAATCATGCGGTGTCCCACTTAATGACCAGCACAATTTAAATCCACAATTCCAGGCTCAACTATGATCATAAGTTGAAGCCTATCTATAGTGCAAACACAGGCAGGAGTAGGTATCATTAAAGTTGTAAAATGAACAAAATAAAACTATTTATAAAAGAGAAAATTCAATAAGATGATTTAAGCATCCAGTTCTTGAGATGAAAAATAATTATTTTTAATTAGTTTTGATTAGATATTTCCTCAAACTTTATTGTAGCAAATATAAAGCAACTTTCTGCCTCAGTTTCTTCTAGAAGCTCTTTCTTCAAAATGGTTGATTTCAGGAAATATTTGCTGGATCTACTGTTCTCCCAATTACCTAAACCACCCATGTTTTATTTCTTTCTGGAATGTTTGCACCTTCTTGAAATCTGTATGGAACCTTTATCAATTGACAATTTTTGCTGGTTTCCTAGACAGAGAATCATGCCTCAGTTTTTGGCTAATTCCTATTTACAGATATTGGTCATATAAGACGTTTGACCAGTAAAAGATATTAAACTTGATATTCAATCACTAAATTTCCACAGTATTAAGAGAAAGGACTTCTGAATCTCCACAAGAGGCAACGTGAGCTGTTTGAGCCAAGGATATCCATTGCTTATCTACATAAACCATATCACCAGTCAGAATCATGGATCTCACAATCAACACAAATTGTAATGTATTATGTGTCTGGTCCCTATCTAAATCCAAAATACCTTCAGTTGATTTATGACTTTTCTTGAGCTACAGTCACCGTCTCATAACAATTGTTAACTATAAAAATTGCAACTGTTTTAGGCTTCATGTGACAAATCAAATCCAAGCTTCAGAAGAAATAGCAGCTCTCCAAATTCATTTACCCAGTTCTCTTCTTTATACAATTTTTATAAAATATAAACACATATTTTTGTCACAAAGTTTATGCATAACGTTGTTACAATATCTACTGTAAATTAGTAGAATCACAAGGTTCAACATTAATTTTTCTATAAACTAAAAGGAAAACAAAGTGTATCCAATTTCTTACCTACTGTAATTTGGCTGATGCAACTATGGTAGCTGGTTCCAACAGAAAGACTGCTGCTGCCATGAGAAATATTATTATCTAAAATAAAAATGCAGGAGAATATATATATACAACACAATGGTTGTAATTAAAACTTTGTATTTGAGTCTTAAGTTTTCCTACAAATCCTCTTTGGACACGACAATAAAGAGGAAATGCATGACCAAAAAAAGGGGCAAAGATTGGGCAAACTTATTGGTTGAAATGTATATGTTAATGTAAATGGGGGGGGGGTGTATACAAATATATATTTTTCTGTAGTTAATATGTTATCTCAGTATAGTAGGCTATTCTATTTTTTTAACAGCAGTACTTTCCCCTTTAAATAATGGAATTATAATGATGACAATACAACTTATATGATATGCGTGTGGATATGTGTGGATGCCTGCTATCTACTTTGGTATGAAAGTTCTGATTTGGACCATTTTGGACCATATTTCAACCATTTCTGTAATTAATTGTACTACTGAGTAATTTGTTCAGAAATCCATTTATGAAAGAGAAATACTTTAAAATGTAGGGTTCAAACTCAACTTTTGCTATAATTAATCTCTATTTGTTTTTACTGATTATTAACTACTCATTTTTCTACTGGTGAGAATTTCATCTTAAATAATATCTTGTGGATCTAGCACTCATAAATAGTATATCAACATTTATGTGCCAGAAAGAAAACAATTTATAAAATCTTGATTTGTGGAAATACTGTTCTTCCTTTACTTTGCAATAGATACATGTATTAATGTAAAGTCTGGCATTAATGGCACTAATGTTTATAAATTATTATTTTTGACATTTAAAAAAAATATGCCTTCTTTGCAAATAAAAAATCAAGTGATATCTCAATGTTTTAAATGGCAGCAGATAAAATGTGATACATGTTTGCTGTAAATTTTAAGATTAACTTTTAACAATACTAATACAGAGACCAAAATAGCAGCACGAGCCCAAACATACATTTGCAAAGTGTTCCTATGTATATTTACTCAGAAAGAAATTCAGTTCTACCCAAAACTACTTCTGTCTTAATATGTATAAAAATTCAGCGCAAATTATTCTTTCTGGAGTTCTCATACTCAGTTCTAGCTTTTCACTGCTTCTGACATCAAAACTCTGTAAAAATTGTCTTAAAAGTAAAATGAAGCATTTTCTCTTCAGCCAGCAAAAGTGCGCCTAGCTTAGACATCCATTGGCTGCATTCACACAAGGTGCTTACTTCATAGTTAGCAAATCATTTAATTTCCTATTTTAACCTAATTTTCTGTGGTCACTCCACACAGAAAACTCACAGTAAACTGGGCACATAACCATGCTAGGCTAAAATGTGACTGGCTAGATAGTAATGCCATGTTTCATATGAGTATAGTCATGCAATCTTGGACGTGAGTAAATAAAAAGACAGTAAAGTGTTTTTCCATAATGCTGCTACTTCCTACTGAAGCAAAGAACCTGGAAACCTAATACTTTGTTGCACACAGAGTGTGATACCATAATGACCCCATATTTTTATACTAATATAAAATCCTCACTGCTAATGAAAAATATATATATTTAATAGTAAGAGATGTTTTACCGTATTCAGGCACAGAAGCCATTCTGCTGATTTTCTCGATGGTGTTATTGACAGGGGTATAAAATATAGTCACATCTTTCAGCGATGTTTGCAGTTCTGCTTTCTGAATAGTTCCCATTTTGCAGCAGATCTGATTCCTTGTGCATCGGCTTGGTCGAAGTCTTCTCTGCAAGTTCCTCTCTGCTTCTGAAAGCGACTATGTGCAGAGGACCCACATTCTAAGCCAAGCATCTCAATTATATTGCCCCCTCTCTGTTGAAACAACTGGAAGTTGTTTTTCCTCCAGCATGCACATGGGCTGGTTTTCTTCCACATGCTGCTTCGTCTATTCCGAAACCGACACAAGGGTAGATTCATTTTTGTAAAGTTTTTTCAGAAATGCTCATTTCTACCCGGGGGAAACAGAAATAGCAGGCTTTTAGCTGTTTCAGTTGCATAGATATATGAAGGACAATTAGGAAAGGAAGGTAATCCTTAAGCAATATTCCCAATGTAAAATTACCCCTTAAACAATTTTTTTATAGATAGAATAAGCACACACTTGAACAAATCCAGCACAAAGTTCAGTGAGCCAAATACGATGGTTTCTTGTCTAGGTTAGGGCATTTTGTATTAAATCATGGTTTGTTTAAATGTGGATCATGGAATAAATGCCTAGGTTTACCCAACATGCTAAGCTATAACCATAGTTTATAAATCACAATTAGTAAGGTCACAGAATGCACTAAGCCAAAACTTAACAAGCTGCAGTATACTCCGGTTTAGCATAAAGTGTGAATTCAGCCATAGAATTACTGAGTCCAATCTTTTTCCTATGCAAAAAGAAAACGATGATGCCGTAGATTAGAAACCAGATTTGTTTGCAAGATTGTCATTACCAGTGGTGGGATTCAAATTTTTTTTACTACCGGTTCTGTGGGCGTGGCTTGGTGGATGTGGCTTGGTGGGCATGGCAGGGGAAGGATACTGTAAAATCTCCATTCCCACCCCACTCCAGGGGAAATGCTACTACAAAATCCCCATTCCCTCTCCACCCCACTAACCTGCTTTCCAACTCCATTCTCCTGTGCAGGGCAACCAAAGAAGACCCAGCCAATCAGCTGGGACTCGGGAGGTAGAGAATAGATAGCGGTGGGGCCAGTCAGAAGTGGTACTTGCTGGTTCTCTGAACTACTCAAAATTTCCTGTACTGGTTCTCCAGAACTGGTGAGAACCTGCTTAATACCACCTCTGGTCACTACGGAATTTCCACGTAGAGCTCTCCATTGTGAACATAGGTTTTCACAAAGGTTAGAGGTGGCAGGGTAGCTTTATCAGAACAAAAGTTAATCAAGGAAAAAGCTTTATGTTAACTAAAGGAATAAGATATTTATGTCTTCATTTATTTTTAAGGTATTCAAAGTTCTAGCTTAAGGAGATTCCTTATTTTTGTCAAGTTTACTTGAAACATTTTTAAACTTTTTTTTAAGTCAAAAGAGTCATCAAACTATATGTACCAATAACAACTCCCAAAACAAAAACAAAAAAACAGATTACCCATAACAATAAGGAAGCTTCAATCCAAAAAGAGATCACTTTGGCAGAAAAACAAATCTGGTCACGTTGCCAACTTCAAAAGCCGATACAAAAATTTATGCCACCAGATAAAGACTGAATGCACCAATTATCACATTAAACAAGAGGAAAACCTTCTATGAACCAATTCCACCTGCGCTTTCTACAATTTTAGAAACAACAAACTAAAAGACTCAAGGTCCATCCCACCACTGATAGGACCAAATGGTAAAGACTGCAACAACGACATCATTAAAGCCAACATCTTTAACACATTCTTTGGCTCAGCATTTGTAAACAGCAATGGATCATGCCCAGTATTTCCTAGCCGAACCATAGAAAACTACAATGATCCAATACATATCAATTTTACAGAAGACAATGTTGAAAAAGCACTACACAATCTAAAACCATCTCTATCTATTGGACTGGATGGAATGTGTGCCTACTTCTTAAAAAAGCTATCCACTGCCATAGTCGAAACTAATCTTTGAAAAATCTTTCAGGATCAGTTCCTTGCCTAACCTATGGTCACAAGCCATGGTCATCCCCATCTTCAAAAAGGGAGCCTAGTTGAAAATTACAGGCCAATCTCCTTATGCTGCATCACCTGTAAAGTCATGGAATCAATTATTAACCATCATCCTCCACTTAGAAACAAACAACCTACTCTCTAATAAACAATTTGGTTTCAGAAAAAAACTATCCTGTAATCTGCAACTCTTACACTGTAAAAACATATGGACTACACAACTCGATCAAGGAAAAACAATAGACAAAATCTACATAGACTTCTATAAAACCTTTGATTCAGTGGTACATGACAAACTACTCCTAAAACTAAAATCTTATGGTATCTCTGGACAACTGGGCATAACTGGACAGAAGCATTCCTGTCAAACAGACAACAAATGGTCAAAATTGGGAGCGTCCTATCAAATCACAATACCTGTCAATAGTGGTGTCCCCCAAGGCAGTGTTCTAGGACCAACTCTCTTCCTACTCTACATAAATGACCTCTGTGATCATATTAAGAGCAACTGCGTTCTCTTCACTGATGATGTAAAGCTGTTCAATACCACAGACAATATAGCTACCCTTCAAAAAGATCTTCACTATGTATCAGAATGGTCAAACAAATGGCAACTTCAAATCTCAACAAATAAATGCTCTGTCTTACACATTGGCGAAAAAAGAATCAGAAAATAAAATACAAGCTGAATAGTCAAGACCTTGTTGATGATCCAAGCTCTGTAAAGGACCTTGGAATACTCATCTCTAATGATCTAAGTGCTAGAGCCCACTGTAACTACATAGCCAAAAAGGCATTAAGAATTGTTAACCTAATCCTACATAGCTTTTTCTCTGGTAATATCACACTACTAATTAGAACATACAAAACATTTGCTAGACCAATACTCGAATACAGCTCATCAGTCTGGAACCCACATTACGTATCTGATATTAGCACAGTTGAGAAAGTCCAGAAATATTTCACAAGAAGAGTTCTCCACTCCTCTGCTCATTGCAGAATACCTTATGCCACCAGACTTGAACTCTAGACCTAGAAAACCTAGAACTACGCCGCCTTCGGTCTGATCTAAATATAGTATATAAAATCATACATTGCAATGTCCTACCTTCAAATGAATACTTCAGCTTCAATCATAACAATACAAGAGCACACAATAGATACAAACTCAAGGTTAATCGCACCAAACTTGATTGCAGGAAATACGACTTCAGCAACAGAGTGGTCAACGTCTGGAATACTCTACCTGACTCTGTGGTTTCTTCCCCAAAAACTTTAGACTGTCTACTATTGACCTCACCCCTTTCCTAAGAGGTCTGTGGGGGACGTGCATAAGCACACCAACGTGCCTACCATCCCTGTCTTATTGTTTCTTTTATTTTTCTTATATGTACCCATTTCATGTATTAATAACTGCATATATACTTATATCTATTATCTTGTAAGCGGTTGACAAATCAAAATAAATCAAAATAAAAATAAAATTTATATGCTAATCTTCAGCATTCAGAGTTCCCATTTACGGCTTCAAAAGAAAAACATCAAAGTACAAGCACAAGCAAATAAGACAAAAAATCCCCTGAAAAAAATAAGAATTGCAACTTATATGACTATTATTAACAGCTCTGATACATTATTTACAGAAGGCAGCTTTTCAGAGTCCTAGTAATATCATATCCTTCTACAATATAATGGTATGAATAATTATTCTGTCCTAAGGAGAATGCTGAATGAGCCAAGCAATAGCAAATGGATCCCATGCTAGTGTGTATGAACAGCAATATTTCAATATTGTTTGCATAATGTACTCAGAAAAAGGTACTTATCCTTAGATGGCTACTATTCTAAGCAATTTTACGATAAGAGATTCCACAGATCCCTGAAAGTCTAAATTATACCTTGTGCAAGGTTAATATACTCTGAACTATGATTACTCATTTCAGTCAAGCCTTCCATCACATCTGATGCTTACTTTCAAATACAATAAAAATATTTTCCTGCAGTGGTTCTGAACTAAATTATGATATTTCTAATCATAAATGCTTATTTGTTAATTTTTTGGTAAAGGAGATTTTTCATTGGCCAAACATTAGACATATTGACCTCTACTTTTCTTTTAAATGTCTATTTTATTGTACATCAAAACAGACATTGCCATGAGCATGAAGGAAATGTTTCACTTTTATATTATATGAACATAAAGGTTGAAACACACATGCAGGGTATGGGTCAACAGTGCAGGCCAATTGTGGGCATGACTAAATGATCAAAAACCCATTCCTTTTAGAATATGTGTGATGTATTTTAAAAGGTGGCACACCTTTGATCTTCTTGTTATGCTTGCCAGTTTGACACTCTTATCAATTTATGCATGCCCCTGGATAAAGATGTAGCAACTTAAATCTGACTCCCACTATTTGGACTTGGACATGTTGTTTTCTTGCAACACTATAGAAGCAGCAATTATTTTTTTGTCTCACTTAGATCTGCTAAGTTCAGCTAAAGCTGGCTAAGTGCTGCTGTCTGTTCTGAGCTTATCTCAACTATTTGTGGCCAGTGAGTACTCCTTTTCCCCAAGAACTGGGAAATAGTAACTATGAATATTTCAGTCTCAAACTTGGACTTAGCAAAACACAGTACATGTTTTGTTTGGTGTAGTTTGTTTTGATTAAACAACAACAACTCTGGAAAGCTTTAAAAGAAATTGGGGCATGAAGAAGTGTATCCAATGAACAGAACAGAAAAAATATAACCCCAGAAAGTTTTGGAAGCAAATCAACAAGATTAATTTTCTCCCCCACCCCGCAATACATCTTCTTCATTTTGGGTGAATAAATAGGTCACAGATGTTTCAACACTCCACATAGACATGTATTCTGTTCTGAAATAGAAAAGGGATGAAAAATATTCAAGACCACTTACAATACATTTAATGTAATAAAAAAAAGAGCAAATCACTTTTTAATTATACCCTTCTCAGGTACAGTGTGGCTGTATACATCTACAATGGACATTCATGGAGGATACTTTATTAGTTCATTTTTATAGCAATTATCCAGTAGTCTAATTTTCTAAAGGGAAAAAATGTTTTTTCCATAGTTCCTCCTTGGTCCTTTACATAACCACATTAATTTATATGATTCCTCTTGCCTCAAGGAACAGCCTGTTGCAATCAGAACAAACCACCTGAGAATGGCTGGTCTTGAATTAGAGGCCCGGAAAGCCAGCCTAAAAGAGGAACCAAGGAAAATCAATCTTTATTCTTGGCTTAGAGATTCCCTCCTTGCCCAAGTAGCTCAGTAGGTGACCTTATACAATTTACTCTCTCACAGAATTGTTATGTAGATAAGATGGTAGAGTTCAATCAAGCATATTCCCCCAACATTTCTAAAAGGAAAGATAGAATAAAAACGAAATTTAAAAATGATCTGAATTGTAGTAAAGATAGAGGTCCTGTAGGAGGACACGAGCAGCACACTGCCGTGCCTCAATACCTACATGGGCCTCAAATACCTGCATGATCTCACCCAGTTCACATCACCAGGATTTTGCAAAACACTGTCCCTGGCAGGTACGTGATCTCACCTGCTAACATCACCACTTCCTTACTTGTATATTCTTAAGGATTGGTGAGGGGATTCACCAATCCAAACGCTGTTTTTATATTACCTTTTCCTGCTTGTAAAAACTGTATAAAAGCAATAAACGCTGCTCAGGCAGTGGGACATCTTGGCACCCTGCAAAATGACTGGTCTTTGAACTCCATCACTGGATATGAGACTTCCACAAGCAGAAATCCATACATGGTGTATATGGTGTCTATTGCAGGGAAGAAAATTTTCACTATTTGCATTTTGTCCCTTTGCCTCTAAATATCTGCTCAAGTGGAGATTTGACTGAGTCTAGTCTGATCATGAACAGTGATCCAAGTTGTAGATGGCAACCACAACAGTGCATTCAGAACTCCATCTTTTTCATGTGTACTGATTGTATTGAATAGTTTTATGATGAACAAAGTGAGGTCATGTTTTACTGCATTTTTGTTAACACTTGGAGGAAATGGTTTAAATTTTTAGGTATTTTATTCTATGTAAAACACCTTTGGTACTAGGGAGAGATCTTTGTCCTAAATATTCATAGTTACTTTTTACTAATTTTGGGGGGAAAACAAGTACTTACTGAGTACAACATTTTTTCTAAATATCTGATATATTAGTGGCTTCTTGCAACACTAGTGAAAAAGTTATTGATAAGGAACAGAATGGAATTACAGAAATCATGCAGCATAGAAGATAAAAAGAGTAATTCCTTATTTACAATAGTGTGGAAGATACAGCAAGGACGTTTAGTGGCAAGCACATCTTTTGCTCATGCTTATAAATTATTTTTGTTAAATCCATTTTTCCCATCCTGCTTATATTAGTTAAGTAGTTAAATTATTATTTTTCAATTATGAAGCTTGGCTTAAGGTAGATGCATGATTGATAGTAAATATGTTTTTTGCTATTTGGTAAAACATTGCTTAGATTTAAGAAATACATGTTTAAGTTATATAATTTGTAGTAATACATTCCTTATTATCCTTCTGATAGGCATAAAGGGATGTAAAGGGACCATTAATATTCTGTTTCATTTAATAAATCCCTGAATCTTTTTCTCAGTTTCTCCTTTGAAGCTGGATTAAACCTATTACCTTGCTAAGGCAAAACAATCTGAAGAAAAAGTAGTCACCTAGACTGAATACTTGTTCTTAATATATTCTTGGCTTACCTTTCCCTGATAAACTGCATGCTTACCCATGCTACATCATCATTCTTATCTAAGCACACAGATCAGCCTCTACTAAAGACTTTTCAGTCTCTCTCATATTTTGAGATCAGTTATTACATTGCCATTGTTTTTAAAATTTAATAAATCAAAAAGTTGACCTTACATTGCTGATATCATCCATGAATATTATCAAATATTTTATTCATGGAAATTGTAGTCTGCATCCCAGCAAAATAAATTTAACATTCACATTGATTTTTACATGGCACTCTCAAAGTTAATACAAGGAATCTTTGAAGTAGCAAAAATGCTGATAATTTATTTTTTTTAAATGCTGTGGGTGCAATGCTGTTTTGACACCAGTAATAAGTACTTTTCAGGTATTACAAATGTTTTAGTTCTGTAATATGTACACATAATTTATGATGCCCTTATTTCAATTCTAGACTCAGCAAAACAGAACTCCATTAGACATACTATTCATCAGAATAACACTTGGTAATAATTACATTTTTCCAGCGGACATCACAGGGACCAATACAGAATGAATGTTTTTTGTACAGAAGATTATTGCATCATTCTGACTAAATTGGTAGGAATAACTTGTAAGAAAGTGGGTTTTTCCCACCTGACCACCCCCCCCTATCAAATACACAGATTTGTAATAAAACATTATATTGGAAGATAAAATGAAATTGATCTTTGTTTATTAAATTATTACAATATTAAAATATTTAGTACCAACTTTTTAAATCTTCAAGATAGTTTGCAAAGAATCAATACCTAGAAAATGTACAAATAATATAAAACGGAATCATCATATAGGGTGTAAACCTGGGATTTACTCAAGATGACTTCAGTGTAGAACTCCTACAGAGAATGTTGATGACTCTGGCTAAATGGTCAGACATGTTGCTTTGATCAGAAGATGCCTCTCAAAGGATTGCTCTGCTTACAGAGTAGGTGCTTTGGGGTAGAATAGGGTTCCAGTTTCTCTTCATTCATGTTTAAATGGTTTAAAGTTGTTTTTACTATATTTCATTTTATTTTCTTAGATAACTGCATTCTTCAAGATGGGATTAGATAATTGCTGGCTCAAAGTGTTGCTAAAGTACAGCTCCTCAGTGACTATACTGGAACTGCAAGATATGCAACAATTCAAAGTCTGTTGGTTGTCCAACTTTAGCATAGCCTGTAACCACAGGTAGTCCTTGACTTACAACAGTTCATTTAGTGACCATTCAAAGTTACAACAGCACTGAAAAAAGTGGCTTATGACTATTTTTTACACTTAAGCCATTGCAACATACCCATGGTCCCATCATCAAAATTTAGAAGCTTGGCAACTGCATGTATCTATGACTAGGATCGTGTGATCACCTTTTGTGACCTTCTGACAGGCAAAGTCAATGGGTAAATCATATTCACTTAACAAGCGTGGTGCTGACATTACAACTGCAGTGATTCATTTAAACTGCAAAGGTGATGGTGAATGAAGAATTAACAGAATCCATAGATATAAGAAAAGGGACAAGGCAAGGCTGTCCATTGTCGCCTCTGCTGTTTGTGTTAACATTGGAAGTGTTGAAGACATGGTAAGGTAACAGAATAGATAATTTTGTTATAGAAGTTTAATAGACTGATACAAAATATAATGTAGACGTATATAACCATTGGATGACAGCATAATATAATATTGATGGAATAAATAGCAGGATAATTAATAATTGATAAATAGATAAGCATATGTTAGTTTGACAATGTGAGATTGATACAAATTGTGAACAATGATTATGAAAGGATCGCACAAAAGATTATAAACCAACTGACATACTGTATGTACAAAATGGAAGGTGTTTTATGTTTTTTTTTAATGTATTGTTTGTGTATGTCTTAAAATAAAAAAAATCATATAAAAAAATAAATAGGGATAAGAGAAGACAGCATAAAGAGTGGTTCACAAACTACTACTACTAAGAGCCGCAGTGGTGCAGTGGTTAGAGTGCTGTGCTGCAGGCCACTTCTGCTGCCTGCTGGCTGCCTGCAATTTGGCAGTTAAAAATGACACCAGGCTCAAGGTTGACTCAGCCTTCCATCCTTCCGAGGTTGGTAAAATGAGGACCCAGATTGTTGGGGGCAATATGCTGACTCTGTGAACTGCTTTGAGAGGTCTGTTAAAGCACTATGAAGCATATATAAGTCTAACTGCTGTTGCTATCACTTGAGACTTTCAAGAACAGATTGGACTGCCATTTGTCAGAAATGGTGTAGGGTCTCCCGCTTGGGTGGGGGGTTGGACTAGATGACCTACAAGGTCCCTTCCAACTCTAATTATCTGTTATTAGTATCTGCTACTTATGCTTAGTAAGCAATGTCAGGGTGTTTCCTTCTGTACTTTCTTTTTAATATTATGAATAATAATTGTTACAGTAGAAGTAACAGTTGCAGGTGAAGATAGACTTCTTAGTTAAGTGCTGTGTTCTACTAGGCTTCACATGGCAACAATATGCAACTTCTGTTAAAAAAAATAAGAAAAGCACACAAAATATGACTTATAAAATTCTTCCCAATTGTTTCATTCCTATAGTGTTGTCTACTAGAGGTCCCCAGACTATCAAGAAGCTGTCATTTTTACTTTAAAAAAAAATTCAAGCGCATAAAGTAAACAAATTGGATATTTAGTGAGCAAGGAAGTGAAACAGATGACTGCAGAATTCATTACTAATTTGCAATGTTACTTTTATTATTTAGGTAGTATCTGAAAGTTTAAGCAATATCTCATGGGCTGTGTAGGAATGAAGAAGATAAGGTATGAAAATATTTCTGTAACTTTAAGAAACATCTTTCAAATTGCAAGGCCAGAACATAGTTATGTTAACCTGCTAAATTAAAATGTAGTGCACTGAGTACATGGACGCATATAAACTCTAGAGCCACTCAATGAACCTGAAAAAAGCATCACAGAATATGGATAAGTGAAGGGTGCCATGGCCTTTCTATGGCAATATCTGTATTAAACCAACTGAAGTATTTTTAATGCACACTTTTGTATCCCTAAGGATTTATTTTCAGTCAAGATGGTAATCTGAAAAAGGGCTTAGAGGGTTTTTTTTTAAATCTTAATTTTAGTAGTGGTAACTATAACATATCAGAGTAGACCAAAAGGGCAGAGAAGCAAGGTGCAGAAAACGGTCACCATCTATTATTAATAGCCCAGGTAAAACTATTAAAAACCCAAGACTGCCAATACTTTAAATAGTGGTCACTACTACTAATAATAACAGTTCAGTCTGGAATTTTTTTTTTAAAGAATGAATTTCAATTAAATATTCATATTAAATATTTAAACTGGGGTTAGAAGAAGCTGATAATTAGGAAACAAATTTACCAAAATTTCACAGGCCCCATTTTGCTGATTGTACTCTAAGCATCAAAAAGGAAGCACAAGCTTTTGTTACATCTTTACTCATATTTTTCTCATACAAATATGCAGAAAGTTTAATTGCTGCAACTCAAAAAAGCATTAGATAAAAAGTGATACTAAGATTATATATAAAATTATTTTAATTATTTTAAAATGAGTTGAGCAGACAATTTCTTTGGAAAAATCATTGAACCCAAAACCTGATTTCTATTACATATATTGGATCATCTTACAGATAATCCAATAGTCTCACTCCTTTTCATGTATAGAGTCTGCTTCTTTCCATGTTTTGCATGAACTACAATTACTACTTTTTGTTGTTGCAAGAACTATATTGTGTACTATGTATTCTGGGGCAACTGGATTAGTTAGGCTTCCTCAGTAAAACCATAGTTAAATAAATGTGTCTTAATGCAAAGCACAATCTTGTTTCTTCACAGAGGGTTTCTTAGAATTACCATGCAAATAATGGTACATTAATGCTCCCTCACCACTAGATGGAACATGCTCTCTAGCTTTACATTTCTACTTTGGTTTTTTTTCTAATTTTTGCAATCACAATTATTCATTTATATTATTACTATAATTTCTATATTAACATATCTTAAAATATAAACATTTTAGAGCATGAATGGGGAATGAATAGGAAAATTTTGCATGGGGGAAACATGATAAGTGAAGTCAAAGCTGCAAGTAAATTGAATTGTACTGAACTGTGTGGAAAAACGAGGTCAGTTGAAGGCTGAAAATAGGACAAGTTCAAGCTTCCCAGAAAGTGATAACACATAAGCCTCTAAGAAAATGGCATGTGGCCTGTGAGCTAAAGAATTTGCAAATGGTTACAAAAGGTTTGTGAAATAAAGAACAAGTGGATGACACCAGCTGAGTGACACCAAAAAAAGGTTTTGAGAATACAGATACACACAACCATTGAAAGTCTGTACATATCTACAGTTGAAGCACTAGAGGTCATGTATACTCTAACCATGGGCAAAATGTTCAATAATCTAAGAAAAGAATTATTCTGCTATATAATTATGTGTGAGGTTTAAAAGAGCATTGCTATAAATTGTATCTTTAATAATTTAGGATTTTCTAAATTTTGGGATTGGTCTCATGCTTGAATTATGCAGTAGCTGCTTTCTGCAATCGTGCAGTGCAAGATTGATATTCTGGCCTATGTAGGCTGGTGTAGAATTCTCTTAAGTAGAATTGTGCCTTATTTGACATGTATAGCCACGCATATTGTAACAACCCTTTGTGGCACATCAAACAGTAAAAACCCAAACCATCAATATCAAAAAACCCAAACCATCAACCATCCACAAAATTATACAAAGCAGCAATTCTACATATTAAAGGTTTTTTTTAATGGAAACATTTTAACATCCAAATGATATTCCTGGATTCATAGTATTTTGGTAGAATACTTGTCTAAATCTAACTTAGTGGATATTTGGCAGTCTACTAATCTTTTTTAATGAGGATGTAGTTTGCTTTTTCCACACACATATTGTTCTAAGCTAGTTTTTTCCCCTCTGCTAATTCATTTTTTGATATCTAAAATTAATGCTTTGATATAGATGTTAATACAATTTCCAATCATGCTTCTGTGAAACTTACAGCTTTTTAAATGGTTCTTTAATGTGTCTTGAAGGATACAAATTTTATAAAGCAGATAGCAATGCCTTGGTATGATTCAGTGGTGGGTTTCAAATTAACCCACCGATTCGCTGCATCCATGCATGCGCAGCTTTCACCGTGCGGCAAAGCTCAACAAAGCAGCCTTTCGGGGCCTGCCCTGCTGCCCTCCTCTCTGCTCTCCGGGACAGTGGCTGCTTCTCTCCACTGCTGGTCTTGCTGGGAGGGCAGACTGCAATTTAGCAGCTGTCAGCCGCCGCTTTGAGTCCTCTAAGTCCGACCCAGAAAGCACTGAGGCACAGAGAAGCAGCAGTCGTGTTGAATGCTGTTTCTCTCAATTGCAGCGCTTTCCAGATGGGACTTAGAGCAGTGGTCGCCAACCAGGTGGGCCGTGAGAAAATTTTGGTGGGCCCCAGAGAAATCTCACCCTCAGAGCACCCCCCCAAAGCAATTAATCCAGGCTGTGCAGAAACACAAGGTTTAAAACAAATTAGTAAAATGATATTGTGCCATCTATTCAGGGTACACAGTGGAATGTGTCATTAATTTTTTTGAATTTGATTCACAACACACTAATCAAACAAAAAATTAGATTTTCTTTTGCACTAAATTGTTTTACCATATTGATATCAGGATATAGTTATTAATTCACTGAAAAATCTGTTATTACAAATAAACTTACAGTATAAAACTGGTGAGTCATTTCCATTGGATTTGTTTAAAAGTATATGGGGCTTTTGTCATACCTTGCTAGAGTTGCATGGTAAAGTCCCTGACTTTCAAATTTTAATGAGCTATCATAGATATTCTAAATATGGCACAATATTCTAATGATGCCTTCAAACTACAGTGGATTTATACAGGTCTGTAAAATTTCTAACAATATCAGACAATAAGAAACAGGCAAGAACCAGAGCTATAATTTCAGTGCATTGATAACATTTTCTTGGAAATGTATGAAGTCTATGTTAACATGTTATACATTGCTTCAAAGTTTTATATTTAGGATTCATAAAACGCATGCAATCTCTAAGAATGAATATTAACTTATATTGATAAAGCTTATATTAACTTAAACTTATAAAGACTTATGCCCTAAGATGCCCTGTTCTTTTCTTCTACTTTGCCTTTATAATAACTTAGTTATATAATCAGAAATTCTAAAAATATTATGGCAATCACAGTAGACTTTGATGTAATGAGCAAGATGAAATAACAAATATGAATTCTAGTCCCTCTTTGGGCATGAGAGTTGGCAAGGTAGCCTTTGGCCAGAAACTCTGCTTGAATATAGACTAGGACTTGGATTTTCCTGTTCAACTCCTTAATTACTACACCACCCACTGGCTATGTGTAAATGCGCATGTATATAAATCTTATGTAATCATTTGGAACTCTTTATTTTCCTTCAGACTTTGGACAAAGAACTCATTTGTGACAGAGAAGTTTCATCTTGTTTATAACACAACAAAGGAAGGATAACTTGCTAACCATTGGAGCATGGTGGTACAGTGGTTAGAATGCAGTACTGCAGACTAATTCTGCTGACTGCCAGCAGTTTGATTCTCACTGGCTCAAGGTTGACTCATCTTTGCATCTTTCTGAGGTTGGTAAAATGAAGACCCAAATAGTTGAGGACAATATGCTGACATTGTAAACCATTTAGAGAGGGCTATAAACACTATAATGCAGTATCTAAATTTAAATGCTATTATTTGTAGCAATTCATTGATTATGCATATGTGGCTAGGAAGTGGTTGGTGTAATAAGTATTTTTACAATTGTTCTCTTTACAACGTATTTTACAATTATTGGATTTTCTTCTCTGGACAGATATTTAATAAAATTCTCAGTATTTATTGTCCTGTTTTGCTATAAAATACAAAGTTAGTACAGCAGGAGGGTCTCATTCCCTTCTCCTCTTCACAAACTTTAAACTATATATGCAGAAGGTCATGACCCAATCACACTCCAATTGATAGTCAATATATCGTAATGATTATTGTTCTGCTAGGACTAGAGATCCCATTTAGCTAAAAGTTTCATGTGCTGATTGTAGCCACTCAAATGTCATGTGAATGAATTTGGTGATAACATGCTCTTAGAATTCAATAAATGTAAACATGCAGTTAAATCAAATATACTTTTAATTAGAAAAGGTAATGTGCTTTTAATGTCATAAACAATTTATTCCTTTATCATAGCAGTAGCTTTTATCATGAATGCAGAATATTTTATTTTTAGACTTCTTCAGTAGAAACTTTAACTTTGACTTATGACCATTTGTTTAGCAACCATTTGAAGTTATGACAGTGCTGAAAAAAGTGATTTACCTGCATTTTTTGCACTGTAAGATGCTCCAGAACTTAAGATGCACCTAGCTTTTGGGGAGGAAAACAAGAAAAAAAAATCTGCCCCTGCCTCCCAGCATCCATTGGTATTCATCTGGCTAGCATTCTTGCAGTAAATAGCAAACAGCCTGAACACCTTCAGCACGTGATCACAGCCCGATTCAGCATCAGCAGGTGATTGGCGGTTGGATCGGCCTCCCGGAATACCACCAATCAGCTGTTCCAGGTGGTGGGAATCACTACTGTTCGCCACTGATCGTCACTGCCGCCTATTGCCTATATGATCAGTGGCGACAAATGGCAAAGTGGTAATCCCCGCCACCTGGAACAGCTGATGGGCGGTATTCGAATGCCGCTGCTGCATCATCCCCCCTCCCCCCCGCAATGTTCACTCCATAAGACACAAAGACATATCCACCCACTTTTTTTTGGTGGGGGAGGGGGAGTGCATCTTATAGAGCAAAAATATGGTACAACCAGTCCTCATACTTATGAGACGGATACAGAGCTTGCAGTCACATGATCGTGATTTGGGCACTTGGCAGCCAACATGAATTTACAACTGTTTCAGTATTCCAAGGTCATGCAATCATCATTTGCAAGTTTCCCAGTCAGATTCCAACAAGCAAAGTTGTTGAGGGAAGCTCAATTTGCTTAACAACCATGGCAAAAAAGATTGTAAAGTTGGTTGCGGTCATGTCATGACTTAGTTAACTGCATCATGGTGGAAGTTCTGGTCCCAATTGTAGGGTAAAGTCCACCACAACCTGTACTTTCAGGTATACTTGGAAACATGTATGGTTTCTAAAATTAAATATTCAGTTCCCAATTGAAGCCATATAGCCGTGTCACTTAATTTTGCTACAGCTTTCCAATGCTTATTTGGTAAATACAATAATCTACAATCTCATACCTAGGATTTTTTTTCTACTTAGCATTGGAAGGGCAGAGAAAGAAATCAGGATAGTACCTGCTCAGTTTTAAGAATAAATACAGGGACCAACCGTAACCAGTTTTGAAACTGTTTAAACCTAAACATTAACTGAAAGCAGAAATGTGTTGATAAATATACTTTTCTCAAAGCTTGTTATAATAATTTGAGACATTCCTCCCGCCACCCAAATCCATATGTTGTTGAAGTGCAAAAATGAATATTTAGACATTCTTTTATTAGATACAAATTACTTTTGTATCTAATGCTATCCTATATCTAAAACACTATGCAGCATGGGCACTGAATTGCCATTATTTAATATGGTTGTTTTCAGGTAAGTAGCTATAAGATTGCAATCTCAGAGTTCGTCTGATTCAGCTAAGGATATCTGTGTATATAAGAAAGTCTGGAAATATGAATATAAATTTTCATTGCCTAAGAATATCTGACTGCGTTTTTTTTCCTCTAAGATAGAATATATATTACAAAACGTAACTCTTGTCCACATGAACCTCAAGGAACCAGATACAATCTATTTCGAAAATGCAACTAGAGCAGAGCCAGGAAGTTTGCTTGACTATTTTTTTTCAACTCTGGCCACAACCAATTCACAATTTTTGGTGGGGGCGCAGGGAGGAAAACATTTTCATACGATAAGAATTTGAAATTGAATTTCAACTACTAGCACTGAGTCAAGTAGCATTTTAGCCAACAGTGAAATTAAGAAGTTTTTCTTACTTCCTAGGGGAGGGGGAACACAAATGTGTTTTAAAATTTGCTTCAAAAGCCTGACAAATGCAACCGTGCTTAACAGCAGTATACACACATACATAGTGCCAGAGAATACACGCTACTGAATGCAAACAAGAAACTAAAAAAGTACTTTTCCTTTCTTGTTAGTTTATGTTGTAAGTAAAATGATTAATGCAATAAGAAATATATTCTACATCTAAAAATGAAATAATGTGGAACATAAATATAAAAATTCCAAAGGGAGCTTACTTGAAAGGTTTTCAGTTGTGCTTATATCACCCATTTCTGAAGCTATTCTCCCACTTTGTAAGCACAAATAATTTCCTAGAAATATACTGGGTGCTCTTCTTCTATAGATTGTCACAGTGAAGTACTGTGCTGGCATTAATTTTAGTTGTTTCAGGAAAGCAAACATGAAAAGATTACACAGTGCCAGTATCATCATTAAATTATAATTGAATGCATAATTTTGTTCATATAAGTCCAACTGGTTACAGTAGCCTTGAACACAACCCATAATTAGAATACACATTTTAGCCACTTTTCAGTCTTTCCTGTAATACAGCTAACAAAGCACATAATCTGTGAAGGCACTAAAATTATTGTCTCTAAAGCCAAGAACTCTTGTAAAATGTTTTCTCTGTGCACTGAAAGTTTAAATAAAATTTAGCATTATAGATATTTGGAGTTATTCTTAACTCAAGGCTATTTGACAGTTGCTTTTCTACTTAGTAGTATGCACATATAACAGTAGTAAACACCAATTCTCATGTTTGACCAAAGCCCTTACCAAAAACCAATATTCATGGTAGAGTCAACAACTATATTATCTGAAGATATCATTTTTTTCTGGGAGATGTAACTAATAATACAGCCAATTTACTATGCAGTATTTTTCCTTGGAGATGGTAAACACCACCTTACAATTCATTAAGAGATATTTGCCACATAAAACTGAGCAATAAATGACCTATTGGGAGCAGCCTTACCATCTTAATATCAATGTGAGAAATAGATCTCAAAATATTTATAATTCAGATTGTGATAAAGTGCCTATTTGTAATCAGTCAACTATTGCACTTATGGGGACTAGGAAACATTTTAAACTTTCCTGTTCCAAGACAATTAGCATTCAAATTATTGTATTGTTATTTAATGTTAAGGTCCCAAGCATAAGGTGGCCTTTTGAAAATTCTGGGTACTTTACTTTCTGAGTTTCTTATTCCCTGTCACAACAAAGTAATCATCATCCTGTTTTGACTTTACTGTGGAACCGTTTAACCTAATCTGTGTCCCTTTAGTTGGAACAGTTGTAGCTTTTCCTTTTAAAATGGGATCCTTAGTGGTTGAATCCAGGCCTTTATCATTCTTCTGGGAGACTTTGACCTGTGCCTGACTTTTGACTGTCTTTTTCCTTATGGTCGAGGTTTGAGGAAGACGCACAATAGATAATGGCATACGATCAGAATGTGTTGTTGCATCAGTTGTTACCTGTATTTTCATCCTGCTATTTTGAACTGGTCTCTTCTTGGCTGAAGAATTATTATTAACAGATGAAAATGAATTTTTACTCTTTACATCTAATGTAGATGTCTGCTCAGTTGTTTTATCATTTGTAAGAGAAGAATTCGAACTTTTGGGGCTAAGAGCAGTTTTCTGTTTGGTTTGTTTAGTTTCCAATTTCCCTCTGTGTGAGTAAAACTGTGTGGGTAATGTTTGACTACTATTTTGGGAAATTATTTTTGTAGGCATTGTAGAAGATGTTTGAGGGGAAGATGGCTTAGACACATGTAAATTTCTATTAATTGTCTTTGCCGATTTTGCTGAGGTTTTTGAAAGAGGCTTACATTTGGCTACATTTTTGAGCCCAGCTGCATTATTAGGAGAATGATGTTCTTCTAGGGAGCCTACCCTTGTAGCTGTTTCAGGCAACCTGGAAAGTTTATTGTTTGAACAACTTAGAGTAGAATGTTGTACAGTTGGAGAGTTTTGGGAACATGCAGACTTGAAAGATGATGCAGCACATTTCTGAAGAGATGCTGATGGTGTTAAAGCAGTTCTTCCCTGAGCTGATGATGAGCACTTACTTACAGTTTGTCTATATTTTGAAACAGATGTAGGGTTGTGAGGTGGTGCTGGCTTTTTTGAAACGGGTTTTGATGCTTTGGAAAATGGCTGAACATTATTTACGGATGAATCTTTTAATTTGGTCTGGTTTCTTGTCAACTGGTCTGTAGGTAACAAATGCTTTGCTGCTTCTGAAGAAGAAAGAACTGTTGGTTGGGACAACTTACACCCTTCCTGTTTCCTATTACCTACACGAGGGTTTTTTGAAACAGAAACCATAGTAGAGAGCTTTGAACTTTGTTTATGGTATGCATCAATGGCAGAGATGGGATTCATGGGTGGAGGCTGTGGGGGTTTAGCAGATGAATCAGAAACCGTATCACCAGATGCACCTTTTTGAAATGACAAAATCTTTTGTTCCAACGTTGCAAACTGAAGCATTCGACAAGGATCATATTTGAGAAGAAAACCTTGAAGAGTATCCCATCCTCCACCAACACGTACCATCACATGTTTGCCATGTAACATCTAACAGAAGAAAATAAAAATAGTTTAATTATAACTGATTGCACTTAAGAAACATAGGTGTTGTATGAAATATTAAAATGGCTTTAACATTCAGTTTTCTCATTTGCACCAATCCCTAGAAAACAATAAAAGTCTTGTACAAACACAGACCCTAAAAAACAAGTGCAGACCAAGAGATGCAGAGGAGTACAAGCTGCCCAATATTATGGCAGCAAAGAGACAGAATGATTGCCGAATATTCCCAAACATCAGTAACAGGAGGACATTTTCAGATAGGCCATGAACTATGCAGATAATATCACTAAGGTAAGGTAGTGGCAATTAAATTATATTGTCATCTCTTGAAAAGGAATAATTTCCCACCCAATTAAGATTGATACATAAGTGACTGAGCAAAATCACTGAAAACTTATACTTACTCGAATGAACAGAATTTTGTCTCCCAATCTATAGCGCCCTTCAGACAAATACTCAATTGAAAATCTATGAGAGCAGCTACAAGGAGGATCTTCAGCAATATGCTTAACCTATATTGTACAAAGATTTTGTTATCTTAATATAATATATATTAAAAACAGCACTAAATGTGAATTAGTTTTTGGGCCTGCCTCCAAGGTGAAGTTCTGAGCCAGGATAAATTTTTTTCTCCTGATGAGAGACAGCTGGTTTCACTGTCAAAGCTGGCTCTTTGGCAGCATGCTCCCCGGTTATGAACGGGAGCTCCTAGGAATGACTCAAGATGACTCTTGGGATGACCATGAACATACCTGAGAAGAGGGCCTAGAAGGTAACAATGCTATGTGGGAGTGGTCAGAGAGCTAAGTCTCCATCGTTTTTTTGTCCACTGTCTGCTTTTTAGGAATGCCTGGATTTTAACTGCACATTTTGTTTTGGTTTTTTATATCTACTTTTAAATGTTAATATACTGTTGAATGCTGATTCAATTTAACCCCCTGCTAGATCTTAAAGTGGCTTTTTAATGTTCTTTTCATTATTTTATTAGCTGCTGTCAAATTCTGTCTCTTCTGCATGGCTCTCTTCTGTGACAAGTCATGGTCTGACAACAAAATGGTTTCACCTTTCATGCTACATCAGTTTATAAAGTCATAAAATAATAATTAGTGAATCAGATGTACAAAAATATCAACTAATTTGCTTTACTGTAATCTTGACCAACATTATAGCAATAGCACAAACTTATATAACACTTCATAGTGCTTTCTAAGCGGTTTACAGAGTCAACATATTGCCCCTAACAATCTGTGTCCTCATTTTACCAATCTCAGAAGGATGGAAGCTGAGTCAACCTTGAGCTGCTCAGAATCGAACTCCTGGAGTGAGCAGTGAGTAGCCTGCAGTACAGCATTCTAAACACTGTGCCACCACAGCTCATTAATAGATAGATTTTTGATTGGAATGAGATTTGCAGACACTTGGGCTAGGTTCATATTTTATACTGAACATGGTTTGCCTGACTATGATTTATAAGATAAATCAAAATTTTCTGTTTTTGTCCAAATGTTATTACAGTTAATAAACACTGTTTATGACTTGGCCTGCATAATATGTTATTCCAAATCAAGCAAACTTGGACATAGCATGATCTATTCATTCAAAATATCAAGAAAGTTTGCCTAATTCACCACTGCAGTTCTTCAGGTTACAGATTCCAGAAATATTTATAGTTTCATAGGCATAAATATGCATGCTACTTACTGCTTCATGTAATTCTCCATGCTGACAGCACGATTTGTAGGAAACTATAGGGGCTATACTATCAGAGGACATCAACAAAGTTTCTTCCAATTCAATTTCCTTCTCTAACTTTACTAATACTGGTGGTTCCACTCCATGTCTATAAAAAGAAAAATGTATAAAATACTACATTTAGAATTTTAGGAAAATTCTAAGACAATAACCATAGGGTGAGAGTGGTTATTACACTGAGTACTTTTGGGAATAAGGGTTGAACACAGGAATAAAACATCCTATTGTCCTATGGGTTACTAGCTTCTTTGGTAAAACTTTCTCTGTGTAACAATGATAGTAGAAGTCCTTTCATTATCTCACCCAATGGCAAAGGAAAACTTCCTTAGGTGGAAAATGCAAAATATCCTATGACACCTGGACTGCTTTGCTAGGGAATATAGGTGTATACCTGAATGGTTGTGTTTTCATAACACTCTTAACTTCAATGAGATTTATCAATTAACCCAATTTTCAGCACTCAAATACAAAAATGTAAACTAATCAAGCACTAGTTAAAATGCACTAGGTTAGTTTGTAATACCATGTTTTCTTAGGAAAATAGCCAATCTCTGCTGCGAAAAACTCTAAGAACCTTTGGGGAGACTCACAATGCATTCAAAGCATCTACTTGGAGAAAGGAATGAATACATACCTTGATACAATCCGACCAATTTCCAGTAAGCAAAGGTACACTTGTCTTGGGTTTTTATGCAGCACTGTCAAAAAAAAAATTAGTGCAGGTAAGGAAAAGAAATTAGTTTAATTATTAAACCTAGATCACTTGCCTACATTCAACGGCATGGATCAAAATTTGCAACACATACAACTTGTATGTAAATGTGTAAGTCTATACCAGCAAGCTCTTTTCTAATTTACTGCCTGGTGTATCCTTGCTTGGCATCCAGACCTTTCTTTAGTGGTCATTGATTTGGAAATCTACCAGTGCATTTATTTATGTATTTATTGAAAACATTTATATATAATTCCATCTTTTAAACAACTCTGGGACGCTCTCAATCAATTAAAACAACATATAAAATACTATCAAACTATAAAAACATTAAAACAAACCCTAATTAGAAATCAAACTTCTAATATACAATCATTCAGTCTTATCCCAGCTCTTCCGGGAAAGGGCCAGGTATTCAAAGCTTTATGGAAGGCTAGGAGAGAGGCCTGACAAACTTCAGGAGGCAGAATCCTTTCCCAAATTGTCACCTTCTGTGGCAGAGCAGAAAAGTGAGTCCTAGATGCTGTTCTGACTTTTCCATTTATCTGAAACCCTCTAGGAATTCTCAACTCCCACTTTGAAAAATCCTGCTTTATCCTATGTGATCCCTTCTTTCAAAAATTCTCAGCTTTGAGGAAAAATGCATTCAGGATGTGTAATAGAATGGATGCATATTCATAATTTTCATAGGTATTTAGTGTACATAGTATAGCATTTTAAATGTTTAAAACAGAAGGCAGTATAATCTGGGCAATACAAGCAGAGGAATGCTTGAGACATTCAGTTTGAGTTAAAAACTTGGCATTATAATGGCAGGATCAATTACCAGATTTATCTAAGAAATAAACTGCATAAAATATGGAAAACTGAGAATCAGGTGTGAGGCTTTTTTTTTTTTTCAGAAGAGTCAAGCTTTCTTTTTCTTTCACCAAAAGAGCAGGAACAATGAAGCAAGTTTGGACAGTTTACTTTTCAAAGCAAAACTATCAATTTCTTTAAAATAAATCTGATTAATCAGAACTTAAATAGACTTGCTCATTGAATGTTCCGCTCTTGATTACTGTGAGAGAGTTTGGATAACCTGTATCATATTAATATGGTCCGGCCCCTGTGATGAGGCACATCTCACCCAGCTCAACATTATCTACAAGTTGCTTATGGCAGGTATACACTGCAAAGGGAACTTAGCCTCTTTCTAAACTTTTAAAGATTGAATGGCATTTGTAACAATGAATGCAGTGAAACTCTTTTGAGACCCATATGCCCCCTTCATGAATATTGTCTAGGCACAAACCCACTCTCTATTTCACCCCCACAAGCTTACAAAAGGGTCCTTGCAGATCTTTGCCAAGAACACACAAAGCATATATTCATGCCACAAAACCAGCTACTGTAATCAGTAACCACTTTCGAAGCATTCTGAATTGTGCCCTTAAAACTGCATTATTATACAGGCTTGGTGAACCTACACCCTGTTCCCTTTACAGAAAAAATTAACTGAATGTAGATTAAAATATGGTGCATAGGAGATAGATGAATCTTATTGTTCTTGGATGACATTGTGTCTTATAAACACTTTCCTGTTATATTGAAAAACTGTCTACAAACTGAATATTGCCATACCTTTAACAATTCTGAATATTTTTTAAATTTAAACACACCACATCATGCAAAGCGAATACATAAAGAATACTCTTCAAAAAGAATATACAATACCAACAATTTAAGCCATGATTTTATATAGGCCTAGGACTTACAGCTATGTCTATCTATTTTTAAAAGAGACAATGCTAAAAACCTAATTAACAATACATCTTCAAGCTATTTTTCTTAATGAGCACTACAAGATTTTAGTCCATCTGGAAAAATCTGGTCTGGCAGCTGCTGGTTATAAGATCCAACCTGAAACAAGAAGAGATAGGCAGTCCAATCCTTGATGTGGAAACCTAACAACAGATTTTGTTAGGATGAGTAAAAAACTGAGAGTAACAGTTAGCATAGTTAACAGTTTGTACTTTTATATAAACTGTTAACTTCTATAAAGTTAGAAAGAAGTAATAAGGGTAGAATCCAAGACTTGAAGCAAAAGATTATCAACAGATTAACCGTTAACATTAACTTCTTTATTCAATTACATTTAATAAAGCCATTATCACATCAACATATTCCAAAAATATCAGAATAACCTGATACAAATTCATCTTGCAAAAATCAGACAATCCCAACATTTTTTGAAAAAAAAACCCCTCTTAATTCTGTTGGAAAGGTATAATTATAAAACTTGTCAAACTAAAATTTAAAACTTTTATAGTAACTTCTATTATCAGAAAGCACCCCCCCAAAAAAAGTTGTTTTAATAGTTCAGTCCAAGAAATATTTTGCCCTGTTTAGCGTTTGCATTTCTACATGTTTTTAACAGAGTTTATAGCACTTAGCCTTATATACCACTTTATTGTGCTTTACAGCCCTCTCTAAGTGGTTTTACAGAGTCAGCATATTGCCCCCAACAATCTGGGTCCTCATTTTACCCCCAGAAGGATGGAAGGCTGAGTCAACCTTGAGCCTGGTGGGATTTGAACTACCAAATTGCAGGCAGCCAATAGTCAGCAGAAGTGGCCTGCAGTACAGCACTCTAACCACTGCGCCAGCAAGACTCTTGAAACATATTTTTCCAATACAGAAGGATCTCATTTATACAAACACCTCTTGTCTTTTAAATTTAGAAGTGAATAATAGCCTATATAAGAAATTAGTTTAATATAATTCAACAAAACAATGCAAAAAAGCAACAAAAGTTACCTAAGCCTTCAGATTCAAAAAGATAAGTCTCATCCACTCCAATGCACCTACACCAATTCAGAAAGTTCGCTGTGTTATCTCTGGCAAAGAAAGATCCTGATGGAGCATCTTTTTTACAGGGGACTTTTCTCAGAGGGAAATTCTGGAAAGTAATGCAGAAATTTTAACAGGAAAAAATCCAAAACATTCACAAAAGCTTTTTCTAGAGTAGAACCAGTAAGAAAAATGGGGTTCCTTCTCCCCCCCCAAAAAAAGATTACATTTCAAAAGAAATTAATCTCAGCTATATATAAATAACCAATGGGAAAATTTGTTTAAAATAGTATTGTTGAGGACTCAGCTAAGAGGCAAAAAAGGCCACACACCAAACTGTGGCATTCGCCTTTAGCTGTCAGAAAAAAAGTAGATGACCCATTTACTTAGCTGAAAACATGGCTTGAAAGATACTTCAAATATATATAAAATATATATAAATACTGGCAAAAGATACAAGGGCAATAACATGTATCACATGAATACCCAGAACAAACCCTCCAGGATATTTATATCCAAAATACTGCTTCAGTATTTTAAAATTAGAACAAATCTGTCAGCAGCTTGAACATATGATTCACATTTTTCTAATGAATTCCAAGTCATGTACAGTTTTAATCAGCAGACTTTCATCTTTCAAATTACTTTTCCTTTTTCACAGAACCTAATCTGAGGCACAGCTTTCATGTATTCTGTACCATCTCAAGCCACTGTATGTATTATCCAAATAATATTTTGTCTGTTCATAATTCACCTAGTGCATCTAATTTGTGTAACTTTTCCTCCAACTTTTCACCATAGCCATGGTTTACATTCAACAATTCTTTCACCATTCTTTTATGATAGATCACCTGACTCCCCAACTTCAAAAGTCCTAAGCGCCAATATCTGTACCAGCTGTAGCACTTCCTATTTTCAGAACTCCTGCACTACACTTCATGTTTACCAGAAATCTTGTTCAATAAATATCATCCTAAACCAGCTGACTGTTATATGTAGATTTCTCATGCTCTGAAGACACAAAATGTATTAAGTAACATTAAGCTATCCCTGGGGCAAATGTATGTGGTTCATTAAAGTGGGAATATGCCCATTTACACAACATATTAATCCAAAGCAATACCAAACTACTCACGGACTTAGAGCACTGAACCAGATCAGTATGTCCCAGAATTCTAAAAACGTAGGTGAAGGCGTTCTAATATTCTTGCTTTATTTCCCAGTTAATTCACATAACAAATTGAGATACACATGCTTATTGTAGTATGGGGTGAACATAATAGCATAAAGCAGAGGATGAATTGCAAGAATTGCTATCTGAATGCATTAATTAAACATAGGATAATATTAAAATTAAAGTAGCATTGTTATTAGGGTGAAATATTCAGCACCATACTATTTTATGCAAGAACATTATGGCTGCTTCCACACATTTGAAAAAAAAAATGAACTGTAGTACATAGGATTTTTGTTTAACATTCTTAAACTACACTTCTCAAAAAAATAAAGGGAACACTTACACAACACAATGTAACTCCAAGTCAATCACACTTCTGTGAAATCAAACTGTCCACTTAGGTAGCCACACTGAATGACGATCAATTTCACATGCTGTTGTGCAAATGGAATAGACAACAGGTGGAAAGCATAGGCAGTTAGCAAGACATCCCCAATAAAGGAGTGGTTCTGCAGGTGGTGACCACAGACCACTTCTCAGTTCCTATGCTTTCTGGCTGATGGCTTGGTCAATTTTGAATGCTGGTGATGCTTTCACTCTAGTGGTTGCATGAGACGGAGACTACAACCCACACAAGTGGTTTAGGTAGTGCAACTCATCCAAGATGGCACATCAATGCGAGCTGTGGCAAGAAGGTTTGCTGTGTCTGTCAGCATAGTGTCCAGAGCATGGATGCGCTACCAGGAGACAGGCCAGTACACCAGGAGACGTGGAGGAGGCCGTAGGAGGGCAACAACCCAGAATCAGGACTCCACCTTTGTGCAAGGAGGGACAGGAGGAGCACTGCCAGAGCCCTGCAAAGTGACCTCCAGCAGGCCACAAATGTGCATGTGGCTGCTCAAACGGTCAGAAACAGACTCCATGAGGGTGGTATGAGGGCCCGACATCCACAGGCGGGGGTTGTGCTTACAGCCCAAGATTGGCAAATTCGCCACTGGTACCCTGTGCTCTTTACAGATGAAAGCAGGTTCACACTGAACACGTGACAGACGTGACAGGGTCTGGAGTTCTTCTGCCTGCAACATCCTCCAGCATGACCGGTTTGGCAGTGGGTCAGTAATGGTGTGGGGTGGCATTTCTTTAGGGGGCCACACAGCCTTCCATGTGCTCGCCAGAGGTAGCCTGACTGCCATTAGGTACCAAGAGGAGATCCTCAGACCCCTTGTGAGACCATATGCTGGTGCAGTTGACCTTGGGTTCCTCCTAATGCAAGACAATGCTAGACCTCATGTGGCTGGAGTGTGTCAGCAATTCCTGCAAGACGAAGGCATTGATGCTATGGACTGGCCCACCCGTTCTGCAGACCTGAATCCAATTGAGCACATCTGGGACATCATGTCTCGCTCCATCCTTAACCCTAACTGCTCCATCCACCAACGCCATGTTGCACCACAGACTGTCCAGGAGTTGGGAGATGCTTTAGTCCAGGTGTGGGAGGAGATCCCTCAGGAGACCATCCACCACCTCATCAGCATGCCCAGGCATTGTAGGGAGGTCATACAGGCATGTGGAGGCCACACACACTACTGAGCTACATTTTGACTTGTTTTAAGGACACTGATAGTTGGATCAGCCTATAGTGGTTTTTTTTTCCACTTAATTTTGAGTGTAACTCCAAATCCAGGCCTCCATGGGTTGCTAAATTTGATTTCCATTGATAATTTTTGTGTGATTTTGTTGTCAGCACATTCAACTGTGTAATGAACAAAGTATTTAATGAGAATATTTCATTCATTCAGATCTAGGATGTCTTATTTTTGTGTTCCCTTTATTTTTTTGAGCAGTGTATTTACATTTGTAGAAAAGCAATGTAATATATTCATTTGAGAGGAAGACTAAATTCCTCTCTACTCAGTAATTTATATTTAAAATCTGGAAATAATCTTAGATTTACTAAGATATATTAGTAGAGAATATTTTTGTTAATGTTTAAAACTTACATGCAGGATTGTCTTCCTTTCAGGTAAGTACAAGCACATTTAATAGGATAATCTTGCTCCATTAATTTAAAGAAAAGTTAATTGCTTTTTTAAAAAATAAACTTACTTTTAAATCATTTGAGTTACTTTTAACAATGCTTTGAATAACTCCAATCAAAATGCATAGCAGTACCCCGTTATCAAGTTCTTCCAATAAATGCTCTGCTTTTAGTTCAATACCTATAGAAAAGCCATGATTTTCATTAGTAGAGAAAAGATAAAACTCAAACTGATAACTTAGATATAAACATAGCTGCAATCCTAAATCAACTGGGAAATACAGTTTATTTATTTATTATTAAATTTACATCTCGCTATTCAAGCCTCTGTAACACTCCACCAGCTGATAGAAACGGCTTTGTGGCGAGAGGAGTGTGCGTGGGGCGCTCGCCCTGAGGCCACTTCTACCGGCTGATAGAAGCGGCTGGTGACTCTGCCTTTGGGGAACTTGTATCGGCCAACAGAAACGGCTTAGTGGTGAGGGCAGTATGCGTGGGTGCTCATCCTGAGGCCGCTTCTAACAGCCGATAGAAGCGGCTGGTGACTACCCCTTTGGGGAGCTTCCATCAGCTGATAGAAACAGCTGGTGACTCTGCCTTTGGGGAGCTTCTATCGGCCAACAGAAATGGCTTCATGGCGAGGGGAGCCTACGTGGGGCAGCCACGCCTCGCCCTGAAGCAGCTGGTGACTGCCTTTGGAGTGCTTCCATCAGCCGATAGAAATGGCTTCGTGGCGCGGGGAGTGCGCTTGGGTGATCGCCCCAAGGCCACTTCTACCGGCCAACAGAAGTGACTGGTGACTCTGCCTTCGGGGAGCTTCTATTGGCCGATGTTTATCAGTAGTAGATTGGGCTATTCTAGCCTAGGCTACCTGCAGGGCGCTCCTAAAGGCAAGTTCTCTCCCTCCCCTTCCCCCCCATTTCTCTTCACCTCGTGTAGTTTTAACGAACAATGTGAGAAATGGCAGGGAAACGCATGGATTAAATAAGCCTAAATTTTGGGGGCGGGACTTAATTTCACCTCATGCCTAGAAATCATGCTGGGCCTTCTTATTGGTAGAGGCCATATTGTTGGAGGAACACGGTAATTAGGAAAAATATTGAACCTCATACTAGTCAATCTTTCAAAAAGGAGACATGCATTTTAAAATTGTTTAGGGTAAAGCAGTATTATGTACTCAACAAATGACTAGACTTCTATAAAAGGAGAAACGGTAAAATTAGTGGTTGTAACTTCTAAAAGCATGAAGTCTAAATCTAGCTTGAGCCCATATCTATTTCTGTAGTAATTACATGGTTCTTCAAACAAACCTAATAAGCCAGATAGCCAGATAGCCAGATCCTCTTGCATAGGAATCAAAGTTGCTTCATGTCGGACAGATATCCATTGGTCATATAGTAACACATCAGCCAGGCCAGGGCCATGCCTTGGAGTCAGTGGACTGCGTGGACTGATAGGTAAATCATCTCCAAACCACACCTAAGGTACATATCAACAAGACTGATTACAATTTCAGCACTATGCAACAACTGATCATAGTTTCAATCCATTATCAATGTCTTTAAAAATGTAAAGTTCATAACAATGTAATATATGTTCTCCAAATGATTCACTATTATTTTGGAGTACTGCAGCTCTATTAGAAGCTGAATTTGGCTTGTACAACCCATCTAGATTTTTTTTACAAAACAAGCATAAAGTTCCATTAGAGTTGAACATTAAATCTAGTCAGTTATGTTCTTCAGATACGTATCAGAAAGTAGGAAAATATTTAACAGGTATAGATGTAAATATTTCAGTTTGCCTACCTGAACTGTATGTTGCATGATAACTTGTTGTTCCCAGGAATGAGGGGGGGAAAAAGAGAAAAAGGTGTCAAATTGTACTTTGTTTATTTTCCTTCATTTATCTATAACACTGAAAAGACAGATTAAGAAAAAGTAAAGCAGTACTGATTATCCAAAATTGGGGTTGTACTTTATTTCCAATATTGAATATAACCTTTGTTTCAGCTTTCATGCTCAGTATCTCTATGATCCTTATAACAACATTCCATGTTTTTATATATCAAAAGTGGATTCACGTCTTGGCAAATATGAGTAAAAAAATCAAATGATGCATTACAGTAGACAAGCCTAATTCATATGTGTAAATATTCCCTCCCATTTTATATTTCCAGCAAAATGACATTGATTTCTACACTTCTTAAAACTGTCTCTGGAATGTTAAATGAACATGAAAACATCCTCCAGTAAAAAAAGCATTTTTAAAGATCTTTAGCCATTATTTTATTAATATGAGATATTTTAGCTCTTTTTTCATAGTGTTTGCAAATAACTAACATCCATCTTAGTAATAACTTTCAAATAGTTTAAAAACTTACTTGGTAATCGACTGATTAATACCAATACTTGCCCCAAAGTCATTGATCTACAGATTAATTATGGGATTATTACAAAATGTAAAAATGGCATATGAATAAGAATTGAAATTGAAGGAGTCATAAAACAGTTTCCAGTTTTTCTTATGTGAAATGGTTGCCCTCTTTCACTAGGCACACAGCTTCCAGAGGGATGCAGTGAAAGGAACAGAGGCCGGTCAGACAGACAGAGTTGAAGCAACTCTGGCAATCAGTGGGGTGACAGGTGTCACAGAAATATCGTTATCATATCTATTCCTACTCACTTGCTTGAGTTCCATAAATAAACTGATGTCAAATTACATGACTTATTGCAAATTTGAAATTTAGATAAGGAAAATCTAAGAGTCTGTGCTTTCCATTGAAAATTATCAATTCTATAGATGTAGTTAATTAAAATGTTAGCATAGGAATAATTCTAGGTATATCAGTATGAAATAACATCCAGTGCTTGCTCGTTAGTTTTTCATACATTTTAAACATTGTTTATATTTTTACATTTATCTCAGTTTTTTAAAAATGATAATACAGTTGCCTCAAAGGAAGAACATTTCCTCAACTACTGGCAAAGAATAGAAAGAATTCAAACTGCAATTGAAATCTGAATTGTTACAAATTTCCATAGAAACACTTAAAGCATGAGACTTCAATCAATTGAATAATTAATACTGTATGGGGGGAAAAATCTGCACTGCGAACAGTTGCATTGCAATGCAAATCCTACTGTATGACATTATTTAGAACAAAAACTACCTTGTAAATTTCATTTTAAAATAATCTTCAAATCACATACAGAAAAAAGTTCACTTGCATACCAATATTGATAAAGTAGTAAATTTAAAGTTACATCAAAAATCTCAGTTTCTAGCTAGCTGGAAACACAGATCCTAAACAAATGCCACCATTTATTACTTGAACATAAGAAACTCACGTCCTCCTGATATTTCTCTCCTTTATTCTACACAAAAAAGGCAGAAAGTAGAACAAGTCTTTACTAACTAATGTATTCAGCTTCCCACAGTGAGTACCAGGGAATAAAGTTCATTTACATAAAAAGCCCTTTGTCTTAATAGGCCAAAGTAAGGGGCTTCATTGACATTTTAGAAGGAAAAAAAAAACATGATGGCAACAGCTACCAAAAATACTGCTCTCATTAAATGATGGAACACTTACACATTTGAACAAGGCCCTTAACAAGCCAATTGCCACAGTAATAAAAAGACTGCCCAATATGCAAGGCAGACTATCAGCTTGAACAAAGGGAAATATTCAAAAAAAGAACTATTAAAAGAATGTTCAGCATCTTCATTTTTCAAGAATGCCACACAAAGCCTGCCTATTCTGGAAAAAGACTACACACTTGAAAGAAAATGTCAGAAGATTTTAATATCAGCTCACTTCATAGTATTACATCTGTCTTTGGAATCAATTAAAATACAATTATGAAGCTCACAAATTGATGGCTAGAATTTTGCTTCTCACATTACAGATTTATTAACTGAATTTACATACCAAGTTAAGCTGTGGACTGACTGATTTTTTTTATGGAATAAGCTACAGTGTTTCAGGTCACAATTCAATAAGCCAAAACAGAAATCTCATTACAGCTGACTACAGGTAGTCTTTGATTTACGAACATAATTGAGCCCAAAATTTATGTTGCTAAGAGAGACCATTGTTAAGTGAGTTTTGTCATCTTACAATCTTTTTTGCCACAGTTGTTAAGTGAATCACTGCAGTTGTTAAATAAGTACCATGGTTGTTAACTGAATTGTTTTACCCATTGGCTTCGCTTGTCAGAAGCAGAGGTGGTTTTCAGCAGGTTTTGAACAGTTCTGGAGAACTGGTAGAAGAAATTTTTAGTTCAGAGAACTGGCAAATACCACCTCTGACTGGCCCCGCCCCCATCTACTCTCTGCCTCCTGAGTCCCAGCTGATCGGTTGGGTCTTCTTTTGTTACCCTGCACAGGAGAATGGAGTTGGAAAGCAGGTTAGTGGGGTGGGGAGGGAATGGGATTTTGCAGTAACCTTCTCCCAGGAATGGGAAGGGAATGAAGATTTTACAGTATCCTTCTCCTGCCACGCCCAAGCCACGTCCACAGAACCGGTAGTAAAATTTTTGAATCCACCATTGGTCAGAAGGTTGCAAAAGGTGATCACGTAACCTTGGGATATCGCAACCATCATAATTATGAGTCAGTTGTCAAGTGTTTGATGTTGCAGTGCTCATAAATGTGAAAAATTGTCAGAAGTCACTTTTTTCAGTGCTTTGAATGGTCATTAAATAAACAGTTGTAAATCGAGGACTACCTGTACAATGTGGCTTGCATTTTCTGGCTGAATGGGACCTTTTCTATGTTTCAGGACTTAACTTGTTTGAATCTATCAAATTGAGGATTGGGAACAAATAAGGAGTGTGTACATGCCTTTTCACCCTGGTTTTCTTTTTTTCTCCCTTTGGCCTTTAAAGGAGACTTGCAAAGAACAGATTTATAGTTCAATAATCACAGGAAATTGTGGTTTAAGAAAACCAGGAAGTCTTCTGTGGGAAAAAATAAGAAGAAAAAAGATATACAAGTATTAAGTTTGTTCCTTGTTTTCTTTCATAAAATGGTTGAATTAGGATTGGGATATCTGAATACAAAATATACTTCAGTTCATACATCACAGACATTATGATTTATAAATCATAGCTTATGACATTACATGAGAAGCAGACTACATGGCTTGTTTAACCAATTCTAAAATAAATCATGGATTAAAATACATAACCCCAGTCATAATATAATCCTGTGTATATACTTGTGTAGAAATGCTACTGAATTCAATGGGCCAACTATAAAGCAAGTAGGAACAGAGCTGCATGTGATAATTTCAGATAATAATTCTACCTTGTAGTATTCAGCTAAATCTTTTCAATGCTATTTGAATATTACAAGGGATGCATATTAATTTATTGTACAATTAGAACACTAGCAATGATCTTTCAGGACCAGAAAATATATATTTTCTTAAGAGGAGTTCTTGTCTTAACAATTATTTCAACACTAGTTAGAAAAGGGGAGAGGACACTTGGGCATTTAAACCAACAAAATTATTTTTCCAAAGGAAACACTACTTAACCTTGTGGAAGTTGAGGAAAAGAATTTTTTTTAAGGAGTACACAGGTTTCAATATTTTGATTGTTCTTCTGAGACCCTTCCTGCTATTTTAACATTTTAAAGTTTAGCCTTCAAATTTTAAACTGAAAGGATATTTTAAATTATTTGGGGTTCACATCTCTGAACCTCTAGGGCTGAATGCAAAGTAGTTTTACAATCAAAGAAAACAACTTCATTAATTTGTACAGGACACTACAACTGTAGTGAGGGATGAGTGCTTCACCCTCAGGTGAATTATTACAGAAATTATATGCATAACCACATATATATAATTATGTATGTGATGTTAGTAACACGCCTTATAATTACATTCCATTTTTAAGGTTAATATATAAAACCATGATTACTTTACACCAGTATTTTTCAAACTTCATCCATGCTGGCTGGGGAATTCTGGAAATTGAAATTCACAGACTTAAGCTTGCCAATTTTGAAAAACACTGTCTTACATCGTTTGAAAATTACTAGAAGACCATATAATGTTGAATTCAGAACTTGCAAACTCCAAAGTCAGCCAGGGTAAGGAACAATTTGCCACAGGTTGTTATATTGTGTCACATCCTTTCATTGTTTTTGAGTTTCAGTTAATTTGAGTATTCATGCCATTGGCAAAATGCGGTAAAAAAGTCAGCATAGCTTCTATTTCAAGTTTTCCTCAACTTGGTTCCCTGTTGGACTATAGCTCCTATTTTTCAAAAATACCTGCCGGAATGAGGGCTGAGGTTGCAGAAAGCCGTTTCCTCCGGGCGAGCAAACTGCTGGTCAAGACTGTATGTGCGTCACTGCAACAGAGAGCAAGCGCTGAACTGATATTGTTCCCCTTTCCTGGATAAATGGCCAGCACTTTTCCATAGCCCTATCCCAAGGAAGCAAGGAAACAGCATTAGCGCCTTGAGGTTTAAGGCAATGCATCCCCTTCTATGGCACAGGGAACTCTACTGAGCCATAAACAACCAACCATGCTTCAGCCCAGTAGGTTGTGATCTGTCCCAAATCTGCTTCGGGGACCTACTGCGTTTCAACCAGGAGAAATCGCACCTCAATCAAACAATCTTCTATCTAGCGGGGAAACTTGGAGATACTTACGGGAAAGCCCAGAGTCAGAACCCCCCACGCATCCTCTGCCGGGGGAGGCACACGTGAGATTGCGGCAGCGGCAGGGAATCCTCTCGAGCTCCAGCGCTCCCTGATTCATTCGGCCGCGTCCGCTCGCAACAATTCGAAAGGCCCAATCAGCTGACGCGAGGCGGGGCCCAGGCCGCCGAGGCGGCGGCTGAGGCGAGAAAGAGGAGGGAGAGCGAGTTTTCGGGATGGGTGGGGGACGGATGCTTGTCCTCGGGCAGGATTCAAACGGAAGGGATGCAGCGGTCGTGTGTGTTGGGGGGCGGGGGGGGGGATCCTGCTGCCGTGAGTGTCAGGCGACAGTCACCACGGATTATTGTGTGGGCCGAGTGTTGATATCTCCTCAGCTGAAGGAGAAGGCAGGGGATGTGCGGCAATTGGGGCAGCGCTTGCCAAGGCTTTGCCTCTCTCTGCTACAGCCTGCTTTGGAGTCCGGCCGCGGTTTTTAGGATTTAACTCTCCTCTGTATGCTTCGGGGGGAAAACATTAAAGTTTCAACACCCAGCAGCCTAACTAGAAAAGTCAGTGTGGAGTCAGAGAAATAGATTAAGAGCACAATTAAAGGTTCCTTCTTTTTCGGTATAAAATATGTGGTAACACAACCCTACACACATTTATGGCTGTGCTTGCCACAGAATAAACTAAGTCTTGATTAACAAATGCACTGGATAGGTCAGCTTGGAATACAGTACAGGTAGTCCTCCACTTAACTATGACAATTGTGGCCAAAATTTTTGTTGTTAAGTGAGATGTTTCTTAAGTGAGTTTTACTCCATTTTACGACCTTCCTTGCTAAAGTTGTTAAGTGAATCACTGCAGTTGATAAGTTAGTAACTGGTTATTAAGTGAATCTGGCTTTTCCATTGACTTTGCTTGTCAGAAAGTCACAAAAGGAGATCACGTGACCCTGGGAGAAACAGCAATGGTCATAAGTGTCTTTGGGGATTCTCAATCATCCAGATCATGGTTGTTCCAAAGGTGCTGTTTTCAAGAGGCAACTGGACTTTCTTATTTTGCTTTTCATCCAAGAAGAGCTGAAGAAGCATCTTGGATGAGAAGCAAAATGTTTTCAAGAAAAACAAGAAAATCCACTTGCCTCTTTGGGACAATACTCATAAATATGAACCAGTTGCCAAACATCTGAAGTTTGATCACACGATAATGGGGATGCTTCAAAGGGTGTAACTGGAAAAATGGTCATAAGTCACTTTTTCAGTGCTGTTGTAACTTTGAACAGTCACTGGTGTAAGTTGAGGACTACCTTTATTGTATGCTGTATCATGTATTGCCTAAATCAGGAGTGTGAAACTCAATTTTATTGAGGGCTGCATCAGCATTGTGTTTGACCTCGAGGGGGGATGTGGCCGGGGGCATGGCCAGGCAATGTCACTCATCAAGGCTTCGTTGTCAGTCATGACGGCCTTTCCAGGCTCCATTTTTGGCTGCAACGTCCTCCTGCAGCCCTCTGCCAACGAAAATGGAGCTCGGAAAAGCCCTCCTGAGTTATGTTTTCACTGGCAGAGGTACTGCAGGCCGGTCCTTTGCTGTTTAAAGGGTGGGCCCGTGGGCCAGATCTAAGCACCCCGCGGGCCAAATCTTAAGTTTGACACCCCTGGCCTAGATCATTCTTTTGGTGTTATCTTTTTGGCTTAGCTTGATTGTGGACTCAAGTTTTGTGGTTTATTAACGATGGTTCATACTGTAGTTTAGTGTTTTATATAGACAGGTGCAGCCTATCTAGAACTCACTATCCTATTCTACATGGAGACCACTTTTGGACTTCTTTCTTCAGAAAGAGAATAAGTGGTTATTTTATATAGGTTTAGTTTTTCATTTAATTTTTATATTGTTGTTTTTGTTTTAAATTAGAATAAGGGGGTTACTTTATTGTAAATTTATACTGAAAAAAGTCATAACTAATTTTTGTATTTTTTTGTTTTCTCTTGTGACTTTTTAAACTTCCCCCCGATCGCCTTCGTGTTTCTTTTAATTTTTTTTTAATTTGTATTTTATCTTTTCAAAAAACTTAATAAAGTTGGCTTTAAAAAACCTTTGTGGCACAAACCAAACAATTCCTTGCTCTCTGCTGTGGTAAAGCTAACCGACAACAGGATTTAATTTAACATATAGTGGGGAAAAGCCATTGTGGTGTCTCAGCCCTAGTCTGTAATTCTGTAAATCTGCCCAGTTGTGAGTTAGTTAAAAAACATGGTTAAGCAAGCAACAGTGTAGTATAGCATGTGGACTAGTGTGGCCACTGTTATGAACCAGAAAAAAATATTTTCATGTAGGAGTGGTCAGCACTGATGCTAACCATCCTCAGTACACACATTGTGTTATGTAGTTATAGAGTTACTTTATTCAGGAGAAAAATAAGTTTATTTTACCCAGGCAAACAGGGGAGGAAAAGATTAGTGATAAAGAGAACCATTTAAAATAATCAGGAAATCTAAATTCCTGCAGATACACACCTTACTGATGAACAGTATGGATGTCCTTGAAATTTGCCAGTACTTGGGAAAGAGTGTTTGGAGATTTAACCATTTTTCCAATATTTCCAGTTTTTCTTTTCTTTCCCTGTCAAATTTTCTTTCCTCTCCTTATCTCTATCTCATTTTCCCCTTTTTGTCATTCTCTGTGCATCTATTTAATCCCCTTAATTCATATCCATTCTATTTCTTTGCTCCTTTGAAACTGGGGAAGGTAATGTAAGGTTCTGTGTAGGGTAATGGTTAATTTCTGTGGATGGAGGTGGAAGGTCCATTAAGTTTCCTCTTAAGGAATTTATTTGAGTCAATGCGATTAATTCAGTTAAACTCTCCTGCTTTGGATTTTGGCTTGTGAAAGATACACACATGTATGTATGCATACACATATAAATATATAAGTGAGTCACAAGGCATATAGTTATGAATGGGAGACTGGCTTCACTTAGAGTGGGTAGACTTAGATTAACAAGGCACTGTTTGGGTTATCTGTGTTTATTTTTTTCTAGATATTCATTTTGGGATCAGGTTAAATATGATGATATTTTCATAAATAGTATTATTGGTTTGGTTTAATTGGGCTGCAAAACTGGAGCTTTCTACATCTCTTTGCTGGTGTTTGTCCAGATTTGCATAGCCCAGAAATGGCAGTGCTAGTTTAGGATTTGGTTTTTAAGCCGTGTTTAATAAGCCATAATTGGCACAGTATAGCACAGGTTAGCACAATAACTTAACCAGATAAATTGATTCTGTATTTTTTATGGAATGGTGGGTAGATCTGAGCCTCTTCTTCAGATGATTCTTATTATTTGATTTTTATCCCACATATAAAAATAATAAACACAGGTATGAACACTTTCTCCTTCAGTTTTCTCCAATAAGATAGCCTGAAAGTAAGCTGGACCAAAAAATGGTTAGTGGCCTAAAGTCAACCTGGGAATTTCTACAGTAGAGGTAGAATTGATAAGTCACTTCAATTCAAGTCACTCATAATTTTTTTTAACCAAAACTCCAGTAGTGTTTTCAATCTTTTCTTTTTCTTCTGCCTAAAAATAACAGATTTAAATAATTAAACAATTGGCATATTATGATATTCTCTTTGATGGGCAACTAGATCTATATTCTCTTTAAGGTTATTTTTATATTCAAAGAAAAGCTGTCCTTCTCCAGTCAATGAACACTGCCTTCCATAGTTACTCTTCTCTGGGGAAAATAGGAAATTTCGATTCTTTCAAATTATGCTCTGCCCAGTGCTCAGTAAGTCTTTGAGCCAATTCCCAGTTTGCAGACCTGAATCAATGTGTCTCTGAATGTGAAACTGTTGTGGCCTGTCGGCCGCTCCATCCAACAGCCAAATCAGAGGAGTTGGAGGAGGTGTGGGAGTCAGGGTCAGCATCAGGGCAAAAGGTAATGGCAGAGAGAGAGAGAGAGAGAGAGAGACAGAGGCGGCCGCTGGGCTATCCGTCAGCCCTCAGATGGAGAGTCAATAACCCCCAGGTCTGGAGGTGGTTGATGAAGGAGAGAAACAGCTGGGTCTAGTGCCTGATGCATGGCTGCACAGAAGGCAGAGAAGGGGAGAGCAATGGAAAGCCGTGGGCCGATCCTGGGGAAGAAAGAGCCACTGCTGCTAACGAGGCCCCACCCTAGCTGGGGGTGGAGATGAATACATGTGGCAGACAACTATTCATCTTCCGGCTGGACAGACTTGTTAGCTTGCGAAAGAAACTTTTTGTCAGGGCTGCTGGTATTCCTAATAAAGACATCTTTTGAATTCATGTCAGAAGGTTTATCATGTTTGGGGAGCTGGGTCAAAACCAGGGGTGGGATGCTACTGGTTTGGCCTGGCTCTATAGAACTGGTAGCTGCGAAGAGCAGCTGACATCGAACCGGTTCAGTGTTTGGCCCATCCACCATCCTGGGCTCTAGGCTGTTGTTTATTCCCTGCTTTTCCCTCTGTTTGGAATGTAAGTCACCTAACAGTTGGGTTGGAAAATATATAAACCAGGGTAGACATTTTAATACTGTCTTTTTAAGGGAATGCTAAAATTGTGGTTGTGGGTATGGTACCTCAAACGGCCATAAGTTGGAGCCAGAAACCTGGGTTGTTCTATTTTGTTGCTGAGAGTGTTGCCGTTCCTACATTTTTCCCTACTGACTGATCATAGTTCTTCTTGGGTTTGATGTAAGTCTGTTACTGAACTGTTTATGATACTGGACTTTGTTATTGGATTATCACTGGACTGAAAACTGACTACTTGGACTGTGTTTGGACTTTGCTTAACTGTTTACTGGAAGTAAAAACCCACATTTTACTATACAGTGTAGCTGTGTGCTGTTTGTGTGTTATTCTTCACCACTCTCACTACATCTCCCTGTGTGCGCTCATTCTCCTAATGGGGAATTACCTCAACATCCTCCTCAGCTGCTTTGTGCGGCACAGCTGAGGTTGAAAAAGCAGGAAACGAGGATAGTTTTCCCATGAGATGATGATATTTGGTAAGGAAGGAGGGAACCCACAAGTTTGTCTTTAATACATCTTGTAAATAAGAACAGCAGTATTTGCCCACATTGTATCTACAGCAGGCTAGATAGTGAGTTCATGCAGGTATAGTTTCCAATAGTTTAGGACTGATAGATAGCACTTCAGCTTGGCTATGAGAAATATTTATCAACTTATCAACTTGTAAGTAGTAATGAACAAAGATGAAAATAAAAAGAAATTGTAGTATACTACTTTAATTTCAAAAGAAATAACAGGAACTTGCTTCAGGCAAATAGAAATCCACTTGTTTCAAGGAACTTAAGAACCATGGCAGATATTCTATGTAAACAGACACAAATGTAAACTTCAATGAAAATGATTTACTATCAATTATTTTAAGTGTTTTAAGAAAATATTTACAATACAAAAACTCTGAATGAACACACTGATGTTATGGATTCAAGTCTGCTGTCCCAGTTAACTTAGTTTATGATCCAGTAAAAAACAGGGCTATCACTGCACATCCCATATTTCACAAAGAAGAGGTGTGAATTTGTGATTGTTAACTCTCCATGACATCAACATATCTGCATGATGGTGGTTAAAAGTCCGTAATTCTGTAAGGCGACCAAGGAGACAAGCAAAATGTTGAGGGCTTTTCGCGTGATGAAGCTTGCAGAATGTTTGCAGAACTTCTAGCAGAGGCTCTTGAAGCCGTTCAACAGAGTCTCTATCCTTTATGTATTGCCGATCTGGTTTTAATTTTCAAAAAAGAAGAGGAACAATAATAAGCATTATTTCATATATGTAAATTATGAAGACCAAAGTGTTCCAATTGTAAATGAAATAAAAGATTTCTCTGTTCATAGGCTATTTTGTTCCCATAAATTTATTGTATGCAGAATTGTGTGTCTAAAAACTTGCAGTGTTGATGGGATTGGTTTTGCTTATTAACTTGCTTGATACTGCAGATTGTTATAGAGAAGGTTGCACACAAGGAAAACGTTTAGGTATGCAAAATGAGTATGACCAGGCAGCTATTTAGACAAACAGAATTCTGGGATACATCACTAGAGGGGTCACCAGCAGGAAAAGGGAGGTCCTAATGCAAGGCTTTAGTTGGACCCCATTTGGAATACTGTGTCCAGTTCTGGAGACCTCACTTAAAAAAAGATATTGATAAGATTGAGCAAGTTCAGAGATGGGCAATAAAAATTGTGCAAAGTCTGAGGAACAAAACATATTGAGAGATTGAAGGAACTGAGTATGTACAGCCTCAAGGACAGAAGAGAAAATGGGGGCATTATTGAAACTTTTAAATATATAAAAAGTGTGAATAAAGTTCTAGAAGGCAGTATTTTCAATATTAAGGAAAAATCAAGAACATATGGGTGTTACCTCAAACTGACAGGAGGGAAGCTCAAAAGTAATGTGAGAAAGTATTACTTTGTAGAAAGAGTAGCGGAAGCTTGGAAATAACTTCCAGTGGAGTAATGGCTCTATCTTCAGTAACTAAATCTAAACATGCTTGTGATAAACACATGCATCATCTGACAAAAAATAAAAAGTAAGAAAACAAAACCTCCCTCAAAGGGCAGAGTTAATGGGCCACTGGGTGTTTTTCTGCCATCAGTTTTATACATTTCTATATTTCTAAATACACGCTAGTCCCCAAGCAACTGAATTTTCATCACATGACCATGGGGATGCTGCAACAGTTATAAATGGTCATAAGTCACTTTTTTCAGTGCCGATTTTCAATGGTCACTAAATGAATGGTTCTAAGTCAAGGACTGCCTCCAACACAAATCCCACTAAACTCATGCATTTCTTCTAGCTAGGCCCCTATTATTTTATGCTGCTAGTGATCAGAACTATTGCATCATAACAGCTACAATATTAAATCTGTACTCACTTTTACAAATATATCTATGTGTTTGAAATATTTGGCCATAACTGTACTCCATAAATGCTTAGATACCTCCCTAGTATGGAGGCAACTCCAAATACCAACCCTGGAGGATGTTGTCTAATGTAACATGTAGTTTGTCTTGCCTTTTGAATGTAAAACAGGTAATTTGAAACATTTAATGCAGAAATGCCTATGATTAAACAATTGTATGTGAACCAGTGATGGTATTCAATTTTTTATCTGTGGGCTTGGTGGGAATGGCATGGTTTGGTGGACGTGGCTTGGTGGGCGTGGCAGGGGAAGGATACTGCAAAATCCCCATACTCTCCTCACCCCACTAACCTGCTTTCCAGCTCTGTTCTCCTATGCAGGGCAACAGAAGAAGACCCAGCCGATCAGCTGGGATTCAGGAGGCAGAGAATAGATGGAAGTGGGGCCAGTCGGGGGGGGGGTATTCTGAACTACTCAAAATTTCCGCTACCAGTTCTCCAGAACTGGACAGAACCTGCTGAATACCACCTCTGATGTGAACATCTGTAAATCCTACACAAGGTAGAATTTTACAGGTTCCTTTCCAATGCATTCTTTCTAGTAGAATGCTAGAAGGAAATCTCATTCACAAAAGTATACATTTGGACCACATTTGGTATGACGAGAGAAGCTAGTGAAAGATTGAATTTAGAAAAGGGGCAGATCCGGTCAGGGTTGGATCGGGAGGGGGTTTCAAAGTGCATCCCTGAGAGAGGCCCTTGAGCAGCAGCTTGGAATACTTACTGCTGAGTGCTCCATTCTAAGACATCTTCATTGCATGATCAGAAGGGTCTCCTGAAGAGCAATTGGGCTCTATTTCCCATGCCCATACATGCACACGTGGAGTGTGGCTAAGTGCATCCATAGGCAACAGATATGCACTCACTCTAGAAATATTTGCCCAGCTTTAATACTTTAATAACAGTTACTATTTTTATATAAGAAATTAGCATTCTCTTTTTCATGCCTCTTTCCTTTTTTCTTCAAATTTGGTAACATAATTCAGTGTTGATAGTCTAGAACAGGATTTTTCAAACTGATGCATCCTAGGGTTCTGTGGCCTGAACAAGTTTAAAAGACCCTATTCTAAAACAACTGAGAAAATGAATTACCTGATGATAAGATAACGATTGCTGTAAGCAGAGCATATTCTTCTTGTGTCATCTTGAGTTCCCCAATACTTTTATAGAAATGGAACATAGGTGTTATATATTCATCAGATATACCTGTAAGGCAATGAGGAAAAGTAGACTTAGAATTATGATGCAATCCATGGTAATTAAAATTCAGACAATTCAACACCCAAATTATGCAAGAGCCTGAAAACCAACAAAGATAGAAAGTACTGTATGAAAATCCTTTTATTTAAAAAAAGCCCCCCCACTCTCATTCCATATCAGGTATATTCCCCTTTATTTTTATTTTTTATGGTTTCATTATAGGATGGCTATATGTTATTTTTTTCACAAGAGGGCGCTATTTTCCTGTATAACATAAACACTAGCACCAATTCTGCAAATCTCGCAAATATCAGTTTAAAAATTCATTCTGTATGCCTTCTTTCAGCTGAACTCAAACTGTAAAATAGATAAATGCAGCACATTATTAATATTATTTGCTGTCATAATATCATTATTCTGTCAAGATTCTTCTACTAATCAGAAATGAGGAAACTACAGCCCTGTTGCAGAATGTAGCTCTTAGCCGTAGACCATGCTGATTAGGGTTACTGGGAGTTTTAGGTCAACCACACATGGAAACTCCCTACTGTTGATCTGTTTGAAGAATTGATTAGTACATGTTTAATTTAAATACAATTGAAATGGCTTATCAATAGTGACCTATTCAATAGGACCTGAGTAGCACAATAGGTTTTTGTTGTTGTTGTTGCAATATCTTAAATATATTTTGAGGAACTGAACCTTGTTTTGTAGTGTATACATATGCATCCTACTAATGCACTCCTTAATTTCCAAGAACCTTACAGGTAATAGAGAAATGTTTCATATGAAATTCCCAGGAAACAGTATGGGAAATTGGGCTCAAATCTAGATGTACAGGTTTAACTGGATGTTGAATCGCTCTTGAGATCTATGGATTGCATAATATTTCCCTTCTACATAAGTATCTTAAATTCATTTCAATGTGTGAAATTATAGTTTATCTATATCTATCATACATTTATCCTTACAATAATAAATTGAAACAGTATAACAAAACAAAGCCTGGAATATTTTCCTCATTGGTAAAATGTAGTTTATGAAAATTTCTTGAACTTTTGACCAAGATGAAATGTAGGTTTTCTATCTGAAAGGCTCTTTTTGGTGATACTTTAAACAACCATTCAATGCTCATAGATCCATTCAATCAGTTCATAGCATCCTATAGGTATATTTCACTATTTTATTATGAGGAATAGCTGCTTTCCCACCAAAAAAGGGTGTTTATGAAAATAATAAATAATAAAGTAAACATTCCATGCAATTAGACAAGACAGATGTGAATGAGATCTCAAGGAACTTTGTGTTTGAGCAATAGCAATAGCTAACTTCAGAACGAAGGAGTTTCTACTTCTTAAGTAAATATATAGTGATAGCATATACCACTTCACAGTGCTTTACAGCTCTCTCTAAGCAGTTTACAGAGTCCTCATTTTACCAACCTAGGAAGAATAGAAGGCTGAGTCAACCTTAAGTCGGTGAGAATTGAACTGCAGAACTGCTGGCAGTCGGCAATCAACATAATTTCTATTCTCTGGATGCAGTACTGTAGAAGACCATTACAACATATTTTTACTTGAAGTCAAAAGAGTCATCAAACTATATGTATCATTAACAACTCCCGAAACCAGAAAAAAACAAATTACCCAAAACAATGAAGCTTCCATCCAAAAAGAAATCACTTTGGCAGAAGAACAAATCTGGTCACGTTGCCAACTTCAAAAGCTGATACAAAAATTTATGCCAGCAGATAAAAACTGAATGCACCAATTACCACATTAAACAAGAAGAAAATCTTCTACGCACCAATTCCACCTGCGCTTTCTACAATTTTATAAACAACAAACTAAAAGACTCAAGGTCCATCCCACCCCTGAAAGGACCTAATGGAATGACTGCAACGACAACACTATTAAAGCCGACCTCTTTAACACATTCTTTGGCTCAGTATTTGCAAACAGCAATGGATCATGCCCAGTATTTCCTAGTTGAACCACAGACAACTAAAATGATCTAATACATATCAATTTTATAGAAGACATTGTTGAAAAAGCACTGCGCAATCTAAAACCATCTCTATCTATTGGACCGGACGGAATATGTGCCTACTTCTTAAAAAAGCTACCCACTGCCATAGTCGAACCTCTAAGCATAATCTTTGAAAAATCTTTCAGGACCAGCTCCTTGCCAAAACTATGGTCACAAGCCAAGGTCATCCCCATCTTCAAAAAGGGAGACCCCAGCCTAGTTGAAAATTACAGGAGGCTGGATCTTCAAGAGCAAGGACATAAAATTGATCAATGGGTTTATCTTCAGATTCAAAGCAGATATAAACAAGATAAAAAAGAATTTGGAATTAATAACAAACTACAACAGTTAGATAAAATTTTATTAGGATCAAATAAAAAAAAACATAACAAAATTTTATAACTACTTATTAGAAACAGAACTAGAAGAAGAAATCGTAAAAGGAAATATGATTGCTTGGAGTAAGAATGTAGGGCGCAGCATCACATTAGCGGAATGGGAGAAAGTTTGGGGCAGAAACAATAAGATTACCAAATCGGCAGCATACAAGGAAAATCTTTATAAAATGTTCTATAGATGGCATCTCCCCCTTCGAGGTTAGCGAAGATGCACCCCAACATGAGTCCGCATTGCTGGAAGTGTAGGAAAAAAGAAGGAACCTTTTTCCATATGTGGTGGTCCTGTGCAGAAACCCAAAAGTATTGGAAGAAAATCAAAACTTGGTTGGAAGAAATCACCAAAGAGCAGATCGAATACAAACCAGAGTCCTTCCTACTAGGGATTTTTGATAAGCAAATTTCCAAAAAAACTAAATACATAACAATACACATTTTAACAGCGCCAGATTAGCCTTCGCTCAACATTGGAAACAACACCAAATTCCATCAGAAGAAATGATTATTGAAAAAATCTCAAGATGCGAGAAATGGATAAATTGACTTTGGCGCTAAAAAAAAAAGACACTTCACTATACTATGAAAGCTGGAATTGTTGGTATAATTGGATTGACCAAAGATAAATAATATATTATAAGGCATAAAAGGAAAGTACCAATACATAACAACGAGGTAGCGATATAAGTTAAAAACAGGTGTGGTTTTATGACACAAGTTAAGGTGATGAAAACAAAAGAAGATCTTGCAAACTGTTAAATAAGAATACTTTTAATCCTGTAACCTCTTTCTTTCTTTTCTTAAAATTCTTTCCTCTCTTCCTCTTCTCTTTTCTTTCTTTTCTTTCTTTCTTTCTTTTGCTTATTTGTGTATGTATTGTGACTGGTTTTAATTGTAAAAATTAATAAACTATATTTAAAAAAAAAAAAAAGAAAATTACAGACCAATCTCTTTATGCTGCGTTACCTGTAAAGTCATGGAATCGATTATTAACCAATCCATCATCCTCCACTTAGAAACAATCTACTCTCTAATAAACAATTTTGTTTTAGGAAAAAACTATCATGTAATCTGCAACTCTTACACTGCAAAAACATATGGACTACACAACTCGATCATGTCGAAGCAATAGATGCAATCTACATAGACTTCTGTAAAGCCTTTGATTCAGTGGCACATGACAAACTACTCGTAAAACTAAAATCTTGCGGTATCTCTGGACACCTGCATTACTGGATAGAAGCATTCCTGTCAAACAGACAACAAATAGTCAAAATTGGGAGCGTCCTATCAAATTCTGTACCTGTCAACAGTGGTGTCCCCCAAGACAGTGTTCTAGGACCAACTCTTTTCATACTCTACATAAATGACCTCTGTGATCATATCAAGAGCAACTGCGTTCTCTTCGCTGATGATGTAAAGCTATTCAACACCACAGACAATACTTCTACCTTTCAAAGACCTTGACTATGTATCAGAATGGTCAAACAAATGGCAACTTCAAATCTCAACAAATAAATGCTCTCTCCTACATATTGGCAAAAAAAAAATCAGAAAATAAAATACAGGCTGAATAGTCAAGACCTTGTTGATTATCCAAACTCTGTCAAGGATCTTGGAGTACTCATCTCTAATGACCTAAGTGCTAGAGCCCACTGTAACTACATAGCCAAAAAGGCGTTAAGAGTTGTAAACCTAATCTTACGTAGCTTTTTCTCTGGTAATATTACACTAATAACTGGAGCATACAAAATATTTGCTAGACCAATACTCAAATACAGCTCATCAGTCTGGAACCCACATTACATATCTGATATTAACACAGTTGAGAAAGTCCAGAAATATTTCACAAGAAGAGTTCTCCACTCCTCTACTCATTGCAGAATACCTTATGCCACCAGACTTGAAATTCTAGACCTAGAAAACCTAGAACTATGCCATCTTCGGTCTGATCTAAGTATAGTATATAAAATCATTGCAATGTCCTACCTGTCAATGAATACTTCAGCTTCAACCATAACAACACTAGAGCAAACAATAGATACAAACTCAAGGTTAATCGCACCAAACTTGATTGCAGGAAATACGACTTCAGCAACACAGTGGTCAATGTCTGGAATACTCTACCTGATTCTGTGGTTTTTTCCCCAAATCCCAAAAACTTTAACCTTAGACTGTCTACTATTGACCTCACCCCTTTCCTAAGAGGTCTGTAGGGGGTGTGCATAAGCACACCAACATGCCTACCGTCCCTGTCCTACTGTTTCTTTTATATTTTTTTATTTTTCTTATATGTATCCATGTATTCATAACTATGTTTTTACTTATACCTATTATCTTGTAAGCAATTGACAAAAAACAATAAATAAAAATAAAATAATTAGTCTGCAATACTGTACAAAATATATGTGAATCAAGTGATAATTGTATTCCAAGGGGATTAGTTTCTACATTATTAATGGAGACTGGATTCATATTACACTAAGCCACAGTTTGGCTAAGCATAGTTTATTAATAAACTATAATTGGCTGGGCTTACATAATGTGATAAATATTAAAACATGGTTTAAAAATATAGCAGTTGGGTTTAGATAGGCTAAGCTACAACCAAACAAACCATTCCATCTTATATAAGTGTGAAATATGAACACATCCATTATCGCAGAGGACATATTCTAATATTTTATTATTTAATTTAGACATTCTAACTGATTCCTAATTGATTCTGAGTGGTTCACAATATAGTAAAAAATAAAAACAAAATGCAAACCAATTAAGCAAGTTGGGATCCAGTTACTCTGTAGGAAAATATAAACAAAAGTACATTCAGCAAGTGACTCCATCCACCTTATCCCAAGGTCTGGGAGAACAGCCATATCTTCTAGGACTTATGGAACATAATGAGTGCCATAAATGTTTCAAGGAGGAATGTTGTTCCAGAAGATAGGCATGATGACAGAGAAAAATCACAATAGATGGTGCTGTTTAATCAAATGAATTCAGAGTCTCCAGCTCTGCTGGCTTATACTGGCTAGGTAGAAACCAGGGCAGATAGGCAGTCCCACAAATAATCTAGACCATGGGTGTCAAACTGGATTTCTTCAAGGGCTGGATCAACACTACTTCTCCTCCATAGGCCAGGCGGGGAGAGGGGGGACAGATGGGACAGATGTCTCCTGCAGTACTTTGCAGGCCAAAACAGGCCACCGGGGGAGGGGGTACATCCTGTTTTGGCTGCCTGAGGCACCATGGACTGGCCCTTTGCGATTTCCAAGCTGGTCATGTGGGCCAGATTTAAGCAACCGGTGGGCCGGATCTAGACTTATGCTAGATAGGACTTTATTAGTGATAAAGGACTTTCTTCATAACTCACAAACTCATATCTGGGAGCATATTACAAGCCAGTGTAGCTCATGAGTAGAAACATCACATGAGCATATCAAAGCATGCTCATCACCAGTTGAAGTTTCTGAGAGATTTTTTAAGACCCCTTGTAGAGCACTCCCTGTAGAGCACCAGTGAGGTGAGTAGGACATGAGGTTTAACGGGCCTTCCAATCAAAGAAAGGGCACAGCTACCACACAAAAGGGCCTTTTTGGCCACATCTGCAACATACTCTGAGCAGGAGTTGTGAAGCACCTGAAATTTTGAGAAAATGATTATAGGGGTTCAGGAACAGTTTGTAAGTCCATTCAGACATCATAACTTTGAATAATTGCTGAAGAAATAGTCATAAGTTGAGAACTCAATATTCTTTCTGTGTTTAATATTTTTTTAATGATTTTGATTTTATATTTCTTTTTCAGGTTCCATCTAGAGGAGGTTTCCATTCTTGAAATGACTTGTGTTTTTCCATATGGGAAAATCTTTACTATGAACCTGAAAACTTTCTGAAAACTTCTGATTTTATTTTAGCAACTTCATTGGTTAGTTGAATGGTAGATTCAATTTGTATTTGGTTACTGGTATAATTCAAATTTTATGTCCATTTTCAAATGTGTTCTTTATTGTATACCCTTTTTTAATTTCCATTGTTTAGCAATAAGCATTCAGTTCATGTATTATTATAGCTAGATGTTTAAATTAAAAGAAGAAAAACAGCTCTGAGGAAGGTGGTTTGGAGCTAATTAATTATAACTATGACAGCTGTTAATATGGATGAAGAGATCTTTCATCTGGATAGGCTTGAAGCTGCCAGTAGATATTAAATCAAAATGCAAATTAGTTCTTGTGTTACTGAGAAATAAACACACGTATTAATTACTCATACTGTTTTACCTCATTCACTGTATCTTATCTATTCAAAGTATTTTCTTAATTCCAAATCTTTCATCAGAGGCTTATTTCAGTTTTTCTGAAAGCTTTCACTTATTGCATTATTCAAGAAACTGTCCATTGCTACCAATGTATATATATATGCCTGTCTAATATGTGATTCAAGAAAGTATGTGATTCTTTCTGTTGGGAAAATAAAAAACAATGAGTAGGTCACAGTATTTTCTGAAGTTTTTTTTTAAAAAATATCTTGTTAATTCCCTCCTTGGGGTTTTCCACCTAAACTAATTTGCATTAGTTGTAGCTGTCCAGATTTTTTCCAATCCAAACAATTAATCTTTTTTTAAAATGTTTTTTATGACCTGTATTGGCTTTTGGAATTTTATGGAATAGATTTTAATACTGCTGTTTGTGTATTGAAATCTTGCAAACTGCTTGAAAGAGTTTGGAACTATAAACCAGGACAAAATCCAATAAATACAATTTCACTGATAAATTATGGTTTTCAAATATGATATTTGCTTTGGAAATACATTGATTTTAAAAGCAAATGCACAAATGTTGGACATCCTTTGCAACTGAAATGCATGACTATAAAAGAGTACTCCATGTTACGAAAGAAGTAATTTAAAATGCATTTATTAATGTTACATCTTCTTTTTGCACATCTCCATAAGTTAGCTTGAGTTTTGTGAACATTAATGAAAACTGATCAATAGCATGGACATAACATAGCTATAGGCTTCTGCCCATAAAATAATAAGGAGGAACTATCAGTAATGAACAAAAGCAAGCAAGAGTGTTGCTGCTAAATAGAAACATTTTTTAATCTAATATTTGAAGTAAGGGCTATTTGTAAGATGGTGTTCCATTGCACAAGCTATTTGGCTGTTAGTCTTACTGCTGCCACTGCCACCACCATCATCCATACAGTACTGCCTTAACAGAAGAATGCTAGGTCAGAAAGGTCATCACTAAGCTTCTTTATCACATAGAAATTCAAAAAACCCGACTGTCTACAGTTGAAGGGGAAAGCTGATAACTGTCAGGGGAATTCAGAAGCCTGGGAATCATTCTTGTGGCAGGTGACAAAAAGTGAACATCTATTGGCATATTTATATTTTCAGCTTTTGTTGCTGCATTTCATGGATGTGGACAATAGGGACTATCTGACAATTTGACATTCACTTTCACATAAAAATCATCTCAACACAAGCTACAGAAATAATCCTCAAGATTTTGTTTTTCTCTCAGAAGAAGTTCATATCTGTTACACATTTTAAATATGTTTATTTAAGTAATATAGTATGCATTCATTAGAATGTGCAACTATATTAAAACCCTTCATCCCTTAGCTATAATTCTTAAGAGAATTTCAACAAACCGTCTTCAAGAAAATAAAAGTCTGCATAGCAAAACAAGAACAAGATATACCAGCATAACACATTAACACAGAAAATAAATACTGCTAAAACCATCTGATAGTAAAATGCCTTGTATTTTATTAAGTTGTGGACATATATCTAATAACATAATTGCTAACAGAATAGCACAGCTTTATATCTTAGAGTCAAATATTATGCGGTAATAGAACTTGTTCCCATATAAATGAGTATAAAAATGCAACCTAACTCCTAGATGTTTATTTTATAATCTCATTCATGCCTAGATCATCTTTGAAAAAAGCTTAACTTATAATGGCTGAGATACTTATATATGCTATAACTGTATTAAAATGATAATGAACACATTTTGTACACAGAAAGGTACTATAAAGTAGTAATAATGGTAATATTGTGAAACCAACAATGTAGTGAATATCATACACATCAAATCATGACTGAATATATTGTAGATGAACTAATATCAGTTTTTCCACTCAATCTATATTTAGCAATTATAGAAATGCCATGCATTTGGATGGGTGAGATTATTTTACTGAACTTAATGAGATAGAAATGACATATCATTATCTGAGTTTTTCCACATCCCAAATATGGCTGATGATAATAGAACAAATTTATTTTCAGTATTCATATTTTTATAATTCAATTATAATTCCTTGATAGTCTTGAACTTCAGGCTGATTCATACTGAATGCTTGAGAAATTTAACATTCACAAATGTTTTTTTTTGCTAAACTTTTCAAAGAACAGTGAGTCTCCATTTGCTGTTAATTAAGGACACCTACCACTGTTGCGAATTCTTTCTTCTAAAAGATCAGCATGTCCTCTAGGAAGTTTCCTATTAAAGATTTCAGCTGATCTAAGGAACATAGCTTCTACTGCTGAACCTTTCAGCAAAGCAATTTGATCTTCATGATCCAGGATTTGAAAACCTGAAATAAAACGTGAGAACATAAAACTAGCAGTCAGAAATATGGTTGTTAGGGTGACAAAGTTACCCTCTAGGATAACTAAAATACATAGATAAATCTCCTTTCTCAGCACAAAAAAGAAGCTACTTAATTATAAAGACATATTTGAAGGGTGTGTTTGTTTTGGTTCCCAAGCCACCAAACAAGAATTCATCTAGTTTTATTTTCATATGTACACATTCTCTTAATCTAATTTAAGTTCACAAGGTGATTATTCTCAACCTAATTAGCATATTACCAATTAACTTCCTGTTTGTGGGTTAGAAAAGAGCTGATATGGTATCAATTTACAGTATTTAACTGGATCATTTCCAACTCTTTAATTCATTTTTTGTTCTTGCTTTTCCTTTGTTCCAATTAGCTTAATGAAAAGAGACTATGTAAAAGAACTTTATATAATATTACCTAAAAATAAGGTATCATGTAGTAGGAAGGATTTTTATTTATCAAATTTAGGCAGCACTCATTTCAGTTTAAGTTTTCAAATAAAGATCTCCAAACATCATTTTAAAGGCAAATTATTAACACTGGCAATATTTGAATCAGTTCTGCTTTCTAATTATAACAACTACACTCTGTGTTCTCTTTATAAAAGCACAGAGATAATTGGGTAAAAGTGTTCTAGTTTATATGCATTTATTTTCCTAGCCCCACACCAACTAGTCATAAACTGATATAGAAGAGATCTGGGTTAGCTGTGGTGGAGGCTTGGTCTATCGAGGTGAATGGAATACGTCTCCACCAATCCCCAAGTCAGCTTCCTTAGAGCCATGTTAATTTTCATTGCCCTGAAAATATTATGAAATCAAACAAACATTTAATTTATAATATCTGCCCTTACCGAGACTTGGTCTAACTAGAGTTAAAACTGATATTTCAGCTAAATATCTGTAACCTGATATGGTCTGACTTATTAATAATTTAGAACAGCACAGCACTACATTTATTGATCACTTTTTACAACATCTACTGTTAATTGTTTCCATAGGTAAATGTTGCCTATATTCTTTTTTAAAATAGTAATTGTATTAAAATTACCATTGCAACAATACAAACTAAAAAAGTAAAAAAAGAAAAAGAAAAAATAGAAAGTACGGACACTTTCTGAAAAATGAAAGAATAAGAATATAATAAAGAAATATATGACTTCCCTCTTCATCAAAACTATAGACAATTTTAATAATTTATCATCCTCTGTTAAGATACAACAAATCCTACCTTTTTTCATATCTCATCTTTTATCTATAAATAAATCCTTAAAGCTATGTCATTTCAATCCAAATGTCCTTAAAAATCCATTAAGGGTTACAAGAGATAAGAATATATTTATTTTAACCTTGATCAAATAAACTATATTTATATTCTTTCTTTTTTACTTCTAACAATATTTATCTTTAATCCCTTCAAATAATTCCAGAACTTGATTTCTTTTCATTTTTTTCTTTTTCCTTTTTCATAAAATTCTTAAATCAAGAACCCTTTATAAATCCAATCTATGAAAATTATCCAAGTCATTCTCTTGGTTCGTTATTTGCATGTCCCTTTTAATTATTAGGCTATCAGCCTTCTGTATGTCCAGTGCAATATCTTCTTCTACATCATTCTTGTAGCCTGTCATATTTAAATTCACTTTCAAGTCAGTCTCACTATTGTCAAATAAAATTGGTTCCTCTTCCATAATATTTTTTTAAAGACAATCTCACTATGTGGTTTCTTCTAATTGTCTCTAGTATCCAATTTTTAAAGTCCTTTAAAAAAAAGATGAATTCAAGACACTTTCCTATGGTAAGAATTCTTATAATTAATTCCAAAAATATATTTCAAATTTATCTGGACCATTTGTAATTTTCTAAAAGCAAAGGTTTAATCACTCTTTTGCTGTTTATTGTCTCCCTCTAATTTTTAAGGGCTTAGTCTTGTATTTAAAACTTATTTCACTAAGAATTGGAGGAATATGCCACAACACCTGTTGATCCAAAAGTTCCTAATAGCTAAAAAGCAATTAACAGCAATTTCCGAGAATGATTATAAAAGTAAATATGCAAATGCAGTTCCCTTATAAGGCACCAACTGCAGTTTGATTAAGATGGCTACTGTTTCCTTGAGTCCTAAAGTTTTAAATCCACCCGAAAACCCCATACTGTGATCTCGCAAAGACCAATTATGGAGCATTTATATGCAATTCCAAGTCCTCTCTTTATTTGTAGAGGATGTATCAAAGAGCTGGCCTATTTGCCAGCTCTTCACTCCAAAGCAGTTGTTGGCTCCACTTTCGTTCACCAGTTCTTCCCCAGAAATCCACTTTTGCATATTTTCTTCTAATGCTTTTAGATGACAAGACATCATAGAAGAAAATGCACTGTTTTATATGATCGGAAGGAGAAACTATGTGAATATTTTCTCTGTTGCAAAATTAGTACCCACAGACTCTTTCTAATGAGAGGGCTGTATGAAGAACTGTATATGTGTAGGAGATGACCAGGTTGAGCCCCAGGGAGATATCAAATGCAGTCATGAGTTCCTGTGTGCTGACAAAAGAGATAAGTCCAGCCCACCTTAACTTTCCTTGACCGTTAATAGCTCAGATTTTGTAGAGGGTTTAAGCTTGCAATAGATTGGGGTCTAAAATGAAACCCTTTGCTCTCATTGCTATAATAACTTATGTTACCTGCTGAACAATTTGCTATGCAACAGATCTTGTAGGTCAAAGGCTAAGGTCATGAATTATGGAGGGTGGAGGCCGACATAATTGATTTCTGTTTTCTAAAGAGATTGGTCAAAGGTGATTCTAAAAGGGAATGAATGTTCTGGAGTGAAAGAGATACTAGTACGATCAATTATATGATATACAATTCCACAATCTATTAAGCAGAAGCATTGAATTTAAGATGGTTGTCATCCTGAAGTTTATGTTCCCCCTCAGTATTTATAAAATCTATAAAACAACTTTCATCAGTTATTTAATTTTAAAAGTTATTAATATTATTGTTGCCTTTTACTTTCTATTTTTTATTTTTAAACTATTTTATTAGGTGTCTTGAGTATTAATTAGATTAGAAGGATTAAAGCAATATAAAATAAAAAAATATCTCTGACTAAAAATAGAATTTGACCAAACTTATTCAACATCTCATTACCTGGTAACCTTTTAGTGAACTCCACAAGCATTTTAACATGGCTAGTGGCCATTTCTGTTAAAACAAGAAAATTTTCTTCTGCACTGAAGTCCTCTTGTAACTGATAATCAAAACAAAATAATCATTAATTATAACTAATGATAAAAAAAATAGGAATGAGTTATTAATTTTTCTTTAACAATTATCTGAAATGTATAGGGTTAAATATAAAATAGTTGAAAATTATTAAATGTTACAGAATGTTGATTATTGAAATGTTACAGAAAAATGATTATTTTAGACAATAAGAGAAAATGAAACAGATAGAGACAGTATAGCAGTTTAAAAGTGTCATAATCTTACACACTGTAGATGGAAAATAGAGGACGTTGCACCTTTCAACTTTTTGTACAATAGATTAAAAACTTTCTGTTCTGCTTGTTAAGAGATCTGTATCCAAATTCTATGCCTTCACTTCATGCTGGACCAGACTACATATAAACAGCAGTACTTCAGCTAGACTGCAAAAATTCAGAGGATGCCCAAATAATGACAAGTTAAAAGGTTTTTTTCTTTTTAAACTTTGTTGCCACCTAATGGCCCATTAAATTTTGTAGCCAATATGGTACAGAGATGTCAAAATAGCCACTAAAACCCCTACTGTTTATTGATACTTTATCACACTACTTTAAGCCCAAAATATTGATCAGTTAATCATTCTATGAGAGAGAAAGCATGTATACTTACAAGTTTTTTGGTAACTTCAGGAGGAATCCGCTGTTTATTATAGGAATCCATTATATAACGAAGAAGATTCTGTTGTTCTGGGCTTAATTTTACTTTCTCCTATACTGGCAAAAAAATTAAACCGTAACTGAGCATGATTTTCTACTTCATATTTAGATTTAACTACACACCTTTGAGCATCTTTCCCGATTTCAATAATACAATGGAATCATTTACTTTTGCATTATAGATAGTCCTCAGTCCTCTTACACCAATTGGAACTAGAATTTCCATCACTAAACGATACAGTCATAAAATGCAACAGAACATGACTGTGTTATTTAGCAATAGCAATCCCAGCAGTCTCTGTTGCCATTGCAGTTCCCAGGACCATGCAGGTTGTTAAGTGAAAAGAGGTTGGAGTCCCAGCCAAACTGCACAGGGAGGAGGGGCCATGTTCGTGCTGTGGGGTGTCTTTCTTTCTTTCTTTCTTTCTTTCTTTCTTTCTTTCTTTCTTTCTTTCTTTCTTTCTTTCTTTCTTTCTTTCTTTCTTTCTTTCTTTCTTTCTTTCTTTCTTTCTGGTACCCTTAGAGTCCTGATAATTGTCTGGACTAGTCTTTGCAATTTTCTTGGCACGATTTCAGAAGTGGTTTGGCATTGCCTGCTTTCTGGGGCTGAGAGAGAATGACTGGTTCAAGGTCACCCACCTTATGGACTATGGCCATAGACCCCCAAGACTTAAGATTTAAATCATAAGATTTCTTTAAGCTTTCGTAGACCCCCCTGTGGTGAAATCATAGCCCCCAGTGGTCTGTGGACCAAGATTGAGAAACACTGCTGTAGAATTAAACAGAAGACTTACTTATTTGTATTTTTAAAAGATCACCTTTCTATAAGATAGAAATTTGCTTGTCAGAATTGTTATTCAGTTTTCTATACTTACTAGATGTATCAAACTATAGGATTGATGAAATGCTACAGTAATTTTATTACCTTATAGAATTTAGTTGTAGATGACACTTCCTTCAGGTCAGGTCTCTCGAGATCCTCACTAATAGCTTTCTCTGGGGACTTGGATGTATTTTTTCTCAGTCGTTTTGACTTGCATTGGATTTCAGTTAACAAACCTGAATGTTAGAAAGCGAATGCGTATAATTTGTACAACTGACACTTACCAGTTGATAATCTGACAATTTATCAAATCAGTTGGTAATTTGACAATTTATCAGTTGGTAAACGACACTTATGTTGGTAATCCCCAAAGTAACAAATAAAGGCTCATGTGCAATTACAATCTCCTATAACATTTTTTTTTTAATTAATTCATATGTTCAGGTAAAATTGTCCAGGGGTGGGTGCAACTACATCCATTTCTAGACAAAGTTGGTTTAGCAACTAGGATCATATGTCTCCAAACGCTGCTGGATGATCCTTTCTATCACTCTACATCACAGGCAGAGGTGGTATTCAACAGGTTCTGACCTGTTCTGGATAATCAGTAGCAGAAATTTTGAGTAGTTCAGAGAACCGGCAAATACCACCTCTGACTAGAGATTTTACAGTATCCTTCCCTTGTCAGTCCCCCAAGCCACGCCCATAGAACTGGTAGTAAAAAATATTTGAATGCCACCACTGATCATGGGTGTCAAACTCGATCATGTCATGGCCCGGATCATGATGTATTGCGATGCTTTTTGCCTTTGTGGAGCTGGGGGGGCGTGGCCTGTGTATGATGTATCTGGCCAGGGGGCCACCAGTTTGACAGCCTGTTCTACATATTATATTAAAACTTAGACAATTCCAAAAATACATTCTCAGTAAAATTGAGGAGATATTCACTTACTGACATTATTTCAGAAAATTATCTGTTTTGTCTATTAATACTTGAAACATGGTGGTGAAAATATATTTGTAAAGTTATTGCCAAAGCTGGATCTATGTCATTCCTCCCATGCAATTGTTCAAAGGAATATAGCCAACTTCTCTATTCAGAATATTAAAAATTCAATCTTACTATATTAGTTTAAGAAGATAAAATACTGCTGTCCAAGAATACAGAAATGATGATGCAGGGCTATAGCAACCATAACAAATGGAATACTTTTGTGTGTGTGTATACATATACATTTTTTCACTTGGGACAATGAATAAAAGAGACTAAATATTGTTGAGGAAGATATCTATGAAAATGCTTAATTCAGCAATGAATAGTTTTAATATCCTGTATATTGTAAAATCATGCAACATAGAAATCAAACTTCCTCTATTACTGAAAGAAAAGGAAATTTAAGGGATTAAAATAACAATTCCACATAATATCTCTAAAGATTAAAATCGCATTTAGAACCACAACATAGACACTAGACTTAGTGCTGACTTTGATTGTTTCAGCACTGGGCCCTCAGCAAACTGGCATTCTCCAGATGTGTTTAATGTAAATCACATTATGAATGCTATCAAAGAGTGACAGTTGCTTCATATGCTAGAGGAAAAAGACTTTTCCACATATCCATGAACCAAAAAACACATGGTATACATATACCAGGGCCAGATAGTTTATTTCACATATTCAGGTGGATGTCTCTTGTTCTAAATAACAGTACTGAACAGAACAGCAAATATCTGACAAATGGCTCTATTGTATTAGATTTCCCCCCTATTTTTACTGTATTGTTTTATTTGTTTTATTGTATTACAAGAACAGTCATATATCCTTCTAAACTATGTAATAAAATCTCAGAATTATTTCCAATGACAAGCTTGTCTTTCCAACACAGCATGAACCCGATTTGAGTGAGGATCACTTTCTACTTCTGAGCTAGAAACGTATCTCTAACTGCACAAAAACTTGTGTAATCACTAGATCATGATGATTCAGGAATGCACAAATAAAGTAATAAAAACCGCAAGATTGCCCACCTTTTCTGCAGTATAGCAACATTTTACAGGAATAATTGCAGTACTGTCTTATGAGTAAAGGCTCAAAGTCCAAGGCAATGTTAATTTCAAAGAGATCACTTTGCTTAAAGTCAATTTACAAAAAAGTTACAAGTTTAACTATCCAGCAAACCTTGAAGGTTATTTTTAAATTAAAAATGAACAGCACCACTCCTTATTCAGAGGTAGTTACAACTTGCATGATGTTCTCATTCCTGTACTTTACAAGAATCTACTTATGTTTAAATTATGAGTTATATGACTCTCATAGTAACAAAGTACAAGTTTCCATTTCAGAGGGAGATTTAAGTCACACTGCCTTATTGCTGGCCTTTGCTTCACTCAAGACTGTCTGAGAAAATGGCCAGCTGGTTTGAAAGTTTCCATTTCCTTGGGCAGCATTAGTTACATTGCCCTATTTTTTCCTGTTTAATTTTATTTATCAGATACAAAATTAGTACTGAAGATACACACATTCCTTCTTTCTCTTGGAACAACCTGACTTTATTTTTAAGAAAGCTTATTTTTATGGCAAGCTTACAAATTCATTGAGGGGTCTGACTACTGTGGCAGCCTCATTTGTTTGCCTGCTTGAGCACCAAGGGCAGAGAAGGCATATAACAAGATCTTTGCTTTTAAACTGACAGCATAATGGGATCAATTATAGTATATTTTTTTCATTAATTCTGAAATGCTAATACAGTCTATTGTTTTCTGCAAAGCATGAGAGTTGATATAACATCTTGTGGGATCAGATTGGAGAGGCATATTAAAAATTCAGAGTAGATTAATTTCCGGTGTGAGCTTAAACTGGTTTGATCCTGCAATTATGCTAAAATAGCTGAAGCTATCAGTAGGAAAGACCCAACAGCTTGAATTCTATCCTTGCATGTTTACAAAACACAACACATGCTAAGAAAGTAAAATTTAAAAATACAATTATAAGTCTAATGTTAGTTAAGTAGAATACGAACAGTGAATCTGATCTTCATTTTTTTCCCTAAACAGATGAATTAAAAGATCATATTATCTTTTCCTAACCATCTATAGCCCCTATATTATATTTAAAAAATGAAAATAGCTGTGTACATACATTCTGCCAGCATTCCTACTGCTTTGCACTTTTGTAGACGGCACTTCTGACACTTTCTCCTCATATACATGTCCATCTCACAGTTTCCTCCATTTTTACACTTGTATTCAGCATTTTTAGTGATACTCCTTCTGAAGAAACCTGATGATATATGCAAAACAATATTTCAGATTTAAAACCAATACTAAAATGATTACTATATGAATACCACTAACTTAAGATGCTTCTAGTTGCACAAATGTGTTTTATAGATCACAGTAAAATTTTTATCTAGGCTGAATTTCTAACTTGAGTATAATCGGTTAGTTCTCAAATATTGCATATTCTGTTATCATCTAAGTGGGTTCATATGTCATACTAAGTTACAGTCAACTTTACATATTTTGTTAACCTATAAGCCATCGTTTACCAACTGCATAGGCTGAAATACATACACTATACTGCATCTAAGTCATGGTGGTTTATCATGCTATTTGAACCAGTTTGGCTTATATGTTGTACTGCATTGCATGTTGTATTTCATTGCAATGTAAATTTGTTGGCCTTGGCTTAGGGCAGTGGTGGTGAACCTTTTCTGCACTGAGTGCTGAAATGGGAGCTTGTGCACCCATGCCAGAAACAGGAAGAGCGGCTCCATGGCATATGTGCGTGGGAGCACCAGAAACTGGAAGCTCAGCTTCCCAGTGCACACTCTCTCTATAGGCATAGAATAATGTGATATATGGAGCACACATCTCTCCATCTTTCACTTGTATGACATATGGAGTAGACAGTTGTACCAGATTATTGCATGATATTAAATACAAAAGCTATTCCAGGTAAGGAAATTTTCTAGTGCTAGCAAGATAAATGCACTAGAATGGAATTATAAGATCAAAACACCTGCCCTGGAGCTTTGTGCCCTCCTGACTTGATAGTGAAGCAAACCTACTTCTGAACCTCTTGTTAAACAGTGAATGATCTTGTCACATAGTTCCATCTGTTGACCTATCTGTAATCACACAACCTTATTATGGTAATACTACTGACAGACATTTATTATCTAAACAGTATTTCCCAACCTTGGAAACTTTAAGGTATGTAGACATCAGTTCCCAGAATTCGGGGAGAGGGGTCTTAAACTTGCCAAGGTTGAGAAGATCTGAACAATGACTCTACCTTTAGATAAGTAGATGAATTCTATATAAATAGTTTGCTCTATTTTTAAAAACGTTTCCTACCTTTGCAGCCTTCACAAGTCAGGGCGTTATAATGGTACCCAGAGGCCTTGTCACCACAGACAACACACAGCTCTTTTGTTCTTCCAGAGAGTAGACCCACTCGAGATTTCTTGGCTAGAGGAATGTCTACCAGATCTGTCTCCTTGGTTTGTAAGTTATTAGAGGGCATTTTTCCAAGTTCATACATTGCAGGGGAATGCCATTCTTCAGATTGTGGAGGATAAAGACTAACACTTGAATAATAAGGTGGTAATGTGATTGGAGGTTGCATTGGGCAAAAATGCATAGTGTTGTACTGTGAGTAGGATGACACATCGGTATCTTTCACTGCAGAAATCATTGGATCCGGATGTATACCTCAATAAGAACACAAGATATATTTCTAAGTCAATCTTCCAGGAACAGTTATTTTCATTCAAAATAATCATTGTCATTTTTTTCTTCTTGTACATCCTTGCAGTGTATATTAATGTTCAATTATCCTGAGCTGAAATGGCTCAGTGTGCTTGGGTGGGTCTAATTATAGTGAGACCTTGGATTAACAAATTTGTGATATGAAGTGGATGCATACTTCATTTAGACAGCTCCCTGATTTTATAGATTAAATAAGGATGTTGCCCTTTATACTGAGTTTTTACTGAATATGGCAGTGGTTTTGTCAATTACATACAGATTATGGATATTGATGAAAATGACAGATATGAATTTAATAGACATTTCACATTAGTAGATACTCTCCCCTGAGTGGTCTATTAAACTGAGATTTTACAGCAGGGGTCCCCAACCTCCAGTCCATGGACTGACACTGGGCTGCAGCATGCCAGAAACCAGACCACGCAAACAAGCAAAGTCCCATCCACGGATGCAGGCAGCACATGAAACTATGCCCCACCTGGTCCGTGGAAGAACCTCTCTCCACAGAACCAGTCCCTAGTGCCCAAAAGGTTAGGGCCACTGTTTTACAGTATTGGATCTACAACATACATTTTAAAAAAATATATTGTGTTTCTTTTTTTCTCATTAACTTTTCTGGATCCCCTTAACATGCTCATTCTTTTTAGATTTGGTTGGGTGTCTGTGTGTGTATAAACTTTATGTAGGAAGAAGTTGTATATGCCGCATGAGGGGACAACACATATACAACACATATGCAAATTAGTGGTGGATTGTAGGGCTGTGGTAGGGACTGTGGAACAACTTCTATACCGCATATGAAACTTTTCCTCAGGATTCAGAGGCCTGCTTTTCCATATAGAAGGCACTCTTTAAAAGTAGAAGGGAAAGATGTGATGGAGACTGTTCTTTTTCTCCTCTCCTGCCTAGGTGAGAAACTACTTAGCTTTCCAAAGAAAAGCTTCTCTCTTTCCCTGTCCCTCCCACTCCTACCCCAAATATATTTACATAGTGAAATAAAAATGGTTGTGTGTTCATATGATTCTAAATATTGAACTGTCAGTTGCTAAGACTGTGTGCGTACATTTGCTGATAAAAATCACATATAAATACTGCTAGATTCCAATGTGGTTGGCTTGTATTGTGTGAACAGAGTCAATGAGTTTGAAATTATGATTAAATGTTTCTAGTGGACTCAGTGCAAAAACAGTTGCTGTATTCAGTTTTCAGTATAAATATTTATAGAAACCATTTTAAAAGTACAGTGCTGAAAATCTGAAATCACTGCTTTCTTACAGTTATTTTTCTTTTCAATGAAAGCTGTAATATTCTGTTTTTACTAAATAATTCACATTCTATCTCTGTCTTCCTTAAATTTATCTGATACGTTAAAAAGCCATTGAAACTAGTAGCTTTGCGAAATAAAACATTTCAATAGTTAATTATGCAAATTTCTTCAAGCAATATCAAATCAGATTATTTCTGATCTGATCTTGGTCATATTTAAAACTTTAAATCTTTGTTACATCATTGGCGTACATAAAGAACACTTTTCAGTGTAAGCTATGGACTGCAAAAGAAAGATTGACTGATTTCTAAAGAACCATTAAATGCTCCTAACGTATTAATTCATTAAAGAAGATTGTGTAACAAATACAAGTTTTACCTAGTTATTATATGATCTTGGTTATCCTTTTTAAATCAAATAACCATTGCAATAATGATAATAATATTAATCACCATTTGGGGTTGTGGCCAGGTTGAAGATCCAAGTGCTGTGCAACTGGGTGAGCTCTCATTATTTGCCCCAGCTCCTACCCACATAGCAGTTCAAAAGCATGCATAATAGGTACCACTTAGGTGGGAAGGTAACAGCATTCTGTATGTCTCAGTGTATAGTCATGCTGGCCATATGACCATAGAAGTGTCTTCAGATAATGCTGACTCCCTTGGCTAAGAAACAGAGATGAGCACCACCCCCTAGAGTCAGACATGACTGGATAGGGGAAACCTTTTCCTTATTAATCACAATATTATTCACAACTGTAATGTTGTGATATCAAATTATCAGAAATTAATATACTTGAGTCTTAATATTATATTTCAATTTCCCAAACCAATTACTTTACATGTTTTAGAGTATTTTCAACCTACCTATGCTGATTGGGGTAAGATGACAGCTGTAGTCTAATACATCTGGAGGATACCAGGAAGGAGAAGATTGGTCTACCACAAATCAAAAATAAGAACAACCAAAATCACCATATTAGAAATTATTGTATAGAGTAAGAAAGCTCACTAGGTAGTTCCAAGCTGAATTAGTTATACATACAAAAAGAAATAATCGTATTTAGATGTCTTAGGTTATAAACATCAGAGTCTAGGCATGGTTTCATTATAAATGCTATAAAATGATCTTATTTAGTATTAAGAATAGCAAATGAGTAAATTGGCATGATATCTTACCTTTTAAGAGCACACCAGTTTGACAATTTAAGCAGAGTTCCTGAATTTTTTAAAACTTTATAATATGGTTTTTCTTCTGCTTTCTTAACTCCCAAACCTCTAAGTAAAACTTCCTTTGAGACCAGCCAAGGAAACAGTAGGGCAGAGGTTACACAGTTTACTGATTAACTTTATCATGAGAAATAAGTTGAAAAAATAGCTACTACAAGCCCAATTTGGTGAAATTTAGAAAAATTGCATTCATAACTATAGGCTTGCCTGCTGTATTATTTCTTATGTATTATTTCTTGTTTTTCTAATGAATTATAAAAATACTGCTTGATAAAGTAAGCCAATCAAGCAATATGTTATAATCACAATGAAAAGAAATTAATATAAAACTTATTCTATCCCTAAAGCTAAGACAACTGAAACCATTACTAAAACTGCTGTGGGAAATGAACCGCTTCATCAAGATGCCTCATTGTAACAGCCAGCAAGTCGATATGACAGGGTTGTAAATAGGTCGACTGCTTGATATCAAATTATGTTTTCCTCTTGGATTTGCCAGAGTTGTTTCTAGAGAAGGAGTGCTCTTTGCCTCATGGGGAAACACATGTTATTCTTCCCCCTCCCCTCAAGATAAGAGGTCTATTGGGAGAATCACCTCTGTATTAAAAATATAATTTATAAGGAAGGGAATTCTGGAGGAGGGTTGGGAGCTTTTCATCACGTCTCCAGTTGGCCAAATGCTTTATGCTGTTGCTGGCCATCAATATGTTCCAATCAGCTTTTTGTGCAACACAGTCTTGCTACCAGCTGGGCTCCTCTCATCTCACTGGCCAATGGTTCTGAATCCAAGATGAGTGATCGGCTGCCATGTGGGAATATACCATGTTAGCTGCCTGCCACTGACAAAAGGTGAGGGAGAATTTAACTCCTACCAAAAATAATCAGCATTCAGAAAAACATGGTGAGGAATACTGAGGAGTTACTGATCACCATGGCAAAAATAAAGATTATTACTTTACTATATAGCTGATTTGTTGAAGATATATGTCCAAATAATGTTAACAATGTAATATATGAAAAAAAAAACACTATTTACTCAAACTATTTTAATAGATTGTATTTTATACACTCTTAGAAAATATTTTCTATTCTAAAACCTGATGCCACCTGCTCATTGCTTGCAAAACCCATCTATTCTTATCTTTTGGCTAAGTTGATGGGATGCCCTTATATGCTGACAGCTGAAAACAGAAGCTGTGACAGACAGATTAAGGGAAGAATGAGGAAGATGGAAAGATAAACAGCTGAGGGGAAGAGGCAGAGAGAAGAAATAATACAAACAATGAAAGAATGCAGAAGAATCGCAAAGGAAAAACAGTTAACATCCCTTCCCATCTTCTCCATCGACAAGATCACCACATTCTTTCATCTATAACTATATTTTCAAACAAACGAAAAGAAAACCTACACAAGAATTTGTTAATTTCTCACATGATATATACTTTGACTAAATGTAAATGTTGCTGAATGATGGGGAAAGATATTTTGACAGGGTCAAGAAATAAAATTGGTTGAAGCACAGAATTGATTGAAGAGAATACTTGTGTCTCAAGGTTAAATTCAGGGTTAAACATAAGTGGGGTCCTTGGTACTCGCTGAGCTTAGTGGTTTTCCTTCGGATGTTTCATTGCCAAATTAGGTAACATTAACAAAATATTTCCAAGAAAACCACCAAGCTCAAAGAGAACCAAGAACCATAAATGGTTAAACAGCTGAGGAGTCTGAATTCTTGAATGTTCAGTAATTAGACTGTAATCTTTTTTATACTGAACAAAGCCTGATTGATACTTACTATCCAGGATTTCAGACAGGAACTTTGTAGTGAAGGACACAAACTGGGATCTTTTTCTATACAGCAGGGGTGTCACGTCCTCATGTGATGTACCATGACTCTTTTCCCCTTCGCTAAATCGGGGATGGGGTGGCCAGCGTGTAATGCATCCAGCTCGTGGGCCGTGAGTTTGACATACAGTATATGAGTTCACCTATTGCATGACGTGGTGGCTCAGTGACTAAGAAGCTGAGCTTGTTGATCAGAAAGTTTGGCAGTTCAGAGGTTTGAATCCCTAGCACTACGTAATGGAGTGATCTCTTGTTATTTGTCCCAGCTTCTGCCAACCTAGCAGTTCAAAAGCATGTAAAAATGCAAGTAGAAAAATAGGGACCGCTTTGGTGGGAAGGTAATAGTGTTCTATGCATCTTCAGCATTTAGTCATGAGGCCACATGATCACGGAGATGACTTCGGACAGCATTGGCTCTTTGGCTTTGTAACGGAGATGAGCACCACCCCCTAGAGCTGGAAATGACTAGCACGTATGTGCGAGGGGACTCTTTACCACTGAATTGCCTTATTTTCTTTCATTTTATTTATTTATTTACTGAGTTATTATTGATTCATTTTATAGCATTGACAAAAACTAACTGGGGGCATTTCTAAAAATAGTCAATTGGTTAAGAGAAATTTATTTATTTATATCCCACCATTATTATTTTTTACAGATAACTCAAGGTGGTGAATATATCCAACATGCCTCCTTCCTCCTATTTTCCTCAGAACAACAACAACCCTGGGAGGTAGATTGGGCTGAGAGAGTGTGACTGGCCCAAGGTCACCCAGTTGTCTTTCATGAGTAAGATGGGACTAGATTGACTGTCTCTTGCTTTCTAGGCTGGTGCCTTAACCACTGGACCAGACTCTCTGTTAGCGTTCTTTCATTATAAATATTGTATTTCTATCAATGTAAGTTCTGATTTACCAAATAAATTAGGACCTTCAGAAAGAGAAAATCCATCTGCTGAAGGTAGCTGGGGATGGTTGATCAAGTTCATCTCCGATGCCATAGAATCTTTAATGGAAGATTTTCAAATAGCGATGAAACCTAATAAAAATAATATTATTAGTAAAAAAAAATACAAAATACTGGGACTTGCTGATCAAAGTTGAATGCTTATGGAAAAATAAATTTATTGTTATAGCAATTGTGACTGGAGCCCTTGGAACAATACTTAAAGCATATCTACAAATATTAAATTTATCAGATGTTAACTTTATCAAATAAGTCTGTCTTAATAATTCTTAGAACCTTGGTTAGGATTTGACAGCAAACAAAAACAAGCCTTACCATCTTCCATGTGGTAATATTATAATGTGATTGTTTTCAAGTTAAGAGACTTTTAAAATGGATATACCTGCCTAAACTCATACTGGAAAGCGTTACTGTGAGATATTCATTAAGTCTTTCTCCATCCACAATCCATATGCCATTATCCATGAAGGCATTCTCAGTTACTGCTATTGTGGGCAGTGTTGAAAGAGAGCTGTTTTAGACTATGCTGGCCAAAAAATTAGGAATTTGGTAGCACTTTTCTGACACATTTTATTTAAGCATAATAACCTTTCAGGAGCTGTTGCTTACTTCCTCAGATGCTTAGTCCATACTGGTATAACATACTTCAAACAGATTCATATTTTGGTGGAAATATTCCACACTTTGAACAAACTCATCTATTCACTGCATTTATTAGCCTTCATCCATGGGCTACTGTATTTAAGGTGTCTCACAGTCAAACATCAAAGTATTGGAAAATACAAAGTTACTGGAACTATTGGACATTAGAATGTCTGAACTGAGATATGATCTAACATACTGTTCACAGCAGGGGTGGGTTTCTACCAGTTCTGTCTACCTCTGTAGAACTGGTAGCTCTCAAGAGCAGCAGACATAGAACCAGTTCTATGTCTACTAATGTTTTTGCTCACCCGCCCACCCAGGCTCTTACCTGATCTTTATTTCCTGATTTTTAAACTTCAGCTGCCGAATGAAGCACAGCTGCAGTTAAAAAAGGAGGAAAAGAATACTGTTTCAAAGGCTGGGTCTCTGCACCACAGGGTGCTGATGATGATTTACAGGTGCGCGGCTCACAGTGTGCAGAGAAAGTCGTAAATCCCGAACCGGTAGTTAACCCTGTCGTATCCCACCCCTGGTTCACAGGCTCTGTTCTGATAATATTTATCTGACATTTCCAGCATCATGTATCTATTAATATTATATTAATATTGTATTATTCCAGTCTATGTATTATAGAGAGCAATTCAATCATATTTATACATTTTGATTATGTGAACTACCTTTATCTCATTGTAAAGGCAAGGTAAACAATAAATTAGCAAATATTATAAAAATAATTTGAAGTACTCATTATTTCCAAGATATATATTTATTGATTCTTGATCAAGTACACTCTATGAATATTTACTTGAGAGCCTAATAAATTCAACTGGCCATTGCTACATAAGCATAACATTTCACTAGACATTAGTACTGCCATATTCAAGCTTTTTTCAATATTGCATCTCTAGCTGCATATGAACTACAATTCCAAACCTTTTGCAATCTTAGAAAAAAATCTGGGAGATGTAAACCTCACAAATCTGAAGACACATGATTTACAACATGCCACTTTGGCCATGCAGTATTTTATATTAAAATCATCAAATTAAAATTTACACAATTATATTATTACACAATTGTCTGTTAATACATAAGAGAATCCAACTTTCTTTGCACAACTATTTATCTCTGTGCAAGCTTTCTATTATTTTCCTTGTATGAATCTTTATGGCTTTTGCCTAAGAAGTAAGGCCAAATTCTTATTAGTTGAGATTGCATCCTGAGTTTCATCACTATTAATCAAATTAATCTCACTTAGCTGGATTCACAAATTATGCCGAACCAAAGCCAGATAAGCTACGTTATGGCTTAATATAATGTGTGAATTCAATCCATATATTTCAGTTTTGTTCACTGAAATTTATTGAAATGTCAGTCAATATTGTTAGAGTATGCAATCAAATTAATTCATATTTTTATCTTTGGACAGAAATATTCATAAATTAAGCATTTGCCTTAAAGCATTTATTAGAAAAGGTAAAAAAATGGCTACTACAGTATGTAAAGTGACTCACTGTCTTAGATGTACTGAGCATTACAATCACTGGCTTTATTTGTGTTCTGATACTTTATCTGATACTTTACTTTATGTATGGAGTTGTGCTGTTGCCCATATTTTTTGATTTTATTCTAAAGTAAGATAAACCCATGAGAGCTAGTGAATAAAGAATGGCACTCTCTTAAAAGTTAAATGTGTCCCTTTATCAACCAAAATACTAGCATTGCCAGGTGTCAGGACTATGTGATTATTATCAGATGAATGCCGGCCTAGAAAGTCTATGAAAAATGTTTATACTAAGAAAGTAAAGACAAGTTTTATATTTCCTCTCAAAAGAGAAATAAAAGCATATAATTAACAGTAATGATGAGGTACTTAGTGATATTAATGTCAAATTCTCAGATTTTGTTTTAAATATTGGCGGAACAAAAAGGATTATCAGAACCACTCTAGTTGGTGGAAATGGCTATTATACATTGGAAGTGGCTATTATAATAAAGAAAATTCATTCCACTTTTGTCAATAAAATTAATACTGAAAAGAATACTGAAACATAATTTTGCATTGTCAGTCGCACAAGATCCTATGCTTGTGAATCCATAACAATAAATTTTTTGTTTTTTTTTTCCTTTCATATTACACTTCACATTTTGGGATTTTCAGTAGAAATATAAAATAAATATAAAATTTCATCAGGACACTTGCTAAATTTAATGAAAAAGTGATCAAAAGCCAATTTGAAAGTTTATGTAATTATTACTTAATATTTAATTAATCATCAATATATTTTGACAATGGGAAAAACAGTGCTTTGGCTGTTAATCCCCACAGATTAACGCAAATTCTAATTTTTTAAAAAAAGAAGTTCTTTATCACACAAATAATAATGCCCTGTTTTTCACTTTATTGCAAATTCTTGTACTAATTCATGTGTTAGTCAAAACTTCCAATAAGACAAAATGAATGAAGACAACACAATCAAAATTATGAGTTATCCAAACTACAAGCATTAGTAAATAGCAACTTACATCTGATATCTTGCTTTGTTCATAGAATTGGCTGTTTTGCATCAATTGAAACTCCTAATGATTTTTCAGCAGGAACATTTTTGTTTTGATTTTCACTTTTGCAGGATTGTTCAGTGAAAACATGACCACTTTAGCTGATTTCTCCACTCTTCATTGACTCATTTCTGCAATAGACAAAGTTTACTCATTAACAGTACTTTCTTTCCTGTTCTATCTAAACAGGCTTGAAATACAGGAACTTTATAAAACTGGATATAGCGCAGTTCCTGGACAGGATATGTTGCTTATCGTGATTGGTTGAAAATTCTTATTGGGCAGTAACTAAAAAGTATGTTAACAAATGCCACTTTATGCTTCTTTGAATGAGACAACCAAAAGGTGTATGAGATCAAGGCCTAGTGGAATTCCAGGTATTGAAAAAGGCAGAAAAGTGCTAGAAATAGAGTGGCTATGTTTATGTCTATTTAACAACTATTTAATTGTAACCTAAATATTTTGAAAACAAGTTATTTATCATCACAGTGATAATCTGAGCATAAGATTTACCACCAATATGAATGCCATCCAGAAATGCCAATTAAAACTTCTACAATTCCCATCCACATGGCCACAGCTAAAAAATGTACACATTCATCTTGCACTGAGATTAAGAAAGATTTAGCCTAATAAATGTGTCCTAACCTCCAGTTGGTGAATGTTTATGTACATTTATTCATTCTTGCAGAACTCTAAACTATTCCTGTATGAAATATGTAAAGCATGTCCTTATGATATCAGACCGTCATAAGGACATGGCTGAATCAAACCAAACATGGATTATTCCAAAACATAGTTGCCAATTAAATTCCAGGTCAACAAGACATGAACAAAGTAGTACCTTTTTACTTCAGATCTCAAAAAAACTGATATTGAGAGCAGACCTTAATAGAACGACTTCCACAGAAATCTATACAATTCATAATTTTATGAATGAAATCCATGCATGGATTCATATACCCCCTCACACACCTGTTAGCATATGGGGAGATAAGAACTATAGGAAAGGGGGAAAGTTAGCTTGATAACAGTAATGCCTGTTTCTTTCTCATATGTAAACTGATAAGATGGAATAGATTGGAATAGAATGCAAAGAAATCAAAATTATATATCAAAATAACATTTTAAAATATATTTTGGCATCTATCATTCCTACCATTTTGAAACAACTCTCTATAATTTTAAATGTTGTCTGCTCTTACACTCTATTCTATTTTTTTTTTCATATGAATGCAATTAGTCTGTTAAGTATCAGATAAATCCCAAATCCTAACATAGTATTATCTTTTAAAATAAATTGCAATTTTATTTCAGATGTGCCTATTATAAATTACTGATCCCATTACGCTCTTTCATTCCTTAGTCATTACATCTAATATCAGCTGCTTCTCAGAGTTTCTATGAGTTTCTCATCTCCCAATGCTGTACACATAATCAAAATGTACATTTGCAAGACATTTTGTTTGCGATCTAATATATTATTTATGAATTATCATTAGGAAATAAATATGATAGTGGTAGTATGTTCCACATGTTAAAACGTGAAAGGAAATATTGTGTAGAATGTTGGCTTGGTTTTCAAGGATAAAATCATTTACGACTTTCAAAAATAAGTGTAACATAAAATCTCTTTTAAACATTTACTGTATATGCTTATTTTATCCATTTAATCATTGACTTAACTATTGCTTCATCTCTTCAGTACTTAGGCCTTTAAAGTCAACAGATAATAATGTGAAATAAATAAAACCTTTGTCACCCACTGCTACATAAGATTTTACGTAACTCCCCTAAAAATAAGAAACCTTTGTACAGCCTGCCAGTAATAAATATTGTATCACAAAACAAGTAATGAAATCTGATTTGGAAAAACTGTGCTGCTTACAGTAATTGGCTAGATATTCAAGCCTCCTATGAAGGGAGCTGTTTAAGTCTGTGTTTTATCATTGTTATTATTGTTGTCTATCACATATTCTTCTATAGTTTATTTCCAGTTTTAAAAGTTGTGTGATGTTATCTTTGTTTCTTTCTGTGATTCTTAATTAATTTCAATACTATTCAAATTGTCTATTGATTCGGTGTATTCTAATATTTTGTCTGGAGTATTCTAGTACTAGTATTCTAGTCCAAGTGCCTTTTTTTTTTTTTACTATTTATTCATTTTATAAACCCATTTTTTCAAAGTCATTTTTTCACATATTGTCACTTGGCAAATCCACCCAAAGATGCAAAGGTGTTTGCTAGTTTCATGGCTTGATGTTGTTACACTAAGAATTTCTTTTTAAAAACTATTTTACATCAGTCTATAAGGAGACTCAAGGCATGTTATGAAAGTGATCTAGAAACAAGGAACTTCAAACCGTTGGTTCTATTATGAAGGCAAAATTACTCTACCATCACTGCATTTAATTTATCATGAAACAAAACTGAACAGTGGTTTTAGTGATTGGGATTGCAATGGTATTTCCAGTGCTGCATATTTATTTATTTAGAAGCATTTATATATACTGTAGCTGTTCACTTTAAAACCAACTCTTGATGGCTTACAACCCATAAAACAATATATACAATCATAAAATCAACCATATGACAAAAACAGAAAAACCATATGGCATATAGTCCCCAGCATTGGCCTCTTCCTCTTGGAACAGAAGTGAATATTTCTGTTTTGGGGGGGGAGAGAAATATTAAGAAGACATGGATATCTTAAGCATCTTAACGCTCCCTGTCAGGGAGATCAAGAGTTTGGGTCTGTTATACCTTGGCAGGGCTTCTAGGGCTCTACTATCTCCCTGGAACACTGCATTATGAAGCACAGGACACAAGACTCTGTGGTCAAGGATGAAGGCCCTTATGAAGAAAAGAACATTCTGGTGTGCAGATAAGGTCAATGATAGAAGAGGAAATATATGATTCTTTGCTTCAGAGAGAATTGTTTTGGATACACACAACAATATTTGGTCTCATTCGGTCTGAATGAAGGTATTGGACTTGACTGTTATTTGTCTCACATAATTCAATCTTAGTTTAATAAATTGTGCTTTTTTGTATCCTTATGCACTTTAAACCATAGTGTGCTATAAATACTTGTAGTGGCTTTTAAACTATGAATTTAACTCAGGTGATTGTTTGCAGTCTCCTTTATATTGATTTTCTTAATGATAATTGATATATTTGTATTTATATTATTCAGAGTATTGGATTGCAGGATCCAACAGGATCCTGGGATATATATATTTACCTTCGTTCGTGAGAGTACTGGATGTTTTACCATATATGCGTGTGTGTATGTGTGTGTGTGTAACCGTATTAATTCTTGAATAATCTTTCCACAGTAAAGTTCACATTGCAACTCAGCTGATTGCTGCTTTGGCTTATCTTCATTATTTCCTCTCCAGAAGTCTAAGAAAGAACAAGCTTTGATCCTCTTATATTTGACATCCTTTCAAATATTTAAGAGTGGTATCGTGATAGTATAGCTATCACTTTCCCTTCATTTTTCATAGAGCTGCTTCTATTCCCCATTTTTATTGCCATGCCTTTCTCTGAAACTTTGGGGGTCTAATCAATACAGAATACTTTCAATGGAACTTTTAAAGTGGTATTATTATTTCTTACCATTTGGAAATTATCTTTATGTTGATGCAGTCTAAAATTGGAGCTGATTTTTTTGCAATGATAGTGCTGGCTCATATTCAGAATGCAAAAAATGGTTATCCATCATTTCTGATTTTTCCAAAGTTTTCAATTTCTACTATATGTAGGGCTATCATCTAGTTTACAAACTCTTGACTGAAGTTGATTTCAGAAGGCCATTATTATAGATTACTTTTGAAGAAAGTAACAGGTTCAATTCTATCATAGGAAACTTTATAAAGGTAACCCAGAAAACATGAGGAAAATTGAAGATGTTGCCTCTAAAGAACTTCTGATTGACTCAGGTGACTATATCCACATAGTTTTCTTGGCAGAATTGTGGCAGTAGTTCTGGAATGTTTTTGGCTTCCCAATTTAATCTATAGCACTGGACTTTCCTGATAATTTTCCATCCAAGTCCAACCCTGCTTAGCTTTTTGGAGCAGTGTCAAGATCACCTGGGTTCTACCAAATGCTGTCAATCTATTATAGTTAGGACTTAGCACATTTTCATTATGCCTGGTTTGCGTCAATTGATTAAAAAAGAACAGGGCATAAAGAAGCACCTTCCGATTTTCATATTGTAGAGAATATTCATTAATGGTACTTCATTTCACCATAGCATGGTAGAAGAGATCCCCTTTACCAACCAGTCCTAAAAAACAGATAGACCTGACTGACGAGACATTGTTACATAATGTAAAGCTGTACATTTGTACCCAGAAATTATTGCCATTACCTTCAATCTACATGAGGGAATATAGGATGGCAGCTTTACTGTATGATCAGTGTATGAGCAATTTGAAAAATGAGCAAACTGTATCACTCACAATGAAACTTTATTAAAGGCTATATAACAATAAAATGAAGATTGCCATCATTTATTGTGCAGTGATAAGAAGTGTGAGTACTTTAAAATATTTGGCTATACAGTGCATCCATTCTGGCATTTATTAAGAGACTTGTCATAAAGTAATTGACAGACCAAGAGATTACTGAAAAACTCCTTGAGGCACTACCTTAACGCAGTTGTGGGTTTGCGTCTTCTGAGAATGATGAGAACTAGAACATTTCAAGCTGGAAAATAAGATCAGCAAGCAAGCTAAAATCAGATGCCAGAAAGTTAGAGCAGAAAAATATTATCTGGAGACAATAAAGATTAAGGAAGCACAGGAAATAATAAAATAGAAAATAACTACTATAGTCAAGAAGATCACTAGGTATGAAACTTGAATTGCATACTATAGGCAGAGTCTTTAATTTGAATCAAATCAGAAACATTTCCACCAATCCATTAATGGAGAGACTGCAGTGAACCAGCCAATATCTGACAAAGAAGAAACAATGCAGTTCTGGATGCAGCTATGGCACAACCTAAGGAATTATAATAAGAATGCAGCTTCTATAAAAGAGATGAATAAGAGTTTTTTAAAAAAAACTGAAATGAAAGAATGTGTGATAACAGCAGAAAGGGTGGACAAAGGGGCAATGAAGATCAACAATTAGTCAGCACCGAGTGAAGATGAACTGTATAATTTTTGGTTGAAACCTCTGACTGGTCTACACTAACTCATGGCCAATCTAAAAAGAGACATAAAAATAAAATAGCAGGAAAAGTAGATAACAAAACCTGGCTATGTCTAAAAGCAGGAAAAATAAAGAAAGACACAGAGGAGTTAAATCTGGCTGCCCATGATCAAACCCTAAGCAGAAATGCATACAAAACCAGAATTGAGAAGATAGCTAGATAGATATTTCTTGTAGATTTTCCAATGCACCATTGTTGCTACTTAGACATGATATTGCTTGCAATCTGTCTGTGCTTCTTACAGCAGCTAACTAGGTGATCCACTGTTTCTTCAGTTTCTTTGTTGGGAAGGCATTTGCTATATAATGTCCTCCCTGCAAAGAAGCTGGAGAAACAGTGGATCACCTAGCTAGCTGCTGTAAGAAGATCACACAGACATTACAAGCAGTAGCATGGCAAAATAGCAATAATGGTGCATTGAAAGATCTGCAAAAGTACCAAACGCCTGTAAGCAAAAACTGGTGGGATGTTAAAATAGAGAAAGTCATGGAAAATGAAAAAGCTAAAGTGATCTGGGTTTTTAAATTCAAAAATACAAGCACCTGGTGCATAACACCCAGACTTAACAATTATCAATAAAAAAGACAAAAAAAAATCCGGATGGTGGACATGGCAGTATCTGGAGACAACAGAATAGAAGAGAAAGAACTGGAAAAGATACAAAGACCTACATATAGAAATAGAACAACTCTGGCAAAAGAAAGCAAAAGTAGTACTAATAATAATAGGTACTTTGTAATCCCAAAACAACTTAAGCACCACTTGGACACCATTGATATTGACAAACTCATCCTCAGTCAATTGCAAAAGGTAGCTTACATACTGTGATGATACTTTAATATCATCTGACGTCCACATCTCCCTATCCAAGTCCTTGGGAAGGACTCAATAGGTGGATAAAAATCCCAAATCCAGTTGACTGTGTGATGAACCATAATATTCAAAACCAAGCTTTGGCTATCATTTTTATTTCATAAGGATAATTATGAGATTTATGTAGAATCCAACTTTTCTTGGAAGTAAAAGCAATCTTGACACTAGCAGTTTGTAGCATTGTTTATTTTTTTAATATAATAATCATTCCTTTTTTAAAAAACAAAAAAGCATTTGAATCCTAGGAGATACCTGGCCAAAAATTACTAATATATTCTCTAGTTCCAGATAGGAGATACAGGATTTAGAATGATATGTGACTGAATGTCCCTACTAGATTTTATTTCTACTTCTTATTCAATCCTATGGACACTTGTAATCTATTCCTATTATCAGTTGCTTCTCAGCTTTACAAAGATTGAAGTCAAGGTGAGCCTAGGTTATTTTAAAGATCAGGTTGAAAAAAATAAAGACATGATTATATTTGAAAAAGTAGAATGCAAACACAATATATTCTTTAGTGGAACATAAAGTGGAGAGGAAATTTACTGGAGTTGCGCAATAGTCTGGGAATATTTTAAGTTTCCATTCGCTCAGGAGCAACATTTGATCAGAGGGATTTTTTGTTATTTTGTGTTTATTCAAAACAATTATGTCAGCTTTGTCTATTCCATGTTCAAAACCAGTTTAATCTGAACAGTGGGAAAGGGATAGTACTTTTCACTGCAGCTGAGGGCAGCAAGCTATTTTGGAGATGCAATGTTCAGCTATGTAGCCTAGAGTTGTCTACCATAGATGTCAGTCCTTCACATTTGCCATTATAAATTATTACTTTTTATTTTTTTTAATGGTAGGGCTGTTCATCAAAAGCAAGATATTGTAGTTGATTTCCTATTATTCATATCATTAACTCTCTGATCCTTTTTAAGCTTAGTTCTTATATACTATCTCTGCTGTCAGAGATATTCCAGTGCCAGTTTGAGAAGTCAATTATTCATAAATAGAAGAAAGTGGGTATCTCAGTTTACCTCAGTCTTTTGTTGTTGTTGTTAGTCTCTTAGCACTTTTACAGACAGCAAGGAAGGAGGGAGAGAGATCTGGATCTTAGAAATAGGGCACAAAATTAGCATATTTCTGAACAATATGCGAGACTTGTATCATTAATCTAGGATTCTGCCCCAGGGAATGGATTATAAATCTGAAAGTTATAGCATTATCTGAAACTAACAAATAACCTAATATTCACATTTCAGAAGAAACAAATTCTGATATATTCCAGAAATGATATAGAACATATTTCATATTTGTATTTAGACACCTGCTATCTCTGTTTCAATTTTATATCCAGTTGTGAATTCTGTATTTACATGTTGCTTTTTCTTGTTTTTTGCCTGAGACAACAATCATACTGCATGGTATTTTCTTCTCTCAATCCAGTCAACTACCCACTATGATTGAATCTTGAATTGTACAATTCTGACATATTTGTTTCCAAATTCTTAATGCTTTAGCCCTATCCCCAACCTACTACTTTTAAGCCTTTCATATTAATTTAATTGAATTCACAACCTTGACAACATTCCTTCTCCTCCAAATACACACTTCAGTCTCATCTTGTTTTTAATATTTCACCTTGGAAGGTAGCTCTTTATTGTTTATTGTTGATTGCTGGTTTTATGTTGGCATAATCCACTTGTCTTTTCTATTTTCTCTCTAATTTCTCATGGAAATGGTGATTGGGAAACAGCAATGCTATTCCAAATATTTAGAATGAGGCAGATGTGATTATGAATTAAGATATGCTATTTTGTATGACTGATGTTTAGTCTGATGAGAATAAATAGGAAGATGGCAATTTAAATGAAGCTTCATTTTAAAACAATATTGTATTAGAAAATAAGTACATAGGAATGTTTCAATAGAAATGATGAAAAAAATCACTTGGAACAAAAAAGGTAACAGAGGAACATTACGGACAATTTATAAATTTATGTAGGATACTGAAAGAGAGAATAGGGAAGGTTTTCTCTCTAACTGAAAATACTAGAACCTGTGATTTTTCTATGAAACTGAAAGGGAAAATTTCAGATAAATAAAATGAAGACAGTAGTACCTACCTCACACAGTAGTACTCACTATTATACTGCATAGTGATGCAATGCTACTTTAATAAGTTCTCCACTTTCTCAAAAAGTTTAAAATAATAACATAAAGCTAATTATGTTTCCCCCCCTCTGCATATAAGGCTTACTTATTATAAGAAAATATGCTCTGGTTTTTATTATAACTTTCTGGGGATTTAAATGACTCAGTACATAGTATTTAACATTGTTATTTTCTAATTATGATTGAAAACTATTTTTTCACTACCTATCCAAGATTTTTCTTGAATAGAATGCACTTAATTACCATTTATTTTCAAACATTAACCTCAAAATTCACTAGAAATTACATAGCTTCTGATATATTTAAGTATTTGGATGGAAAACATATCTCAGTAAAAACACTTTTAATATAATAAAAGTAGGTCCAGACAAGTTTCGTTATCAACTGTAGGGCATTTCATTCCTTTCTGAGGAAAATGAACTCTAGTATATCAAAGACCGCGGTTCTGACCCAGGCTTCGTCAAACTTCATGAAACACACATTTATTTTAAAAGCAAAACCTATTTTAATGCAACGCTGGGAATTACTTGCATTCCCAGCCAGAACTAATTATAAACAGTTCCCCCAGGTAACAGCATGCCTTTCAGGGCTGTAGAATGCTGCCAAAAAACAGAAGTCCAATTAAATATAACATAAACCAACCAAAATCCCAGAAAAAACCAACCAGAATTCACAGAGCTTCAAGAACTACTATTGCTTCCTGCAAAGGTTTCGTCATTGAGGTCTGACTTTTATCCCTTATGGGAGGGCAATCACCTCCCAGCCTTACTCCTGAGTCGCCCCTTCTGCTTTAGCTGCTTTCACCTTCTAGCAACTCTGTGCACATGCGCACTGGGAACAGGCTCCCCTGGGTCCTCTGCTTTGCTGCTGCCAGACTCTGAAGGCTCTGAAGGCAGCACCTCACACCCAGGTGGTCCTGGCCCCATCCCTGCATTGAATGCAGGACCCTCATCCAATTCCTCTCCAGACTCCCTGCCTGTTTCCCTTTCTTCCTCACTGTCTGACTCCGCTGCTGTCTGTACCAGCTGATGGCGAACCACAACCACCACTGCAAAAATTAGTGGTATCCCCAAAGAATGGAAGAATATATAATTAGGATGTTATATATTGTCATGTTTTCCTATATCTTAAATATTGTTAAAACAGAATAGTTGAATAACAGGGCTCTCAATAAAATACACAATATAGCAGAATATCTTCACTTGCAATTTTACTGATAGTGATAGCAGGAAAACAAAATAATCAGGTTAGAAGTCATGCAACATGCTTCCTGGATATCACTCACAGATTATGAGGAAAATTCTAAAACTTATTGCATGTAAATCCGTTTAAGAGCTATAACAATCAGCACATTATTTTTTAAACAATAAATTCCTGCAAATACATTGACTGCTTACTGTACATAATGTCAAGTGAATGGGAAAATAATATGTATAAATCCTTTGAGAGAAAAGCAAGGGGCACAAGAACACATTATATGAAGGGATAATTTAAACCAACTGTTCCTTGGGGTCCCTTCTATTCAGGCCTTTGTTTTGCAAGAAAATATATAAGAAATGTATAAATATATAATTCGGAAACAAAGAACACTATAATTTCCCAAACTGCTTGTTCCTCTTCCATGTCTGAATGCCAATTATTACAGGTAGGTCTTGATTAGTGCTGTGAAATGATTGCATTATTTGAATTCAAATAATATTGCATTATTTGATAATATAATAATAATAAAGTAATAATTTTATGGAAAATATGATAAATGGTTCCACCTCCATAGAAATAGACAATGAAAAATGTTTAACATAATATTTCATATGTATGTTGCTAAAATTGTAAAGTAATGGATAAAAAGAATATACTTAAAATTTAAACTTAAGGTTAACAAAAATCACAGCGTGGTTATCGAAACCAAAATAAAAACAAATTCTATTGCAAATTCAGGTATTCCAACATCTTTTCCTATTTTAGTATTGCTATGACCCTTCATGTTAAACTGGGAAGGCAACACGAGCAGAAAAACTCCAATGCAAGTCTCTTCTTTTTAAAACTTGTGCTGTTTTCCTGTGATGGGATCTTCCTTTTCTCCATTTCCCACTCACAAAGATTAGCAACATCTAAAATTTGAACCACAACTGTGCATGCATAAGCCTCAATTGCACATGCACTAGACTCACATTAATTGAATTTTTGGGTTGCATTAAATACAGGCTGGTATCAATTTACAGTGTATGCTAAATTAAACATTGCATTATTCAAAATTGCACAAATTGCAACCTCTCTGTATCTATCCTAATTTGACAGCTACTTAAATATCATTTATCTAAAGGGTTATTTTTGTTCATGTTGGCTTCCCAGTTCCTGAAGTACAGCATAAAATGACATGCTTTAAACCTCACTTGACAAAAGTTTTTCCAATCACGGCATGTAAGGACTGTTCTTGCAAGAATGGTCTGAGTTGCTCCTATTTTTAATGACTGGCAAATAACTGATATATTTCAGGTGGATTTGGTATGGAAAAGATATGGAATAGTGTAGGAACACAGTTTTATTTGGGAGGAGAGTGTGAAACCTTTGAGAGGAGATCTGGGGGATACATGCAGACCATGGATGTAACCAGGACAAAAAGTAAATGATTTAATTTACCTAAAATTAATATTTATTTAATATGTTTTAATCATGATTCCCTTCGATTACACTAAAAATTATAATTTAGTGACAACTTTTGGGTGGCTCAAAGGGCTGCATTCAGGATCTTGAAGAAGCCCAGAGTTTTAGGTTTGCCTCAATTTCAATATAATTGAATGATTAATTATGCTAATGAGTTGATCTTCATTTATAGTTGTGCCTCATTTATTTTTGTATATAAATTTAGTTTGAAGTTGTAGTGTGATAGTCAAATGGGATAATGGAGAAATATTTTAATAATAAACGTATAGATCTAAGATTGTGGACCAATAGTAAATATATTTTTTACAGTATAACAGACGTGTTTTTGGAGATGGTCCAAAAATATGTATCTCATTGGAGCTGATAACATAAAGAGTTAATAAATGGCAAAAAAAAAGAACCCATACAGTAGCCTTCTTAAAGCTGCATCTAAACAACTGCAGGTATTCCTCATTTAATGACACTTGTTCAGCAAGTGTATGACCAGCACTGAAAGGGTTATCGTTATGACTGGATCTTGTACTTATGGCCATTGCAGTATCCCTCTGGTCACATAATTGCAATTTGCAACCTTCCCAACCTTGCAAAGTCAACAGGGAAGCCGGCAGGAACTTCGAGGTTGTAATCATGTGAGGTCCTTACTTACTGACCTGCGTAATCTTCATTTAACAACAGCAACTGGGACTGCTGGAATTGCAGCAGCAGTGTGGTCACATTGTTTTTCAATGACATGTCACTTAACAACAGTTTCCAGTCCTATTAACAATTTGCATTGTTAAAGGAAGATCACTACCTGTACAGTATAATTTCAAGTTAAACACAGTGCATCCTCCATTGTATTTTACTATGGAAATGAATTGAGTAGAAAATTCTGCTTATGAGATTCTTACAGGGTCACAATGTTTGAGTTGTGACTATGATTGCATTGATGAAGAGGGGTGTATTAAAAAATGCCATTAGTAGCAAAGCTCCCAGTGTTAAAGGACCATAGTTTTGCAAGGGCTGATCATAGACACTACACACATCAGATGTATTTTTATTAATCCATTTCCTTTAACACAAGCTGAAAATGACTATGTCTTATAGCCAATCATTTGGCAGAATTAACCACAATAATATAATAAATTCAGATAGAGCTTGCTTTTATACACTGATGGTAATGGCCACACAAACCATGAACACATTTACAATGAATCTTGAAAGTTTCCATTTTCATACTGATAAACAGTCTGTTCTTCGACATTGTGCCTCACTCCCTTTTCCTTCTGCAATTTGTTTCCTGGTGCTTCATCATGCTGAATAGTAGCGCCGTATGTTTTCTTTGTGTTAACAAAAGTATCATTGTTCAGTTCAGTCTCTTCAGCCAGTTCATCTTGTTCAAGTATTCCACATTTTTCTTCATTCAAACTTTCTGGGTCAGCCCATTCCTGCTTCTCGCCAGAAGCAAAGAAAGCATAAAATACCACTCCACTATAGTGGACTAACGCAGCTATTAGAAAGACATTTTGCCATTCTTCACGAGTCTAAAGAAATGACATGGGACATTTTTCATTTGAATTCCATTTTTCCATCAAAAATGACCTTTAACAATTTAAATTTAAAATATATAAAGAAAACAACAAAGCTATGGTTAAAATATTAAAACTCAGGGAACTAAAAACTTATCAAATAATATAATAAATAATATCACCTTAAAATAAATTGATTTTATCAGCAAGATTTCTTTGGAGCCAAATAAAACTATTTTTATGCCAAAAGACAGCCTGGGCTACTTTAGCAGACAGAATCTAGGAGCATCCGCATAAAAGGCCCCTTTCTTTTGTTACTATCAACTATGGCCATGATAGTGGAGGAGTCACCAATCTTGATGGCAGGAAAATGTTCTATTTCAAACCACAGAAATCTTGGAGCTAATAACCAGCACTCTGCATTGAGAGAGAGCCCTGGTGGTGCAGTGGTTAGAATGCAATCTAACTCACTGCTCACTCCAGGCGTTCTTAGGTTGACTCAGCCTTCCATCCAGGTTGGTAAAATGAGGACCCAGATTGTTGGGGGGCAATATGCTGACTCTGTAAATAGCTTAGAAAGTGCTGTAAAGCACTATGAAGTGGTATATAAGTCTAAGTGCTATTGCTATTGTTATCCTGGAGACAAACGAGTAACCAGTAAAGCTATTGTAACATAAGATTTGCTTTCTGGGGTTAGTTTATAATGTAGCCACATTTTGAATCAGCTGGAATTTCTGAAAATTTTCATAGAGAGCCCAGTGTAAAATTTCTACTTGCTGAAATAAAATCTCATATCCCCACCATGATTTTAAAAATGGGCAGGAATTGAAATTGGCAAAACTAATGATGGTTTAAAAACAATAACTGACTGCCATGCATTTAGAAGTCATTTAGGGGAAAAATACATCTGAACATCATTACCTTATGTTTTGTCATTGCACCAACAATGAGAGGGCAGACCATTCCTGACAATGTCCCAACTCCATTAGAGATGCCCATGAGAATGCTGGCATACCGAGGTGCAATATCCAAATGGTTGACGTTAAATCCTGTTACACAAAATATTACATCAACAGGGTGCATTCTGTCAGCATGAGAATGACTCAAGCAGCTGAAAAAATTTTTAGGTTGATCCTTTTTGACTATGAATGTACAGACTAAGTCTTCACTGTCCTCTGGAATTTGATTTAGTGCCTGAGATTTTCAAACATAGTTACCAAATAAGGCAGACGTCTCCAAACTTGGCAACTTGAAGACTTGTGGACTTCAAGTTGCCAGGTTTGGCTACTCTTGAAATAAAGCATAAGAAAAAAGAGATTAAATACATTAGGGTTAATTGTGTTAATTAGATTTAATTGTCAATATAAAATTAATTAAAGATATTTTAGTTTGGGTCCAAGCCTTAGCTTATTTTTTGAAGTGTGAACTCTGTGCATTGCCCTGGCTTCTCAAAGAAGGAAAATAATAAATAAAGCATAGAAAAAACCATTATTTTGAAAATGAGGCACTGAAAATATCATAATCTCTCATATTTCATAGACAATTCAAAGGATTTAACTGTCACGATGAAATTATATTACTGATTTTGAATATTTTAAATACATAAATAATAAAACAAACATATTTAAGTAGTCAATCACTTACTACAGCATAATTGTGCTTCTTTTTAATTTTTATGAAGTAAAAGTTTCATAACAAATTAATCAGTTTAAAAAGCCATTTAAGAATGACAGAATGGCCTTTAATTAAAATTAAAAGTTAAGAGCCAAGATGATGGGAAGCCTAGGGATAAGAATATAGAAACAATAAATAGCAATAATAATCCTGCTGATACTAAAATACTTCTGCAATGTGTTTAACAGTTTATGTTTTACCTGAAATAGCAAATCCACTAAAGCCTACTGCTAAAACCAAGAATGAAATAGCCACACCTCTTGTGTGAGAATATCCAACCACCAAAAGTAAAGTAGCTTCCATCCCAAAACCTGCAAAAGAAATGTGCAGAGGTTATTGATTCTTCAAAACACACTGCTTCAAGAAGTATTAAAACAATTTATTTATTTTAGATGTTGGTTTTATTTCTTTTCTTTAAAATTAGTTCCAGACCTTAACCACATACAGATTGGTTTCTAGTTTTCTCTGGTTTTTTTATAAAAACACCATGCCTCTCACTCTCATTCTCATTCTCTCCCTCCCTCTCCCTCCGCTCTCCCTGTGTGTGCACATGTTCATGAGCATGATACATGAATGTCAGGTCAGGTCATGGCACTGCTTTTTATTATTATTGTCATTCTTGCATACATTGTTTGATATTTATAAACTGCTTAGAATTTTTAAGATTAAACCGACATAAAAGTCACAATAATTCCTCCCTCCCTCCCTCCCTCCCTTCCTTCCCAACAGATTATCTTAGAAGTAATGAAACTTTTAGCAAAAAAAGGGCTCCCTCTGTCCTCATATATTTTGATAATTCAATCCTCCCTTTCAATGTACAATATACAAAATGCTTGAGATTTTACATTGATTATACTTTTTAAAATCAGCAAATCAAACTGATAGTTAGGTACTAACATAAAACACACATATATGATCTAAGTATACCTCCACAATTCATGATTTTTCTGACAGCAGTAGTTGTTAAAATTCTTCTGCTGCGCAAAAAGTCAGCTAGTTGGCCTCCAATGGGTACAATAACAGTCATTACCATGTGCGGAACTGCAGACAAAAGACCAACCTGGAAGTAAATACATGCGATGAATTCATGTGACCAAAAGAAATATGTTTTTTCTCTCAATGTATGAAATTAATTAAATGAATATTTAAGGAGCATAGGTGAATTTAGTATATTTTACACTAGAGAATTGAGCTGACAAATTTCCATTTGTCATCAGCCACCAGAAGTTATAGTGACATCTACCATAAAAGGAATTGTCAAAGTGATTGTCAAAAAAAAATAAATAGTAAAAGCTGCCCAATGGAAACAGAAGGCAAAGGGATATAGCTCAGAAATCCTAACTGGTTACCATGCCCTCCTATGCCTCAGATATGGGTTTTCACCAATAAAGTAACTCTTAATTTTCCAATAAAATTAATAGATTTATATGAACATTTGCTATAAATATTGTACAGGCCTGCAGTTTGAGACTCAGTACTCAATTACCAACAGTTCAATTAAAAATACACAATGTTTGTATACATACACAATATGCAATATGTTGGTAAGAAACATCTAAAGAATATAAGCATTCAAAGATACTTATAAAGTGATGTTATTGAATGTACAAGTCATTGGATAACAAAACATCATTTGTATCATAGCACTATTGATATACAAGTTAGCTCTTTTCTCTCCATCAAACAGTCCTTGATTTTTATTATGTTATTTGTATGTTAAGCAGCTGGCACTGACTATCAGTGAGATATATTAAGAGAAGATTCAAACATGCCAATTTATTAGTATAAGCAAACAAAAATCATTGAGATCAATCAGCAAGCTACATCCTTGGGTTTGTATTTTTACCTTACTTATTGCAAATCCAAAGACTTCTTCAAAATAAGCTGGCTGACTTATGAGCAGCAAGTAGAAAGTCCAGCTTCTGCAAAAGTTTGCCACAACAATTGCGTAAACCGGCATCGAAGTGAAAAACTGCTTCCAAGGGGTGCTGAATCTCTAAGAAGAGAGAATGCCAAAGCTTTAGAATGATGGAAGGTTGTAGTTCAGTTGGGTAATGTTAGGCATCAATTTAACATTCAATTTGTCATTCATAAGTATTATTTGGGTGAAAGCATTGTCATTGTAGAAAACAATATTTGAAAAACAATCATGAGTATGTAACCTCTCCTTTTGTTATCTACATAATGAAAAGGACAAGATTCTGCAGCAAGCAGCATCAACCCCACTGTGTCCAGAATAGCATTAGCAGCCTGGGAATCCATGCTCGGCCCCTTTGTGGTTATCCTTAAGCAGACATTTAAAACGGCAAGCTGGGTGGACTTAGACTTGGGCTCAGAGATGCAACTCTAATTCCACTACTAGCTGAAGGGCACCTGAAACTTCAGTAGTCCCTGAAATTACAATTAGTGGAGAAGAAAAGGCATTCGATAGGAATATCCCCTTTGCTTTATAGTACAGCCCTGTGCACATTTATGGAATGCAGATTTTATCCTTTTTAAAAATAATCTGAATTTAATATTAAAAAGAAAAGTTGATCCAAACTTTCTTTTTATACAAAAGAAAAATTTAAAAAGTCTTTATGTTACAGGCTTAGAAACAGAAGCATTGTTTCCCAACCTGTTTGATTTATATCATTTCAAAAGCCCGAGATAAGAGATGGGAAATTGGAAATTGGGTCCATAACTCTTTTTCTCTCCCTTTGCGGTTACATATTAAGACCATTTCTGTGGCTGAATCTAAAAATCACATCAGGCAAAATCTAAAATGTCTAACAAAAGGTTGCAGGGTCAAAGCATAAAATAGAGTATTAAATCAACAAGCACAGAACAAGAGGCAACTGGACTTTCTTATTATTCTTTGAAGACATTTCTCTTCTCATCCAAGAAGCTTCTTCAGCTCAGAGAAAAAAGGCCTTCAAAGAATAACAAGAAAGTCCAGTTGCCTCTTGAAAAAAGGGACACCTTGACCTGGATGACTGAAAAACTCCATAGACAACAAACACAGAAGTTCACTAGTAAGATTTTCTTGTGTTAAAACCTTCACAAACATTTAGTTACAGCAGTGATCTGACAAAACACAGATTTGTTGTTAATTGATGTCCCAAAAGGACTTTTTCAAGAGGCAACTGGACTTTCTGGCTTTTCTTTGAAGACATTTTGCTACTCCTCCAAGAAGCTTCTTGAGCTCTTCAAGCTTCTTGGATGAGAAGCAAAACGTCTTCAAAGAAAAAACAGAAACTCCAATTGCCCCATGAAAAAGCACCTTCGGAACAACCACGACCAGGATGACTGAGAATCTCCATAGACATTTGTTAATTGATGGTTTCTACAATAATTTTCAAGACAATAAACAATAAATTGGACAATAAATCATTTCCAAGAGAGGGAAAAACTATGAAATGAAGCTACAAGTAACTTACACTGGTATTGATTAAGTTGGCTCCACCTATACTAGTTTCTATGTAAATTCTTTCTTCAGTGCTTATTGTTGGATGAACAGCTGGGCTCTCATAGGCTTGCAGCAGCCAGAACATATACCAGATTATCCCAAAGATTCCTTTAAATGTAGAATGAAACAGGATTTTGACAACCAGTTAAAATATTGAAAAAACATTTGTCAGCATTATTTCAACATATATTACTTTATCTATGATTTTTTTTCTTTACAACTTACCATATGTATAGAAGACAGATGACCATCCTATATATTGTACCAATATACCTGCAAGTGGCATGGCAACTACTGCCCCAGCATAAGAACCTGCAACAAAAGCCATATATTTGTGAGCAGGTTTAACAGTTGTGTTCCAACATATCTAACCCATTATATCACTAAAAACAAGTGTTCTGTTTGGAAGAATACTAACTAAAGTTTTATAAGCACAGAGTTGCTTCAATAGTGAAGCAATGGGCTGCTTATACATTTAATAAATAAATGAATACACCCTATTTTGGAGGTAAGAGAGATGAAAACTTTGTAGGAAATGTTGGATTCATGGATTCTTATATTATGGAACACACTTGTTGTTCCTGTTAGACAAGACTGTAGTTGTTAGTGTTGCTGAAATACAGATAACCGAGAATGCACTACAACCCATGTCTCCCAACATTAATCTAACACAATCTCAGATTTTTTAAAAAAATCATCATTGTTTGTTTCTTGACTTCATTCAGTTTAGGTACCAAACCAGCCCTGTGCATCTCACAGCATAGCAAAACAAGATTTAAAACACACAGTACAAAAGAGAGAAATGGAATTGGCCCATATACAAAAAAAACAACCACATACAACTTGCATTGACCAGCCCTAAAATTCTCAGGATCATTGTTAATCTGGGAAGTGATAATAATAATTAAAAAGCCTGAGAAGAAAGCCATAGCAACCTAATTCCATATTGTTTTGAACAGTATGGAACCAGGGAATCTTAGAGAACACCTACTGGTTGTTCAGCTTGGGTGATGGGTGAATAAACAGCACTATTCCCTATTATATGGAAGATTCCCTCCTAGTATGAGGTTCAACAGGAGGAAATTGAAGCAGACATTTTGGGAGGCTATTGCTTTCCTTTGGATTATCTATTCCCTGATACAAGGATGACACTCCTCCCCAGCCACATTTTAGGGCCTGCCAGAGAATAATTAAGATTTGGCTTTTCCAAGAGCTCTTTGGTGATTAAGCAGTCAGAGGAAGATCTATGTCAATATTGTTTCTCGTTCTATCTGGTTTTATTGTTTTCCATTCTATTATTTCTTGTACTGTGCTTCAATATTGTAACATGCCTAGACCCTCTGGAGTGAGATCATTTATAAATCTTATTAATAAAACAAAACTTTATAGTCATGTTCCTGGAATCATCATTGCTCAAAGGAGACTTTACTGGGTGAATGCTTTATTTGAAAATACGTACATCTGCCCAGAAAAAGGACAAAAGGTTATGGATGCGGTAAAACTCATCCTGAAATGCTAGAAGGGGTTCAGTGGAGGAATCTCAATAGTTAGTTTTCTGGTAAATTTGAATGTGTACACATATGTGCACACAGACACACATACATATAAAAATATTGGCTGTGCCCATTATATCTTCCATTATGAGAAGTGTATATATTTTCTTCCCAAAATTTTAAGTATGTTTTTTGGTCCTGAAAACTGAGAATGCCTTTTCTACAATATTATAACATGAAAGAATACAGGCCATTACTGTTTTAAATATTATGATGTGATGATTTATAGGAAAATATTCTACTAGTGAATGGTTAAAAAATAAATGGCATTTGGATCCTATTGAGAGCTCATAAAGACAAGCCGTGAAATTCTAGTTTGGCATTTACCAGTGTTGCTAATTAATTATTCTGGAAGATACATAGACTCAGGTGTTCTTTTTTCCTCATTTGAAATTAGTTTATATATTATTTAATAGACAGTTAACTTACGTATGAACTATTGGGCATCTTGAGAACATTGGAACTCTTCTTGGAATAATTCATTAGCAATCTAGTTCAAAATGTTTATCCAAATTGTACCTTAAAGGAGTTTTTCCAACAATTCTTTTAAAACACTATTTGAATCAAATATAATAAATTACTTAACGATTTTTAGGTAATTGTACTTCGATCAATATTCAACTTGTCTGGAAATAAATCAAATCTTTTAAAGAATAATAAATATTTGTTTAGGAAAGCCTAAACTCAGAAGAGGAATAGCAATAATAGCACTTAAACTTATATACCACTTCACAGAGCTTTACAGCCCTCCCTAAGTGATTTTACAGAGTCAGCATATTTCCCCAAACCATCTGGGTCCTTGAACTGCCAAACTGCTGGCAGCCGGTGATCAGCAGAAGCAGCCTGCAGTCCCGCATTCTAACCACTGCACTACTGTGGCTCTTATGAATTAATGCACAAAGACAATGATATCAATAAGTTATAGGATGGCTATAGAAACCAGAATTAAATTTGATTATTGATTAGTATATTCTCACAACACATGGAATCATGAACTAGCCAAGTATATTAGCTTAGCATTTGGTAGTGTGAATTGTGCCTTGCAGTTACAATTGGCTCTGTGATGCAGCTGGAACAACCTGGAGCTGAACATGCTTAAAACTGAAAGAGGTGAAAGTGGATTTTAGGAGGAGTCTTCCTATTCCACCACCTTTTACTATATCAGACAGCATAGTAACCAGAATAGAGTCTTAAAGCTTTGGGTTCCATAATTTCCCAGGATTTGAAATGCATATCCAACATTAGAACCATCATTAAAAAAGCGCAACAAAGAATATTTTTCCTGTATCAGTTCAGGAAGTTCAGGCTGCCCCAGGGGCTGTTGATTCAGTTTTACCGAGGAATTATTGAGCCTGTCATTTGTATTTCTTTAACTCTCTGATTTGGTACAGCAACTAAACAGGTGATAATACAGACTCCAACAGATGGTTAGGACTGCAGTTTGCAACTAGCCTGCCTTCCATAGAAAATATGTATATTGTGTGGTACAGAAGAAAGGTTGACAAAACATCTCACATTCTGGACATAAACTGTTTCAACTCATCTCCTCGGGATTCCACCATAGGGCATTGCATGAAAAAACAAAGTTCAAACAACTAGACACAGAACAGTTTTTTCCCTCATGCCATCTGAACACCTAAGTCTCACAGTACTGTCTAATATCTATATATATTTACCTCTGCTGTATGGCTGTGGAATTACTATTATCCTTCTTATCTTCTTTACTATTCACTCTTATTGTTACTCTTATTATTATTATGATTACTGTGTTGCTTTGCATGTACACTGAGAGCTTCTTCACAGAAGAAAAATTCCTTGTATGTCTAATCCAAATAAAGTATTCTATTCTATTCCATTCCATTCCATTCCATTCCATTCCATTCCATTCCATTCCATTCCATTCCATTGATGTTTCTGAACCTCAAAAATTGAGTTGAATGTGCAGTGCGACAAGTAAATAAGCAAAGTCACTGTCTGGTTGACATGAGTAACTGGGCATATGTTAAAGTAACAAAAATCTAAGCATTAAAAGGAAAAAACAAAAATTTTCCTAATTGAAATTGCTATAGAGAAAGTAGAAACCCTGTGTCCAGAAATGTAAGATAATATAAGATAAACAACAATTTTATATCAGACACAAATTGCAAAAATACATGATATTCAGATATTAAGGAAGTTTTTTGGGCAACTAAATCCTCAAATGAAAAATAAGTGAATACCTATTTTTTTATAATCAGCAGAGTATTTTTCATTAAACCCATTGTGTAGTCATTTTCTCAAAACAAAAGAAGAAAAATCAACATACCACAAAATGAAATAGTTGCCAGCCTGCTTCTTTCCAGCGGAGGAGCCCATTTACTCCACATCCCATGGCATGCTGGATAAGTCACCCCCTAGCAAATGTTGCACAGCATTACATTTTTGCATTTAAATTTTTTATTTGTGCTGACATTTGTATTCAATGCAAGTAACTGGACTTATTGTTTTAGACAGGAATCATCTACAAAGGAAGTCATCTCACTTAACACTAAGAGATTGACTTTAAATGTGTGTTCGTATATCTGCGCATTTGTAGACTACACATAATATGGATATAATACAGTACAGAAAGGAAATCATGATTCACTGGGTAGAATTTGGTTAGAATTTTGGTTCCTTATTTGCACAAGCTTTTCTATCCGTATTTCCTGAGATGTAAATATCACAAACCAATATCTGTGAAGATATTTTATTAAAGGATAGAGTTAATAGATCCTGTCCTAGGCATGAAGTTTTAATAGATTTAAATAGTTTTAATAGATTTAAGAATGGAAAGAATTTGAAGGATCCAGTTACTTCGAATACTGATTTTCTTCAATAGGAGCCTACGGTACTTGTTTTTAGTTGAAGCTGAAACTATTAATTGAAATTGCACCTTTCGGAGTTCACATGGTTAAACTTCAATTCATTTTGATTTTTTTGCAATTTAGCAATAATATCATATTTCCAGAGGCCTCTGCCAGCTCAGATGCTTTAGTCAAAATGATAAAACCATTATTGTGCTATTGTAAATGAGCCTCCCCTTCTGCATGTGTCACATCACCATGTGATCATGGTGTCTCCCCTGCCAGGTAAGTGTGTGCAAAGGAGATGGGACTTGTACTGCTATGGTGTGAGGCTGCTTTCATCACTTGTTTCCCACCCCCCTTAATACACACCATAGGTGGATCTGCAAGTTTCCCTCCTCTTCTTTCTCACTAAGCTTTCAAATATCAACAAATCAGTATTAAAAGGATATCAGTTCAAGAATATTTTATAGCTTGAAGTGATATCCTTTTAATACTTATTTGTTGGGTATATATTCTACTTTTCTCCCAAGAAGTCATGTGGAGTACATAGCCCTTTTTCTTCTACCCTTTCCCCTTGTTTGGACTGAGAGAAATTTATTGGTTCAAAGTCACCCAAGAATTTCCCATGACTGACAATAAGCTTGAATTTGAGTCTTCCCAGTCTTAGTCTAATACTTTAATAATTGCACCAGATTGCCTTTTGATGGAAGGAATATAGAATCCAACCCTAAATACACCTACTGAACTAAGTATGTATTTAGTAAGATCAATGGTATTTACTTTAAAAGCTAGCAATATGGGAATAATTCTATTTCAAGGACTATCAAGCTGACCAATGTAAATTAACTAATATCTCCCCCTCTCACCCCAATTGACTTAATTAATGGTATGCAGTTGCAAGTTTGAGGTATCCAAGAGATCCAATTTTAACACAGTTGCAAAAAATTTACTTGCCCTGGAATGATACAAACATTATTTTAATTTTTGTATTGCTTATATACAATTAATGAAAATAACTGGTGCAAATAAACTTCTACATTGGTACTTACCTCCACAAGGCCTTGCAAAATTCTTACAAACATAACACACCCATAATGTACTCTAGCAGCTGCAGGAATGAACATGTTTAGAGTTGAAGTTAGGAAAATTGCTGCTCCAAATACCCTAAAAAAAGGAGAAATATAATTTTCCCCTATAATTTCATATTGCCATTATGCCATGATACTGTATATTGAACTGAGAAAAGCTGGTCTAAATAAAAGTTCAAAATTATCCAGAGATCTTTTTTTTAAAGGACAAAATAAACTTTCATTGAAGACTTTATATTATAAAATTGCACATAGCCAGCTAATATCAGCTGAGCAATTTAGCTGAGCACAGACTAAAATATATGATATTTATAGTTCTTTGTATTGTGAACATTTTTATAAATGTATGTTAGTCTCAAAATATCCAATATTAAAAACTTTTAGATCATACCTTTCTTTACTAAGTTCTTCTAAAATTAACATCATTATTTTTATTTTTATTTAACACAGAAATAATCTGACAAGCTTTAATTAACAGCAGTGGCTATCATAAAAACTACTAGGAATTGTAGTTTCACAGTATGCCTCATTATATTAAATAAAAATTAATATTAACTATTGACATGAATAGAATAGAATAGAATATTGTTTATTGGCCAAGTGTAATTGGACAAACAAGGAATTTGTCTCTGGTGCATAAGCTCCTAATGTACATACAAACAAAGTAATATAATCATAAGATACCAATAGTAAAAAGTAGTAGAAAAGATGAGAAAGATAATATTAATACAGTCATATTACAAGGGTAATACTACATGTCATTTAAATAAACAAATGATTATACATTTTTAAAAATGTTGAGTTCTAGGAAAGTAACATTATTTTATACATATTTATTACATCATGTGTTTTTCTAAATTCTGTATTGCAATATATTATATGAGTATATTACCTGTTAGCTGCTAGTTTATTTGCAATGAAGCCTCCTGGAATTTGTGTAACAATATAGCCCCAAAAAAATGACCCATGAATGAGTCCTACTATTTCTGGATCCCAACTGAATTGTGCTTTCTACAAATAAAACAAGATTAAATAGTAACACATAGCTAGTATCTTGATGTTTGTAAAATATGTTTTACTGCAGAATCCAGACATTGCAGTTATCATTAATCAAATTTGTGCTTTTAATCCTCTAAAGAACTGTAAAAACAAACTTATTTGAAAACATTTTGTCAATTCTTTTTATTAAATTGTACTTAAATTATACTTAATATGTTTAGAGTATTAAATATATTTGTTTAATTAGTTGGTTAATTAATCAGCTAGCATGTTCTCAAATTGATGAACTACACAAATTTTATTTTAAAACTGAGTATTTGAAAGCCTTTGCTGATATACTTACTGCCCACAATCACATTTCAAAAACAAGAAAGAAAAATATCAGGGGCATTTTTATTGCAGCTATTCATCTAACTGAATAAGTCCTTTGATCTAAATACAGGTATCTTCCCCAGTAATGCTACAGTTGTCCTTGATTTAGTGCGTTTTTTGTTAATGTATTTTCATTCAGATTGTAATCTGTAGAATATTTTAAGGGCACCTTTCATCTGGAGACCAGGACATATTACAATGAAGCACATATTGGTTTATTGACAGAACTTGCTTAGGCAAAACAAGCCTAAAAAGGAGGTGGGGTCCCTCTTTATAGATTTATGTGCATTGGAATATATCCAGGTATTTTACTGGATATAATACATCATGCGCCTAGTGAAGACAGTGAAGCCTGTAAGGTGATATGTCAATAAATGGGGTTTTGAAAAAACAAGAAGGTTGTTATTCCATGAGTATAATTTCTTTCCAGGGTGTTACTTTCTTTCATTCTCCTTGTCTTCCAGTATCTTTACCCAGAGTGTCATGATCTCTTGGCCTTCTAAATGTTTTGTGGCTGAGTTAACAGTTTTAGTTTCCAGACATAGACATAGTAGAATTTGGAGCATTTAATTTGGCCCCAATAATTCTTCAATCCAATGCTTTTGGTTTAAATATCCATTTTTACTGTGCAGTAAGTGCTTCATGATGCTCTTTGTCCCGCCTAGGACTATTTACTATCTGTCAGCCTGATCTACTTTCACAGGGTTATTGTAAAACCTGAATATGAAGAGAAATAATATGCCACCTTGAGTTCCTTGGAGGAAAAACAAGCTGTACATCTAATGAAGAATCACTATGGAAATTAAAACATAATATTTCATAAATGCAACTAAACTTTTAATAGAAAGATAGTTTGGTAGAGTGGTGAAGGAATTAAGATAGAAACTAGGAGACCATAAGTTCTAGTCCCATCTTAGGCACTATACCTATTGGGGCAGCCACTTTGTCAGCCTTCAAGATCTTTTCTACTTTTCTACTGCTTCGCATCTTTTGGCTGCCATGAGTGACGGGGGGAGAAGGGGTTGCGTCTGGAAAGAGAGCTGGAGGTGTTACGTTCTTGTGTTGTATAAATGAGGAGTCGGGGGGAGTATAAATTGATTGACACACTTTCTCTCTCTCAGTCCTAAGAAGAAGGCAATAGGAAGTCAATTCTGAAAAAATTTGCCAAGAAAACTTCAGGATTGTCCAGGCAGCTGTCAGGAATCAATACTGACTGGGAGGTTCACAGGCTCATACACATGCACACAGACAAGTTTTAATACCACCCTATCTCTCTATACACAAGTAGAAAACAGTTTCTAGTAAGAGAAAAAACCTAGTACAATATATATCTTGTGAGCCAAAGTTTCTGTCTGAGACTTTGGAGAACTGATGTATCTGAGTAGAATGTTATGTTCTATATCAGTTACAAAGATCCTAATAAGCTTATACTTTCTGAATATCTGCTAATGCCAGTGTATATTGGGGAAAAAAGAAAAGAAAGAAAAACTTTTAAATCTGATTTCTAGAGTATTATAAGACATCATTTTGTTGTGTTAAAATAATATATCCTTCTACCTACCTCAGTCTCTGGTTTTCCATTGATGTAGACGGTGTTGTTATTAACCATTTCCACAATAGCAACACCAAGATTGCATCTAATTCCAAAAGAAATGCAAAATCCCAGACCACTCATCATAGCAATAATGTAGCGTTTAGGTAATCCACAGCAATAGCAATCAAATAAAGGTGGTTTGGTTGTTGCTTGCACAGGTCTTCCTTCTTCATTCAGCTCTATGGCATCTCTTTCACAGTTGGTTCCATCAATTTTTCTAAAGCCATGTAAAACAGAGGCAAGGTGTGTTCAGAGAAAAATATACTGATATGTACTTAAAATAACTCAATAATAAAGTGCTTTTGCTCCATTCCCATTTAACTGTTCCTAATAAATTTTGTTTAAATAGCATGGAAAAAAGAAGGAGCCAGAGGGTTTATACAGCACCCATTTGCAATCTGATGCCCAAAATTTCTGAAACTGTAATCATTATCTCTGGATGGCCCATAGAAAATTCTGGAAAGCTAATATAGTAATGGTAGAATTTTCGATGATGCAACCGCAAATCTAGTTTATCAACCATCGGGCAGACAGTCACAGAATAAAACCTGCAGTATTAGCAAGGGAGTCCTAAGTGTACCATTTATTTTGTTTAAAAATGTGTTTTAATGTGATATTACTGAAAACATGGATTGGGAATCTATTGTCCTCCTACTCTCCAACTATTGCTGAACTACAAAAGTATAATAGAGCATGGAGAATAAGATTCTAGAACAGAATCCATTGCTTGCCATTCCTTTGCAGAACTTTATGTAGAGGTGCCTTAAGGAACTTTTAAAATAAAAGGCAATATAATCTCATTAGCAAGACTATTATTTGGAAGTATGTTTGGTCTTCAGCAGTCTTAGGAACTTACATATAACTTTGATGAGGACTGTATTCTCTGTAACCCTCAATAAGCTAGTCAGATTTGGCTATGTTTTTAACCTGAAAATATGCTATAGTGTCAGAAAACCTGACAGTTATTAGATAGTTAAAAATTCTAGAAAGAACTGTATTTCCTACACACCATTCAGAATTATACTAGTAACAATAGTTCAAATTAAAAGATATGCTTGGGTAAAATAATGCTATAAATGTGTATTTGTGTTCTGAGCATCTATATGTGGTACCTTGGTTTTTGTATTGGATTATGTTTAACTATATTTTCTGCTTTGTTTATAAAAAGTTTTCATACTGTTTTTCTTGTGAGCTGGTTTCCTAGGTGCTTAGAGTTATGTATTTAATAGGGATGGCCAAATAAACTTTCTATATAAATAAATAAGGAATGCAAAGTTCTTTCTATTTTCAACATCTTTTTTTGTTTCATGACGACCCAAACTGGATGTAATATTCCAAGTATGGTCTTACCAAGGCATTATAAAGTGGTATCCACATGACCTTGATTCTGTCTCTGTGTTATGCAGCCTAGGACTATGTCAACTTTTTTGGCAGTTGCAGCACACTACTGGTTCATATTTAAGTGATTGTCCAGTAGGATTGTCCTAGATCACTCTCGCAATTACTGCTGATGAACCAGGTACCAGCTATTCTATAACTACATTTCGTTTTTCTTGCTTAAACATAGAACCTTACTTTTCTCACCATTGAATTTCATTTTGTTCTATCGGGCCGGGCCCCGTGTTCAAGTCTCTTCAGATCCTTCTGGATCTTGAGCCTATCTTCTAGAGTTTTGGCTATTCCTGCCAACTTAGTTCCATCTGCAAATTAAATGGGATACCCTTCTACCCTGATCTGAATAGTTTATGTATATGCTGAAGAGTGCTGTGCTGTGACAGAGTCTTGGGGTACCCACTGCATACTTCCCTCCATGTGGATATATGAAAAATTTAGTTTCACACAATGTTTCCTACGTGTCTGCTCTTTGCCATACATATTTTAAACAATTTTTCTATTCAGACAAATTCTTATTGTCTCAAATGGTAAATCTATGAGTTTGGGATTTTGCATTCTGTCCTGTTTAAGCACTAATCAGGTCTAATCTTTTGTAGTTTTTCCTGTTTAGTCAATATTGTCTGATTGCAACCACATAACAGGATCTTTGATAATCTTAATGAAATCTGGGTCCAAAAGAAAAAAGGCCAGAAAAAAAAGGTCTAAGACAAGACAAGAATTGATAGAATATTTATATTACTAGCCAGCTAAGCTGAAGCCTTCTGGACCCTAAGCTTAACATTAGCAACGTGGTAGTATATTGTAGTACCTAATACTCTCACCAAAAGAGCTTTTGCACATACTTCATTCCTAGATACTTCAGTTAAAAACAACCTTGCAGAGGTGTCACACAACTGCAGCTGTAAGTCTTGTATCATGTGAGACAACCATAGAAGATCTACTGCCTTGGATGCTTTGTAATTCATCATCCCTTATTTCAAATCATGATTTCATAGATAATTTTATTGATTTCTTTTTTTAAAAAGTCTTATATTCTAGTTTAGGAGGTAACTGGTTATATTACACTCATTTTTAATTTGTTATACTTTGTAATATGCATAATATAGTATGGTAGAGAATGTATGTTGGTAGAAAATTTTACATTCTTAGATAGTCTTACATTGTTATTTTATAATATTTATATATTATTTACATATTAGTATTTATTTAATATTATTACAATATATTACTATGAAATAATAGATAGACATTCCCACACGGTTTGATTTATGGAAAATAATTGAAAAAATTAAAAATAATAAAATGAGGATGTGTGTGTGTGTGTGTGTGTGTGTGTGTGTGTGTGTGTAGCAGAGCTGGCTTCAAAGTATTAATTCCTAATCAAGCTAAAAAAAGGGTGATGTAGATAAGGTGAATAGCATAGAATAGAATAGAATAGAATAGAATAGAATAGAATAGAATAGAATAGAATAGAATAGAATAGAATTCTTTATTGGCCACCTATGGTTGGACACACAAGGAATTTGTCCTAAGGCAAATGCTCTCAGATAAAAGAAAAGATACATTAATCAAAAGTCAAGAATCATAAGGTGCAACACTAAAAGATAGACTGATAAAAACAATACAAGAGAATTTTGAAAAACTCCAGCTATGGTACTTCAGATAAACAGAATCATTCTGGAAAAAAAAATCCATGAGAAAGGGCATAGCTATTGTTTCCTAATTTATATAGCATACTGTAAAACACAGTGAAATAGTGTAAAATGGGAAGCTGCAGAAAGGCTGCAAACCTGAATTTTGCTTAATTTAAAATGATATTATTTTCTACCAAAACTCTACTTGTCTCATTCAGTTTGAAATGTTTTTGTAGAAATTCTTGCTATCAAATGGTTCACTAGCAAATTTTACCTGATAGTGAATATTCTGCAATCAATTGTTTATCTTTTTTAAATAAATGCCTTTCTTCTTCATTTTTTAAAATTAGGTTTATGAGACAAAATTAAGTTTCCAGGGGTTCAGAAAGACTGCCAATATCTGGCTGGGATGACTTACATTATTGGTTCTATTACTCTGACAGTTTTTGTTTGTTTCCTACTATGATATAGAGATTTCTTCTCAAAATACCTGTCACATTATTTAACAGAAGCAGGCAGCTTGCAATCTAGTCCATGTTCAAAAAAAGAAATGTTCTATAACTAACAATAAGTTCAGAGCCTTTCTTGTGGGAATGCAGCTGTCCTATGCCATACTTATAAAAGAATCCCAATTAAAGATATTGTTTATTATTTGAAATGATCAGATGGATAAATGCTTTTAATTCTAGCAATAAATATAATCTGTTTAAATATAAGCCCAAAGGTAATTTTAGTAGTTTAGGTTTCCATACACAGACTTGAAATTAAATTATTGGAAGGAGATTCAAAAGGACATTTTATTTATAAACTCCCACAGTTCTAAAAATTAATTCAGTATTGTTAATTTTAAAAGACAGCTACAGCACAATTAATTTCTCATCAATACTGGGCAGTATCATTTATTTCATTTAATTATAAGAATTATAATCCATTCTTGTAATATAGTGCACCACCGAATAATGTCGATATTTTGTAAATAATATTAAATAAATATTAGATGTATAGTTTTAAAATATTGCATGTCTGGTGGTTCCTCACTCTTTACAGAGTTTACTAAATATTTTACGCAGATAGTCTTATATTAGATTATTCTAGGTGATCACATAGAGCAACGCTTCATGTCTGGGTGTTTTGGGGTGGGGGCAGCAACTTAGAGAATCTATCTTATATTTGTATTTTTACATCCATGAGCAAAAAAGTTTTTTTAAAAAAGAAGCAAGATGAAGATTTTGGCAAGCTGTTTGGAATTACAGTATCAACAAGGTAACAATCCACCAGGATTTAATGTAAATTGCAAAATGGATATATGGAAAATAACTCATATAAGTTTCCTATCTGAACGGAATTGAAATAGAATTTAGAAAATAATTCAGTGATAAAAAAATCTTCCCATTTTTGCAAGAATGTAGATATATCTTCATTTAAATGAGTCAATAAATATCACACTCAGAGACAGTTAATATTAACAATAGCAGCAACCTAAAACTTTGGAAAAAATATGAAGAAATATCAGCATTGGGCTAATATGCAGGTGGCTTTTAAATTTTCATGAATTAAAAATAATTTGCCCAGGAAAGCTAGAAAAACATTTATGCTCAGTGCTCAAGTTTAAAATGTCTTCCTCATTAATCCTGCTTTGCCTTTTTGTGACTCCACAATAGATCAATGTAGTTTTCTTGACCACATTACAGACATGGTTTGCCATTGCTTTCTTCTGGGAGAAGTGGTTATTGTTATGACTTCACAATATAAACTCCCATTTTGCTATTTTTCTGGAGATCTCTCATATAAACTTTTTAGCTTTTTGAAAATAGCCAAGTCAAATGAATGCATGAATGTGTATATTATGCACAAAATAAGGAGATGAACTAGTTTGGTCCTGATAAAGAAAGAAAACATGGATTGAAATAATTATTCAGGACAATACAAAAAAATACAGACAAGTTGTTTTTCTGCAGTTAGTATCTGCAATTAATACTTTAACATAATTCTATGGATGTATACAGAGAGAAATGCCCTTTTATCTTGAAATATATTTAATTGTGGTTAATGCCACACTTGATGGCAGTTTTGATTGTAGGGCAATTATATGTAATAGTATTTTACATTGTAACAATAATACATTACTCTTGTTTATGCTTTTGTAAAATATTGAAAAATGAACAGAAAATATTTTGTTGCAGGACAGTACATCAATGACATAACTGCTTCTTTCAGAAAATGAATAACACAAAAATATGCCAATTAGACATTGTGGGCATTATTATTTTTTCCTTGTAAAAAGTTTACTGTTTGCATAAAAAAATAGTTTCCCTATAAAATTAATAAAAGATTCTTTTTTAACATACAAGACTTCTAACTTTTGTGATGACAATTTAACACAGTTCGTTTCTAAAATATATTATGAACATTATATTTTAAAATATATTAGTATAATTAAGTAAAAAAGCCCATATTTAAATTCTGTCACAGAGTACAAAGATAAGCACATATTTGTGGATTTAAGAGTCTTTGAACACAATGAAGATGAAACACAACTGCTGTTCACATTCACAGCAGTATAAGCTAAAAATACTTCATGATTTTAGCTGTACTAATTTAAAACTATAAAAATAATTTTGTTTTATCAATAACATTAAGGATGTCTAAATTTTTGTTTTCTCCCACCTGATTTAGTAAGACACACCTAATAAGCTATTGTCCTTACTTTTAGCTAAGGTATATCCTTGTATATCCTGATTGATTCATTTGTTCCTATATATTTCACTTACATATTTCATTTCATAATTTTACTATAATCTTTGTAGAAGTTAACAGTACATGAAACTGTTACCTTTGCAAGTGTCCTAGAGAGTCACTTACAGTATTCTTCACCTTTTCCTTCCCCGGCTTTAAAAGTCTCTCTTTTAATGAATTTAACACTTCAAAAGGCATCTTCTGTTCTTTCTTAGATAAATCCTTTCATGTAAAATAGAGCTGTCGTCATCATCAAAAAATTTTCAATTCTAAGCGTCTTTTTTTCCTGTTCTGCTCTTTTTTTCTTTTCTTCCTTGAGAGAGTGATCTGGCAGGTAGGTTAATCTTCCACCCAAGATAACCACACTGAAATTATCAGTATTTTCTCCCAAAGGCTGTCAATAATTCAGTGTAAATTGCAGGAGGTCTGTTTTGCATCTCTTGTTATTCTGTAGTCTTCAAAGGAATAGACCTGAAAGTCAGTAATACTGGACCTGGTGTTAAGCTTATGCATCTGACTAAAGCATATTATAACAAGCTGCTCATCTTCTTTCTAGGCTTTCTTCACACATGTGCTCAGTGATGCTATAGTAACGAACACAATACTGTCTCTCTGGCCATTTGAGCTTCTCCCTAGCAAACTTTATTAAACATTTATGCATTCCCTCTCCCAATTTCAGTCCACAGCTTTTGCTCCATTCTCTTGCTGAACCTCAAATAACAATATTGCCTGATGCACAGAGAGATAGACAGAGAGATAGATGGACACACACATAGACACACCTGATATTTCACTTGTGACTGAGCTCATTAATATCTCCCTAATACAGAATCACTATATACTGTACAAATGGTGTTGGATACAAATTAGGTCACACTGAAAGTTAGTGGAAGAGGAAGAAACTGATATTGAATTACATCGAGATTTAAATACTTCCAAACTGAGTTGGCATAAACAGACTATTCAATTCTCTCTTCTTTCTAAAACAACACACAAACGCACACGCACACACATTCACACTTTATTATTGTTGTGAATGTGGCAATTTATAATGTATTATACATGGAGAAACTGAAAGCAGAAAATTAAGATATGTCAGGATAAGCATCGACATGATTAATAAACTAAAACCTAGGACTCCATTTAATAGATAATTAGAAACTTTAAAGGAAGCATATGATCCAGGAATACCATTGCAATCTCTTGGTTTTTTTCTCCCAACCTATATTAGAAGCTTCTGAACAGTTTAGGTAACCTCTATAGTGGACCTGGTTAGTAGTTGAATGGGAGATCACCATAGAAATGCAGGCTGCAAATCTAAGCAAAAAAGAAGCCCTCACACAAATCAATCTGTTCGTCCACCCACCCACCCATCCATCCATCCATCCACCCATCCATCCATCCATCTGGGTCAAGACAACATTGCATCAAAAGAACAAAATGCAGGAAACAACGACTTAATCCACCACTACTATATGTAGTTTTGTCCTAATATCTGACGCAATTAACATGCATTTTTATATTGTGACATCATGGCACATACTTCGTTGTTCCAGGATTGAACATGTTTCTTATAACAAATTAAAAGAGCCAATTGTAAAACTATTGCCGGAATATACTAAATTATATACTCAAGAATATAAGAAATATGGACTAAAAATCTCTAAAAATCAAGGGCAAATTATTTGGTGAATTACCTTAACATTTGGATAATATAGGCTGGAGTAATTTATATTATTAGTTGCCTCTTTTCCTATTGTTCTGCAGTTATATAAGTGTTAACATTGATATCACTAATATGCATATACAATTAAATATAAATATATAAAATATATATGTTTGTTAAATATATAAAGTATATGCTTCGGTGAGTATTACATTCCTTTTTTTCTTTTCAAATAAAATAAAATATAAAATAAAATACAGTGATGCATAGGCATTAAAATATATCTTATTATTAAATCCAGGGTGTAAAAAAAATAACTAAAATTGTAACTATATGATGATTTAAAAATTTCAGCTCTAGAGGCTACATAAATTTATTAGGATATGAAAAGAAGTTTATGGCTGTACTAAAATTCTAATGCATTTGGAGTGTGCATTTGTTAATAGTTTACTAAATTTTGTAAAAAAAAAAAAGGCAAACATGCTCCTGACAACAGGAAAAGCTAAAATAGGAAGTAGCAGAAAAAAAATATCTACCTGTAGTAATCATCTTCTTGTATGAATTGAGCTCCAGTTTACTGAGCTTCAAAGCATAGGTGATATGTATGTGTGTGTGTGTGTGTGTGTGTGTGTGTGTGTGTGTGTGTGATATTTATATAGCTGCCCATCTCTTAAATGTGGCTCTGGACAGTATTCAATAAAATAATCAATTAAAGCAATTAAAACAACATTTAAAGATATATATCAATAAAACTATAGGAGAACGGATGAGTATCTTCCATAAAGTGTAACCCTAACCATCCCATAAGCTCCCTGTTTTCCTGAGATTCCCAAACCTATGTGAAAAACCATGTTTTGAGTGATTTCCAAAATGCCAGTAGCATTTATGCTTACATTAAAAATGATGCATGTATTAGATCAGACTATTAGTAAAATGCACACTAAAACTTTCTCCAAAAATGTATGCAGAGGAGAAATTACAGTTAATTCAGCTTCTGAAAAAGGAATATTCAACACTATTGAGGTAGCCCTCGCTTAGATACTGCTTTGGACAGCAATTGTTTGCAGTTTCGACAATGATGAAAAAGTAACTTTGTGACCAACAACTTTATCTCTCTCTCTCTCTCTCTCTCTCTCGCTCTCGCTCTCGCTCTCTCTCTCCTTACATGTTTGTCATTACAGTAAGCATTGTCTGTGTAAAATTGTAATCCTGGCGATATTTTCACTTAGTCACTACTCGCTTAACAATCTAATCGCCTGCCTCAACTGAATTGCTAAGTGAGGATTACCATTTCCCAGGCTGGACTATTCTAAGGGTATTATAGAACTGTCAGTATGGGGAAAATAGGAGGCAGGAATATTAAGTATATTTCTGCCTTGAGCTGATCAATATATTCCCCCACCCTGGATAAAATCTGGAAAATAAGAACAACATTCAAACAAAAAATACCTGTGACATAACACCCCAGAACTTAACAATTGTCAATAAGAAAGACAAAAATTGTGGATAGTGGGCATTGCAGTACCTGATGATAGAAAAATAGAAGAGAAAGAACCGGGGAAAATCACAAAATACAAAGACCTGCAAAGAAAAGTAGAATGACTATGGCAATAAAAAACAAAGATACCAATACTACCTATACTAATAGTTGCCTTGGTTGCAATTCCAAAACTTCTGAAACTACTTGAACACCATTGGCATTGAGAAAATCACCACCAGTCAATAGCAAAAAGTAGCTTTACTTGAAATTGCTTACATGTGCAACAATACCATCAAACAGCATCTGTCTATCATAGTTCCATTTGATAGGTAGATAAAAGTGCCAAATTCAATCTAAACATCTGACTATGTGATCAACCATAATAAAAATGAAATTGGTTAGTTGTCAGTTTCTATATAATACGTACATAGCTCTTATGTTAGTTCTTCAACACGAATTCATATTCTATAAGTAAATTCTCCTTTTAAAACCAGTGTTTCTGTGGATTTTTTTACATTGATTATTTTTCTTTAAGCAAAAGCTATTTTTGAAATCGTATTTCTGAAATGAAACTAGAATCTTTAAAAAGCCAATGTTCAGTTAATGTTACTTTATATTTGGAAAAAGCAGTATTAACGGAGTAAGGTCTGCTTTCTTCTGGTGCAAGTGCTTTCACTTTGACACATCACACGACAACAAAAAACAATTTCAGATTTCAAATGTTGTCTGCGATATAAATGATGCTGCTAAATTTACTTTCTTTGACACTGCAAATTTCAGAGAGAACCTATGCAGCATCAGTGGTGTCCTAGACAATTATTCCAATAGTCTCTAAAACCTGCATCATTTTGTATTAGTGTCACTCAGCCCTTGGATCAATAATACCACCTTCTGGATTTTTAAAAATTTGCAGTCTCTGAAGACTGCTACACTATGGCTACCCAAATACAAGGTATGTTCTGATATTGGTTTGTCTTACATAAACAATTATTTTTCCATAATAAACATAATTATTTAATTGCATCTGTCAAGAAAAATATATTGATTATAACTTTTAATGATGTAATAGTTTAAAAAAAATTATGTTGCTTTATGGATAAAAGTTTTTTGTGTGTCGGTTTCTGTGTGTGTGGTTTTCTTGGTTATTAATTTTATATATCACCTAAAATTACAGCAGTGAGATTGGGCTGGGGTATATATTTAATAAATGTAGACCTGTAATATAATATATGGAATATATACAGCATGTGTTTATTCAATTTATAGCCACCTTTTATGTACAGAAGCCTAAAGGGATCCATCCGTCCATCCATCTATCTATCCATCCATTTCTCTCTTCCTTTCCTTCTCTTGCTCCCTTTCCCTCTCGCTTGCTCTCTGATCTATCTCTATTTCAAAATCATGCAGTAGGCAGAGAGTGAAGTAGAATGAGTCTCACTGCTCCTAGTCTATTAATTTAACTGCACCACTCTGATTCTGTGCCTGTATGAGTATATTACATTATGTTGTAATATTATTACATTATATATTATTACACATATTAATATATGTTGTATGTGAATATATACTCTATAGAGAAAACACAGACTGGGATAATTACTCCTCTTTTGCTTGCTGGCAGAAGAATAAATACATTTTTAGCAGGTTACTATTTACTAAGTGGGTTGCTCTAGTTGCTGAGATGGGTTATGCAGAATTTAATTGACTTTATCATATTTATGCGCCACCCATCACATAAAAATGTGACTCTGAGCAGTATATAATCAAATCATATGAGCAAGAATTACAAAAATACTGTAAAATGAAAACATAAACATTATTTTAATTATTAAAATACAAACAAATATAGTGAGAGCACAGATATTACACACAATGTATCCAGCTCATTAAATCCCCTTTTCTGTCAAACTCCTCAAGCTTGGTGACATAACAAAAGTTTTAAGGGACTTCCCAAAGAATATTAAGGGGGGGGGATCTAAAGTTAGACCTTTTCTTGTTAGGTATACTACCAGAAAACTACAATAAAGGGACTACATAGTTAATACTTCATGTATTGAAAGCAGTGAGAAGTGTATTTGCACAATACTGGAAAAATGAGGACACCCCTCCAGTTGAAAATATCATTTGGAAAATTGTACAGAGATTGATAGATTGACATTAAAAATAAAAGATAAAGCAGATACAGAATATTATTCAACATGGGATATTGTGATAACCCAGGGTGGGATACAAAATAAACAGTCACAAAAAACAGGTGAAGCCCCTTTTATTCCTTCACTTTGCTTCCAAGCTCCAAATATCCCTGATTGGAGACAAAAAAAAAACTCCCACATGAGCAGTTACCAGGAGGAAATGCCATTTAAATTATAAAGAGTAAAAAACAACACAAACCAGGCAAGTCAAGGGCTGGAGGATGTCCACAGATAACAGAACACACACTGGGAAGGACGCCAAACTCAGAGAGGAACCATAAACTAGAGATATTTCCATGTTTTATTTCCAGCACTTGCCCATATGCATGTCCGTCCTCTTATCTAGTTGTCACAGCTACAGCCCATGAAGAGGATCAAGGCCCTCTCCTCCCGAGTAGACCATATCTCTCCCTTATCCTCTCCTCCCTGCGTGTTCTAGGATGGAGAGGGGATGGGCCTGGGTCCTCCTCTGACTGCCCAGCCGGCCTCTGCCCTTCCCCAGCCTCCTTCACAACGTCCAGAGCCACACTTCCACTCCCTGTCAGCTGTTCCTCCTCTCCCTCAGTTAGACTCCACCAGGGACATGACAGATATGTTTTACCAGTGGTTAGATATAACAGGCAGAAATTAGAAGAAGAAAAATTATTACAATGCATAAGTAAAAGATGAGCTAGTATGACTATGATTATAAATAAGTTAACATTATGATGATGATGATGATTATGATTGCTATGATTGCTATTATTGTTGTTGTTGTTGCAATTTTTACTATTATTTTCAGAACATTTGTCATTTCTGTTAAGCGAAATGGACCCAGACAATACACTGTTTTTAAAGTATTTGTGTACAATTAAAATGGGGGAGGAATGATGCTCGACAGGGGGAAGGTCCATAGCAGAAAATATCTGTCTCCTGGGTCTTGCCAAACATAGTTCATTAGTGGATAGGACCCAGAGTATGCCTCTTTCGAGATGGGCAGAAATATTCAGAAAGAGGCAATTATCAAACCTGGTCCCATGTCATCAAGGGCTTTAAAGTTCAAAACCAGCATTGTGAAATGGATCTGAAAACAACTGGCAGCCAATGCAGCTTGCAAAGCATAGGCATAATGTCCTAGGGCACACATTGGTTGTGTTTCTAATTATTTTAACTGCTCAGTTTATAACAAATGGTGGTAGGAAGAAAATAAGAGGGGACTACTCAGAGAGCTACTGAAGGGCAAGATTTATTATTAAGAATATTTCTATGCCACCTCAATAAAAGAGATTGCAGGCTGTTTACACAATACAAAGACAGATTAAAATTCCCAAGAAGAATAAGAATAAAGCAACCACAAAAAGGGTAGAAAAATAAAAAGCATACAAAGAAATAATAAAATAAAAGTAGAAGTGGCAACATTCACATCAAGGTCTTCAAGAGCTTCCAAAGACCACCATGATCTAGATGGGGAGGTTGTTCCATAGAGTGTTGGCCCTGCTACAGAAAAACAGGATCATTGCATCTTGCCTCAGATTTTCAACCCACCCAAGGACAGGATTTGCAGCAGTTTCACCATGACAAATCTAACTGGTTGGGCTGGTATTGTTCACATCCACTTTAAATATGCAATTGTTATTTAGTTGTGGCATCATCTTTTTGTAATGTTTAAATAACTTGATTAGGCATATATTTAGGTAGTTTGAAAGTTAAGTTAAAATGAACTCCTATTTCAAATTTAGAATATTGAAATTAGTTTTTCTATAAACTGACACTGACAACATAACAGAATTAATTTTCTGTCAGATTTTTTAAAGTGGGCTAACAATCATAAAACTCTAAGCATGAAGTGATTAAAGAATGAATCTAGGATGATCCTGAAAAAAGTACAGTAAATCTCATTAGTTATATACAATGAAGATCAGTGAATCTTATTAGTTATATACAGATGCATCCAAAAGTACAGGCAGTCCTCAATTTACAACTCCTGGTTTAGTGACTGTTTAAAATTACAATGGCACTTAAAGAAGTGACTTATGACCATTTTTCGACTTATGACTGTTGCAGCATCCCTATAATCTCAATCAAAATTTGGACACTTGGCAACTGACTCTTATTTATGACCTTTGCAGTGTCCTGGGATCATGTGATTATCTTTTGCGACTTCTGACAAGCAAAGTCAAAGCCAGAGTCTCTTAACAATTGTGTTACCAACAACAACTGCAATAATTCACTTAGCAACTGTGGCAAGAAAAGCTGAAAAATGTGGTGAATCTCACTTAACAATTGTTTAGTTTAGTAACAGTAATTTTGGGCTCAATTGTGGTCATCAGTCAAAGATTACCTGTATTGGTACCTCTCAATTTTTCATCCCAAATAATTCCAATTTGCCATGAAATAAATTGAAACTAACTGAAGTAAATGGCACCCACTATTCTTTGATCCACAGACCATATAGGAGGCTCAATTGATGTATGACTTGAATGTAGTCATACATCAATGAAATTTTTCTGTATGAAATATGGAATAAAGAATGTTCGTTTATATTTATTTCTTGTCAAATTAGGATTCTGTGGGGAAAGAGGGATACATTTAGTCAAGTTGCTATAATTTATTACATTTTATTCCAACTTTATTACTTTATAAGTAACCCAATGCAGTGAACATATCTAATACCTCTTCCTTCTATTTTCCCCACAACAGTTAAACTGTAGAAATTATGAAAGGATCATTGGCCTAATGCAACAAAATCCTTAGGAATTCATTATTTGATGTATATCTTGCCCTTATTTTGCATGACTCAAGGTGGCATACATAATGCTTCCTCCACCCATTTTCCCCCAACATTCCTGTAAGTGGAGTTGGGCAAAAGTTTATTTTCTACCAATACATTCATATTTTTTTAAACGATATTTGTCTAGCTCCGTGTTTCTTTACCTTGGAAGCTTGAACATATAGAGTTGAACATCTTCAAATTGCTAAGGTTGAGAAACATTGCAAGGTACTCATTCTGATATAATTTTATTTTATTTACTTTATGGAGGCATTTTAAAATTAACTGGCATCAGAAACAGGTGATTTATTTTCTATTTATTCATGTAATTAACTAATAAAGTTTAAATGTTCTTTTCAATTAGAACTTCTTCATAGCCAATTGTATAAAACCTTATTATTTTCCATCTAAACATGATCCATTCTCATTTGAAAAACCGAATATATGAAAAAAACACAAAACCTTTATTCCAATAAAGCAGTATCATTGACTATTTGAAAACTACAGTTATTCATTCACAGTACAAAATGGTAGGAATTTCTTATATCACTGTACATTTTACATATTTAAGAGTTAACAGTTTTAAAATTTGATATCAATAGATTTGTTTCAAAGAACAGCAAAGGTTCAATAAATCAAAATAGAATTTCATGTTCCAAATATTTATCTCATACAAACCACAATGAACTAGAGTAATATCATTTTACACATAAGAATTTGAGTGCTATATCATTTTAAACATAGAAATTAATGCTTAAATAAAGACTGAACAATTAACTATCAAATAATTTCAATCAGGCCTGAGTCCTCTCTCTTTCTCTCTCTCTATAAAAACACATATAAGGAACTTGTATATGTTTAAGAAGTTGATTGAAATCCAAGAAAGTTTAGGAGTAATCCTAGACTAATAATTCTTATTTATTATATACAATGGTTTTGAGTTCAGAATAATGAATCACACAATGAATCATTATATATTACACAAACAAAAGCTTAATCTTTGTAGGATTGCAAAATGTGTTTTGAAAATTATTTTTTAAAATCTTGTGCTACACAAGCAGATCAATATTTAGAAAATATCCACAAAGTCGAATTGGAAGTATGCCATTAGAGTATTATTTTATTTTAAATATTGTATTGGCCTTTTGTTGGTTACATTAAGACTGATGTAGCCATAACATTAACAGGTATAAGCAATAATTTTTATATGGATCACCCCTATGGAAAACTATAAGTGCGTGTCACACATCACTGTACAGAAATCAAATATCAGAAGCCTTCATTATAGTATATATGTTTAGTAGATTTATTTCACTATAGTAAGACCAAAATATTGGATGTACTTTAAAAGAAACTTGTTTATCCAATTCAGCAAATCCATCTATACACCTTCTGTTTTAAATGTAAAACACAGAATTGCTACAGAAGGAAAAAAATGAATTTTATAATTTTAAGTTCAGAAAAAACATGAGAATTGTAATGTTTACTGAAATATTTTATGTTACTTTAATTTTACTACTCTAACTTTTCTGATCGAGATCAGCATCCATTAGACTGGTTCTCTTCTTTTGCAAAGATAATTTCTTATGGCTACGGCTCAGTGGCCTGTTTTATTTAGCTTAGTAGATAGAACTTGATCCTACTTAATGAGATCAAAATTGGTGTTATCTAAAAATATTTGCCTTCCAAACTTCTGAAACCATTTTTAAAAACAAAACTTGATTTTATTCTGATTAATGAAATCATTTTTTAAAAAGGAGAACTGATGAAGTATTTCCTGAAGGAAAAAAAAATGCTTTCTCCATGTATAAAAATGCTTCAAGAACTTTTATACCACTGAGGCCTGAAGGCTCCCTCTTCCATGTATAGTCTTACATTAAATGAAATTTCCACTGTACAAAAGAACAGTAAAAATTCTTATCATTAGTTACTATCAAAGCTCTACAAGTTCCAGTGGAATGCAAGTTTTATTAGTGGGGTGAAGCCAAAGCAAACATTTCTATGGCTATTTTAAGAAATTCAGATTACATTATAAAAGCTATATATTTAACAGACAACAGAATTGTAAAGATATACTGGTATTTTATATATTTTTTTTGTAAAAGTTTGTTTTCATATATTATAGGAAACTTGTATCTTCAATATATTTATCTTTTTAAAAAATTGTTTTAACATTTGGGAAATCCTTCTAGGCCATAAATAAGAAATTTAAAGAAACCTGGAACTATACAAAGAACTGTAGATTTAGCATTCATAATTTTACACATGTGGCTAATTAAACATACCTCAACAAAATATTGACTGTATATAAATAGCACAGGTGATTTTTTTTGTGATAAATAATATTATCACTGGTCCAAAGATACAAAATAAAAGTACTAAGACAGAAAAATAAAGCAAGTCCTTAAGATATATTTAACACCATTACTGTTTATAATGAAAATATAATTTAAGAAAATTCAATTCACATTCACAGCATAAGCACCTTTGGTTTCTTAAGCAGCAAATGGAAAGTTTCATCAATGAAAGGTACTGAAAATAAAGTGTTAGCTTTCTTTCCAACAAAAAGGCTACACATCTTCTCAATATAATTTGCTACATTCCAAAGAATTGTGTATGAAACTCACCAATGTTCTGGGAAAGAAATAATGGGGGGGGGGACTTCCCTTTCCCGCTATATAGCAGAATTTACTATTGGTTTTTACTGAAAGAAAGCTTTTACACTGAGAACTGTATTCAGATGAAAGTTGATTGTTTTCTCCAAGTTGAGGGTAAAAGTTTATTCTTCTTATATATTCCGACAGGGCCTCAATGAGGAAAAAATACATTTCAATAAATAACATTGTCTTATTTAAAGCTCTGCTACTTAAACCTGAAGAAACATCAAGGCCAATGGCAATCAAATCTGATTCCTTAACAAATATTTATCTGAAGACGTACTGCTTGCATTTTAAGTATCCAGAAAAATTACCAGCTTTGCTGCTCAATTGACTTCTGTTCATCAATATGCAACTAATTATTTTAATGGTTGGATGTTAAATATAACAAGAGTGATAAAATTAAGTTTTTTATATAACATTTTTAAAATTTATGCCAAAAATGTAAATGCTTTGGTTGGGCAGACATTAGGTAATAAGAGGTAAATCAGAGCATTCATAGTTTGCAATATTTTTCAATATAGAAGACCGCTATTCTACAAATATTTTCAAAACACTCTCTATTGGGGAAGAATGCTGTAGGGTAAATAACTGTGATTTTGTACACCAATCAGAGCTCTCGTATTTTCCCAGAAATACAATATTAATACGTTCAACCACAAGTCATTTTTTATTTCTAACTAGATGTCATATCAAATTCAGACAGAGCAAAATTCAAAAGCCTAGGTGTAGCACATACTTCAGATGCATATGCTGGATCCTGGATTGGTGACAAATCATTTGCTTGTATTTGTACAAATATACAGTAATTAGGATATCGAAAGGAAATGTAACAATTGGTCTGCTGTATAACAGGTGATATAGTATTTATAGGGTTATTGGATGACACATTTGTTGTTGGCTACACGTTGGCAATTCCAGTGAAACTAACAATACTAAAGAAATCCTGGCTTATGTAACAATTTCCATGCCCACTCCAGAAGGCTGAAATCCCACATTACTACCTAGTCCATCTCACTTAGTCCACACAATTTCAGGTCTTCTGCATTTGCAACTGGGAGTAAATTATCTGACCATATTTATCAGTAGAAGATAGCAAGAACAACCAGCATATAAATGCCTAAAACTGGTAGGCATGCAGTCTTTATTTATTAATCATAACTCTGGGTGCTCAGATTGATACAACCTGATTTAAAAACAATAAAATTAGGGGCAGAGGCTTGTAATTACTTAAGAAAAGTAAAACAGATAGACAAATGAAGGATATTAATGTGGAAATATATTCATGTTCATTTCATTATATCAAATTTACCCAAATCAGCTTTTTAACAGGCATAAAACAATGTTAATCATCTTGCTCACAATTACAACTATTATCCAAAGAGGTCATTTAAGTCCTTGCTAGCTGAGCTGCTGTTTACCATGCTGTTTGTTGGTTGTGTAAAGTTCTGAGGATTAAAGAAAGGATTTCCCTGTAAGCCAAAGCCAGTTTGTCCCATTACGTTCATTTGTGTTCCCAAAGGACAACTGTTGGTACCCTGAGGAGGTGTAAATTGATTAAGCCATTGGTTTGTTTTCTGTTGTGACAACTGATTCATACTAACTTTGGGTTTTTGAGGCCCAAATAGGCTATCTAAAGAAGACATATCAGGTGGTCTGCTTTGCTGCAAAGCTGGCGAAGTAGTGTTCAAAGAGCTATAAGATGACATGTTTGATGTTGGCAACATATTCATGTTAGCCATTCCAGTGACCCCAGTATTACCAAAGAAATTCTGGCTTGTGGTACCAATCCCCATGCCAAATCCAGAGGGCTGAAACCCCATATTAGCATTTAGTCCATTTCTCTTCGTGTTTTCAACAGATGATGAAAATCCCATTCCAATACCAACTGAAGAAAAGCTAGTTGAAGAAGGAACTTTAGGTTTGTTGATGGGTTGAGTGGTCAATGAAGCTATGTTATCTCTCAGAGTATCGGTCAAGTCCTTTGTCTAAAAATATAATACAAGACAATTAAAATTATTTTACAGCAGCATCAATTGTTATCAGTTAAACAATAAACATCAGCGAAATAATTTTATTTTAAAAACTATAGACATAGTTCTTGACTTATGACTGTAATTGAGCCTTCAATTTCAATGGTAAGTTGTGATGGTCATAAAGCAGGACACCACATTCCGCACCAAATTCTACAATTGCAGTGGTCTTTACGATAATATGGAGGTAACAAAGCAAACACGTTTATTATGGAGCATTTTGTTCCAAAACCAGGAAGTAAAGACTGGTTTCTGTCAAATCACCATAAATTGCAGTCAATAATTCTTGGAAGCTGCAAACAAATGTAAATGCTGGCTGATTACCAAGCATCCAAAATATGGTCACATGACCAGGGGGGAGGGTAGAACATCAGAACTTTGAATCCAATTATAGGTAGCTTTTTCAGGGTTTGTGGCAAATTTGACTACTCATTAAGCGACTAGTCATATGTCAAGGTCTACCTGCATATTATATGTGGAAGGCAAAGGCAAATTTACAACATCAGCATGGTAATTGTTTTTATAAGCAGATGTTTAGATGATATCACATTCCAATTGAATAAAACACCCACTCCTCTGCTCCAGCATATTTCTAGTGTTTTAAATGTGCTATATTTACACAATACTTTGCTTTCACTATTTGCCTCTTGAACACAGTCTAAATAACTGTGTACATTGTAATGTGGCTGCTACTGATAGCTAGAACAAATGAATTATTGTTGGAAAACTATGGGCTCCTCATCCATTGTCTGTAAAGAAGGCTAGTATTTATAACTTTTGTTAAGAAAAGATCACGTTACCAAATGTTTACATTAAGATTAGGTAGACAACTAACAAAGACTTTACAATCTATCTCTACTTTTAGGGGAGATTGCTTAAATCATTTTCTGAGATGTTTAAACATAGCTGCTGAACTGACTTTTTAAAATTGCTACTAAGATTTTACTGCTTCAAATTTGTACTCAAATATATTTATGAAATTAATCAATCAGTCAATGGCACCCATACCTGTTTCACTGGTGCAATAATTGCATGAGGCTGGGGTTTAAGTGGCTGTTGGTTTTTCAGTTTTTGTGCTTGTTCCTGTTCCTTTGCTAACTTCTGCTTTTCTTCAAGTGTAAGTGACCCCTTCAAAAGAACACATTTGTTAATGGATAGTGTGAACCAATTGTCGCTAACTAGCTTTACTAAATCAGCAAGACTAACAAAGCAGAGTTAGAAACGTTTATTCAAATGAGAATACCTGGGTCATTTTTTGGACACCAATCTGATCTACTTGATGTTTGCATCTCAGCCAAACCTCAATTTTTCTATATACAGAAAACACACAGCCTTTTTTCCTTGTCTGTCTTTTTAAAAATAGAATAACAACATTTACTTTTATGACCTGAATTATTATAGTAGATTATTGGGAATAACTGCCATTTTATATAAAGTCTATGAAAATATGGATATAAGGGAACATGATAAATATAACAACCCCTGGTTACAGATCTGGCTAACATAAATATTGTAATTTATTCAAATTGTTAACAATGCCTTGTAATAAACCTTGTCTGAGACACTTGTTTGGATCAAATCCTGCCCAAACCAAATGGTTTTTATCTAATTTTTATCTGATTTTCCTGGTAGTCCTCCTGTTTTTTCTGCCCATTACAATGACCCAATAACCAGAAACCATTTTATTTTTTAAATTGATTTATATGCAATAGATTACAGTTGCCATATACAATGAAATCTTTATTTGATGGATCAATTCTGTCTTCCTATCTCTCTAAAAACTCCAGGTTTTTTTGCATTAAGTTAAAACACCATCAAATAAAAATAAAATAAAGCAGGTGACATAACAACATTCAAAATTAAAACTCCAAACATTTAATGAAACAGCACTGTCTTAAAAGCTTTGCATAATTCTAAAAAGGAAATGCCAGCCACACCTCACAAGACAAGGTTATTCCAAAAAAATGGGAGCTGCCCCAAGGAAGAAGTGTGTGCAGGACCATATCCTCTTGAATTCCTTATACACCAACCCCTAAGTTTTCTCTCCCTGACTGCAAACACAGATTGGTCCTCCCTAAAGTACCCTGGAGCTAAGACAAGTATAGAGCCCGGGTGGTTCAGTAGTTAGAATGCAGTATTGCAGGCTAACTCTGCTCACAATCTGGAATTCAATCCTGATGGGTCAAGGGTGACTCAGCCTTCCATCCTTCTGAGGTTGATAAAATAATGATCCAGATGATTGGTGATATGATGACATTATAAACTGCTCAGAGTGCTATAAAGCACTATAGAGATATATATAAATCTAAGTGGTACTGCTATTGCTTTGTAAAAACCAGCACTGTGAACCAGAGGTGGTATTCAGCAGGTTCTGACCAGTTCTGGAGAACCGGTAGTTGAAATTTTGAGTAGTTCGGAGAACTAGCAAATACCACCTCTGACTGGCCCCACCACATCTATTATCTGCCTCCTGAGTCCCAGCTGACTGGCTGGGTTTTCTTTTGTTGCCCTGCACAGGAGAATGGAGCTGGAAAGCAGGTTAGTGGGATGGAGAGGGAATGGAGATTTTACAGTATCCTTCCCTTGGAGTGGGCTGGGAATGGAGATTTTAGAGATCTTTTAAAAAAACCAAGAGCCTGCCATTTAGTTACCATGTTTAAAAAAAGGGGAAAAAAGGCAAGTCCATTGCTTCCAAATAACTGTTAAATTAAAAGTTATATTATTTACAGCAATCTATGTCATTTATGTAATGATTCATACATTTAAGTTTAAATATTAGAATAAATTTAACTGCCTCATCCAGATTGCATCAGATGCAATGGATTTGTCTATAATTTTAGGAAAATCTCCGGATAGTTTTGTCAGCTATACCTGAAATCATCTAAATGGAGGCACATTAAGTGAAGGTTTCATTGCAATTGTTTTCACCAAATGAAAAAAGAGATAGCATCTTATATACTGTATCTCTTCTATGCATATTCTTTTTGGACAGCTTGATCTTCCTGGCCTTGTCTTATATCTCATTAAATATATATAATTTATCTCATATCTCATTAGTTTGCATTAAAACTACAAAGACAACACCAAAAATGAAGAATTCTATCTGACCAAGCCATCATATTGAAATCTACCATTGATTACAGACTCAATATGCATACGTACACACGCACGCACCTCATTATTAAAGCATACCTTTCTTTGATTTGTCATCATTCCATTCTCTTTACAATCAGGTCCGCTAGTTAACATTCCTAGATTGCTAAACGTTTTGTCTACCTGTTTGAATTAAAACAAGATTAAAAATATTTTTTAAACAGCTACTTGAAACCACTTTATATTCATCTAATAAATACAGTACCAGCTGGGTGCCTCCGTGTCAATTACTCACTCTCAGCCAAGCGATCTCACAGGGTTGTTATTGTAGGGAAAACAGGAGGAAGAAGGAATAATACGTATGTTTGCCACCTTGAGTTACATACATACATACATACATACATACATACATACATACATAACCCTTACTTGATTGCCTATGTTGCTGATTTTTGATTCTTCAAGTGGTTTCATTTGATTAGTTATATCCAAAGATCTGTAAAAAGATAATTATAATAAGTTATTGTTTCAATCTCAGAAACAACCCAGAAATATATTCCAACAGAATGTAACAGAAATACATTCCAAATGTTATCATTACAAATTAAAAATAATTTGCTTTGAGTTTCTTTTTTAACATAACAATTAGTAATTATACTATTATGTAGAGGTCACATCAGCCTCTTTATCACAGGTTCACAAGCAGCATAAATTCACAGGTTAAATCAAAGTAATAAAATAGAATTAACACAAAGACAACACAGGGTTTTACTGTACTTCTTAGATACACACACAGAGGTTGGCTGGAAAAAAAAAATCAATATTCAGCCCTCCTCGGCTCTTGTCTGCTACAGCAATTGAAAAATTCACCAAAATTGAATATATAGTTTTTCTTTTCTATTTTGCATGCATGCTGGAACAATTAAGATTTCTCCTCTATCTCTCACTACCATCAGTAAGATAACTATGCATGTGTATGTGTGTTATTTTTATCTTTCCTCTGCATGCAGTACAATTTTGGGGCACTTCAGAATGCTTCCTTTGCTCCCAATACCACATGTCTATACTTAAATCAATTTCTTAAAAATAATAAAAATAACATTTTCACTATTGCTATTAAGTTACTTGCATTAATAAATTAAATTACATGAAATAAATATAAGAGAGCATAGATTCTTCAAATTTCTCCTGTTTTTCTTATTTAATTATATAACAGTATTGCATATAAATTGAAAACACATATCTATAGTGTAGTCAAATTCTATGATAGACATCATGCTCAAGATATCTCAGTTTTAATTTAAACACATCATTGGTTCAATTCACACATTATACTAACACATTTTTTAACAATGAACTGAAGTCATAACTCATGCATAATACTAATCCATACATTTGTGTGACTAGGTTTGCACACCAGCTCATGAACTCAAATCAAATGAACATTGTGGTTTAACATGTACTAGTTCAGCCATTATTGAGTGTGGTTTGGTGTAAATTTCTATCCAAGATTATGGAAGATAAAGTTCATAATCTGTTTATATGGAAAATCTATTCCAAACTATTCAACTGTGAAGATGAATGACAGTCAGCTAACTTTATAGGGTTGTGAAGAAGTTTTAAAAAGTACCATAAACTTCCTTTCAGTAGAATATTAATAGCCAGCTAACCTATTAGTATATACTATTAATAATGTTTATCTAATTTTTAGATAGAAAAACTCAAAGAGAAACAGAAAATTATCTAACAAAGCAAAGAGATAATATTAATGAATTCATTGTGACAGAATGATGTTTTACACACTTACTTTTGTTGTTCCTGCATAACATGGATTTGTTCAAGTTTGGTCTTGTGTTCAGCTTCCAATTTATTTAACATCTCTTTTATGACTGAAATAAAGGAATTAAACTAGAAGAGAAATATATTTAACATGAAGAAATATGAAAAACACCAGTCTTCTAATATAGAATATGCACCAAGAGAAATCTAACAAATTAAAATGGGCACCACAAAATTATGTGAGGAACACAGTGTGACATTCAGCAATCCTATGAACACTTAATTAAAAGACATGCTGAATTCAATGACTTTATTTATATACATACTGCAAAGTATATGTAATATAAGAATATGTGCCTTTTGAGCTTTTTTAATGTATTTTTCATTAAATTTATAAGGATTGTAGTGATGTTAAAGGTGTGTTGACTAGTGAAATAAATAAATCTGTATTTTTATAGGTAAATGCTGCTATGTTGTCGGTGGAGAACCTGAATATGGTGAAAAAAGAAGTATGGGTATGAAAATTAATGCATCATAGAAAGCTTCTTAAAGATGGGGAAATGGATAAAAGAGAAATATTAGGATATGCAAATGCTGGTAGAAAAAATACTGCAAGGAACGAATGTTTATAAAAGAAGTTACCATTTCTGCATATAAGCCTGTACTTCTGTCCACTTTGTTATATGGAACTGAAGCTGGAAGAAAGAATGAGGATCAAATTGCAAAACAAAAGAGGAAGGAAACAAGAAAGTAATGGTTGGATGGAATTGATAAGAATCTCAAAAAGAACTAAAAAAAATTCAAGAAAAAAGTAACATACTAATTGAGGTATGGATGTCATAAAAACAAAAATGGTTTGCAAGGACAGAACTGTACAGAGTCATCACAAATGTTTGTATAAACTACTGTCCGACTTCCTTTTTTCCCCCAACTTTCATCTCCCTCCAATTTCTTTTCTTTACTATTTATTTTTTAAAACACTGATTATCCTGAAAGGGAATAGGGTGATGGGTACACATGCATATACAATACTATAATATTAAGGTCTAAAATAGTACCATCTTAAAATAATGCAAATTAACAAATTGCCTTGTGAAACTGTCACCAATGTACATTTAAATTATTTTCTGTACTTAACATGATCTATGCATGTAAATATTTTACATTTATTTCCCAAATAATTCAAACACATTTGTACCCAATATTTTTTCTTCCAGTCTATGTGTATGTATGGTTCTCAAGCAGCTCTTTTAACATTCCCCTAGACAGCTGCCCCTTCCAAAAGCCTTCAGGCAAATAAACTTAATGCTATTATTCAATAATGGCATAGAAATGTTCAATACACTTAGACCCTGAAACTTTATTAGTGATTTAAATATTAGCACATGGAAATAAAGTCTGCAGAAACTGATATATTTCTCTTCAAGTTTTTCATAAAAAAGAGGATTTAAGTAAGAACAGGGATGGGGGCAAGGGTTTGTTGTTTTATGATTAACTATTCTAGAATAGATGATTTTTTTGTCAGTGATCACAACTTTGGTGGATATAAAGCAATATTTCAAACCTTATTCCTATGCTTAGTGCTCTTTATAAGCTTTCTTTCACATGTTTAGAAAATGCTGGGAATCTAATCAAGTCACTGTACTTTCTGTAATATTGTTGCAAATTGAGCAAAGAGAAATGAATATATAAAATGAATGAATGTTTATTATTAAAATGCCTGAATCCTCACACTATTTTTCTGAAATTGTCCAGATTTATTTGCTAGCAATATACTTTTCATTCAAATCATCAATCCCCTTCCAGTTTGCAGCCTTCTTTTTATAAACACCACTGTGTTTATATTTCTTTAGTGAGGTCAAAAAATTTCCATGGGCATTTGCAGGGGGGGAGAACAAATGAATGCCATCCCATGATGGAGCCCCTACAACTTGAGGCTTGCATCAGACATCAGCTTGTAAGTATATAATGGCAAAACTAATGTCACGGTGTATTGTATCTTTGGCATAACTGCACTTCATTGTAGAGACTATACATATTACCTACACTGAAAGTTATCAGTATAATCACCATCATCATCACCATCTCAAAAAATCAAAACAACTCAACCAGTGCAAGCTAAGTGTGATCTTTTCTTTAAAGAAGGCTCGAAATTGGAAAGTATGCTCCTTCACCAAAATAAATCATGGGATGAAATGAAAAACATTATGTTCCCTGACTTTTGCAGAATTGCCTTCAAAATAGCTTTAATGCAACATAGTGAAATATAAAAAGGAACATCTCTTCTGTGACCCAAGATTTGATTCTTTACGAATAACTCCAACATTACATTTTTATAGTGAAAACATATGATTAATCATCCTACCTGATTTAGATTAAGATTGTTCTCAATGCTAAGAGGAATCAGATGTGGGAGCACCTTTCCTGCAAGTTGTTCTTTTGTAATTCCCAGCTTTTTGTGACTAAATGTACATTTGTAAATGCCTGTTACGAAACATTAATGGGTTAACTATTTATCTAGTCATAATGAATCATAATCATATTTTACTCTGAGTACAAAACTAATTTCAATTAAATAATGGAAACTTTCATTTCACTTTACATATACAGTTGCATACAAACATATCGACACCCCCCCCAGTCAACATGCTTCAAAAGAATAGAAACTGATACATATTTTTTTAAAAAAATGACTGCCTACCTATTATTTATCTGCAGTTGCTTAGAGAATCAATATTGTATTGAATATGACAACAAATTTCTTTCAAATTAATCACATTTTAAAGTTGTTAATAAGGCCCCAAAAGGTGGTGACTCACTTGCTACAATTACCTAGATAAAGATGAATACTCTTTGACACTTTTAACTTCTTAGGGTGTAAGTGTCCTATTTACTTTCAGCAACCATGATCTCCTCTAGACAGCTGTCTGCCCATTTGAGAATGAAGATAATCTATGTTTATAAAGCAGGGGAAATCTATTAAAAAATTTTTTAAACACTTTCTGCTAGCAATTTCAGTTGCAAGAACTGTTAAGAAACAGAAGCTACATGTAGTTATTGAAGTCAAGGCAAGATCTGGAAGACCAAGAAAAATCTCTGCATTTGGGCTGGCATTCAGTAATTTAGCAGGATTGGATTATCTCAGGGGCTCTGAATATTTTTTAGTGCATTGTAAATTTGCTAATCTCAGAAATGACATTGGAGCCCAACTTGCCGATTCTTCTGTGCAAGAAGAATCTGGTCTCTTAAACACTAAACTGAGTTCTGAAGTATTTGGCCATATCTCTGAGTCAGAATATAGAGAAGTAATCTTTTGGTATAATGAAGACTATAAAGTACTAGAATCCTGTGGGGTTTTATAATCAGTGAAGAAAATGAAGCTGATAATAGAGAGAGGTTTTAGTAAAAAAAATTAGGCAGAAATATATTTCTAAATCAACCATAAAGAACATAAAGAAAAGTAAGACTTTGATATATACTTCAGTTCCCAGACTGGAATGTTATTGAAAATCTGCAAGAAAATAATCCATTGTATATATGAAGATCTTTCTGAACCAGTAGATGTTGTAAAAGAAAGAGTGGAAAATCTTCCAGAAGGAAGAAATAGAAAGCTGGCTACAGGGAATTCTGGAAGTTTTCCTACCTGTCAAATAAGATACAAAATAGTTTACTTTACTGTCATTGCACCTGGTACAACGAAATCAAACACTATCTTCAATGCACATCATGACTATGAAAATAAACACAACACACATCGTTCACACTCCACACATTGAATTGAAAACCCCTGACACTGCACCAACACTGCACTATACAGTAGAATTTAACAGAGCTACTGCTCAACAAGAAGTTGTTTTTCAGCCTATTTATCCTTGTTTATATTATTCTGTGCCGTCTGCCAGATGGTAATAATTAAAAAAAAAAAAGGGCTCCCGGGCAACCAATGATCTTCTGGGCAATGATGTTAACCTTCTGGAGTGCTGTCCTATCTGAGACGTCTCAGGTAGTATAATCTCTGCTGGGCCCTTTTGACCAGGGCTACAATGTGAGCACCCCAAGTTAGGTCCTGTTATGGCAACACCCAGAAACTTAAAACTGGCCACTTGCTCCATTCAGTCTCCATTGATAAGCAAGGGCTGGATGTCTGATCTGTTCCTTCTATAGTCCACTGTAAGTTCCTTGGTCTTATTGATGTTGAGGACCAAGTTATTGTCTCCACACCACGAAAGCAACCGGTCCACCTCATCTCGGTAGGCAAACTCATTCCCCCCCGGAGATGAGTCCCACCACTGTTGTATCATCTGCAAATTTAGTAATAGTATTACTAGCGTGAGTGGGAATGCAGTCATACACATAAAGAGTATAGAGTAAGGGACTCAACACAGAACCCTGTGATGTACCAGTGTTAAGAATAAGGGCTGAAGGAGTATGATTATCTAATCTAACCCTCTGTGTGCGACCAGACAGGAAATCCATAATCCAAAGGCAGATTGAATTAGAAAGCCCAAGGTCAAGAAATTTAGACACTAATCTGCGTGGAAGAATTGTGTTAAACGCAGAACTAAAATCCACAAAAAGCATCCTCACATAGCACACACACACACACACACACCCATTCTAGATAAGTCAGAGCAGTGTGAAGAGTGATGGCTATAGAGTCCTCTGTAGATCTATTTCTTCTGTATGCAAACTGGAGTTTGTCAAATGTATGCGGAAGACCAGAAATGATGTGCTGGCAGACCAATTTCTCAAAGCACTTCATGATGATAGGAGTGAGTGCCACTGGTCTGTAATCGTTGAGGTTATTGATAGGGAACTTCTTTGACAACGGAACAATGGTGGAAGCCTTCAAACAAGATGGAATAGTGGACTGGGATAAAGACCGATTGAAGATCCTAGCAAAGACTCCAGCCAACTTAACAGCACAGTCTTTAAGCACTTGGCCAGAGATACCATCAGGACTGGCAGCCTTTCTAGGGTCCACAGCCCTCAGAATGCTCCTCACCTCCTCTTCCTCCACAATGAGGTGGGGGCTACAATTGGCTGGTGGTTGTATTTTAACTGTCTCTGATATCTCCACTTCAAAGCGAGCAAAGAAATGATTCAGTTGCTCTGCCAATGAACATCCCCCTCAGCAGGGATGATATTGGTCAGTTGATGGTTGGTAATTTGTTGAATCCCTCGCCACACCTGCCTCATGTTATTGTTATAAAAATTATCCTCAATCTTCCTCTTATAATCAGTCTTGGCCTTCCAAATACTTTTCTTCAGATTAGCTCTGGCAACACTGTATCTTGCCCCATCACTGGACCTAAAGGCTTTGGTCCTGTCACGCAATAGGCACTGGACTTCCTTGGTCATCCAGGGTTTCTGATTGGGATAGATTCTAATACATTTATCCACAGTGATAGTATCTGTGCAGTGTTTGATATAGCACAGAACAGTTGCAGTGATTTTATGCATTGATTGATGTAGGATTTAAATCATTAAATTGAGCCAGAAAGTTTGGGGGTGGGGGGGAAGATAGACTGGTTATGCTGATGCAGGTTAAAAGTGAGACAGATACCGAAATAATTTTGAATCTGTAAACAACTGCACATAAACATTATAATTGTGTTCACATTTGCAGCACAATTTCATGCTTAACTTTGTACAAAACAGAGATTGATGTTAGCTTCTGTTCAGTTAGGGATTCACTGAAACTTAAATTTGAGAAGGACTGTCTAAACTGTTGCATGCAATTATAAATGTATAAACGTATTTTGTATTTCTTTTAGTTTGAAGGGATAGGGAAACAAGACGTTGAAGTTGATTATTTTTTCAACTAGATACGTTCCTGGAGGGTTAATATATGTTGATACAGTTTGAACTTAAAAGAAAATCTTAGGAAACTAAACAAGTTATATACCTTTGAGGCATATTATAAACATATTGTTTTTGAATCATACACCAAAGTACTGTAGAGGAATTACAGTAGACAACACAAAAAAAATAAAAAGTTGTATTACCTAAGATTCCCATAAGGACGGCAGGTTCTTTGGAAGGAATTTGTTGCAAAAAAGGCAGAATATCATCAAGAACAAACCATTTATCCAGGTATTCCAAAATTTTTCCCAAGCAGACTAAGGAATTTACACGCACCTAATAAAAATATAAACAAATCCTCTGAACTTTTATGAATAAAGGTAATTTAAAGTGAAATTTCATAAACAAGCTATTTAATCACTTAAAACCTATGTGTACATGGGATGTACATTCCTATATCTTTCCAAACTTAAATGGTGTGGGTTTATATACAGAGAAGCAGTGAAAACTTATTTTTACATGGGAAGCTTCAAAAACAATAAAATTTTAACAATTTGTTTTATGGAAAATATAGCAAACATTTTGCAGTTTTTTTAAAAAAAGGTCGACAGCCTACCTATTACCTAATATGAAGTAGGAAGATTCATTTGTTAATTAAATTTATCTTATTGTGGGACTGCTCTAGGTGGTTACAAAAATAAAAAGGAACAAATGAAAAGTGTGTAAACAAACTAGCTGTAATACATAATAAATAACATAATTAACATAATAACATAATTAATAACATAATAAATAATGAAAAAATAAATAATGAAAAAATAAGAATTCAATAAGATAAAAAGAAAATTGATGGGTGGAGAGTAGAGAGCAAGGGGGAGTAGTGGAATCTGCTATCAAACCAGCAGCCAATTCAGTAGTAAGTAGTAGTAACAGTAGTAGTAATAGTAGTAGTAATGCTTATTTATAAAATGTGTATGCTATACAGACCAGTAGTGCTAGTCTACCAGTTTGGTCTGATTCTGGCGTACCGGTAGTGCCAAAGATCAATGGAGACTGAACTGGTTCTCTCTGACGAGCTGCTGCTGGGTCCGCCCGCCCATACTGACCTTTATTCCCTGCTTTTGAAGGCGCAAGTACTTTGCGCAGCACAGAAGATTGCCGCGCGTCAGCTGTTGAAACTACAGGGAGTGCAGGATTGCAGGAGGTGAGCAGTAAAGCCTCTGTGCGTGTGCAAAGTGTGTGTATATGCACCCACCATGCCACTGAACTGGTAGTAAACCACTTTGCAAACCACCTCTGATACAAACCCTTAATAGCTCAAGATGACTTACAAAAATAGAAATCTGGGCTAAATCTAGATTTTAATCCAAAGTGAAATGGATCATAACAATCAATTTCATTTAAGAACTGCGGAAGCTGTAAAACTGCTGTTTTGTTAATCAGCTTGCCTAAATATACTATCTGATATCAGCTGATGGTTGTTAAAATTAGTCTAAATATAGTTTATTAAACAGGGATCCCATTTCTGCCTTTTTTAATGTTTGGGAAATTCTGCTTTATGGGCAAAATATTAATAATTTGGATGAACATTGATAGGATAGATCCATGATGGCAAACCTAAGATACGCATGCCATAAGTGGCACGCAGAGCCATTTCTGCCAGCACATGAGAAGTCACCCGGAAGAGCCTGAGAGGTACCTGCCATGCATGCACGGGGAGACGCGCTTGGGTGGGAGACATGCACTCATGCGCAGAAGCATGCGGCAGTGGTGGGCTCGTGTGCGCATGTGCAGCAGTGTTTGGTGTGTGGGTTGTGTACATATGCGCAGAGGCATGTGCACAGGGCGGCATGCGTGCATGCGGAGGGGTCTGGAGATTGCGTGCACATTGTATCATGGGTACAGGCACATTTTCGGCACATGGTGTGGAAAAGGTTAGCCATCACTGGGATAGATCTTTGGAAATTTTTAGAAGCCAAGTCAGGAAGATATTCAATATTCAGTTGATGGTGTGAACAAATATAAAAACAATATCCACTTTCCTCAAGAGACTAATTATGAAACTGACTCAGACAAATGTTATTAAATGGTACAGCAGACACATTACTAAGGAACAGTTTAAAGTGACAACAGAAGTAATATGAATTTGAGTAATTTTGTTCTTTAAGAACTATCATAATAAATAGTTATGATAGAGCCTCATGTAACCAAAAGTATTAAAGATCAAGTCACCCATAATTTTAAATAATTCCCTTGGATGATTTCCTGCAGATACAGTTTGGGGTAAGGCCAATGGCTCTCTTCCCTCAGTACTATAAAATAAAGCTTATATGGATGCTACATTGTATTCAGAATAACAGAGTTGGAAGGGATCTGGGAGATCTTCTAGTCCAACCCCCTGCTCAAGCAGGAGACCTATATCCATTTAAACAAATGGTTGTCCAATCTCTTCTTAAAAACATCCAGTGATAAAGCTGCCCCCCTACTATAGTCAACTGTCTTCCTACTACAATCATCCTAGACCAGGGTCCCCAACTTCTGGTCCATGGACAGGTACTGGTCTATGGCATGCCAGAAACCAGGCCCCATACATGGGATGCAAGCAGCACATGAAAACACATTCCCTCTGGTCTGCAGAAAAACCTCTCTCCATGGAAATTGTCCTGCTGTCATAAAGGTTGGGGGCCGGTGTCCTAGAGGTCTGCTCTTGTTATTTCATCACTTGTATCTTTTTTTTATTACTATACAAATGAGGTAGCAGATACTAAAAAGCCAGTGCTCTAAGCACTTGAGAAATGTCCAAGTCTCAACCAGTCCACTAAAACATGTCCAACTAGTACAACGGTATCCATCATCCTCTGGGATGGATTAATATAATTTGATTCCAAAACCAGGAGGAAGAAATATGTTCTAGTAGTCCATTAATATATATTACCTATCCAATGAATTAGAATTACTAGTAATCAGGAAGTAAAATACAATTTAGGTATCAGCTACTTAAAGCTTTTAATTGTAAGTATTTTAAATCAGTAGAGCACCTGATGAAACAGAAAAGTGAAACGAATGTAAATTTTAAAATATAATAATCAAGTAAAAGATAAGATTAAAGATAAATGGGAAAGTTTAATTTATGATCAAACATTACTCTTTTCTTAGAAAGGCATAGGACTTTACAGTTTAAATTCTGTAGGAAGTAACCATGTTCTGATAATTAATCATGTTAAGCCCTAAGCAATGTTTACATCAAAATGAAATTTTAATTTAGTCACTGAAATTGCTACATTCCAGCAATCTTTAAATTGCTAAATTCTGTTTCAAATTTTAGTTTAGTTTATTTTACTTTATTGTCATTGCACCTCATACAATGAAATCCAACACCATCTTCAGTGCACATCATGACCATGACCATGAAAATAAACACAAACACACATCTTTCACCAAAACCCTCCGACACCACACCAATACTGCACTATACAGCAGAATTCAAAAGAGCTACTGCCCTGGGATAGAAGCTGTTTTTCAGCCTATTTGTCCTTGTTTTTATTATTCTGTACTGTCTGCCAGATAGTAATAGTTCAAAAGAAGGGTTCCCTGGATGAGCTGGATCTTTGAGAATGTTTTGAACTTTCTTAAGGCAGTGGGAGCTATAAAGCTCTTTCAAAGAGGAGAGTGGTCAACCAATGATCTTCTGGGCAATGACATTATCCCTCTGGAGTGCTTTCCTATCTGCCACTGTGCAATTGGAAAACCATACAGAGATGCAGTAAGTTAAAATACTCTCTATGGTGCAGCGGTAGAAGGTCACAAGCAGTTTTCATTCAGTTGTTATTTTCTGAGAAGACTCAGGTAGTATAATCTCTGCTGGGCCCTTTTGACTAGTGCTGCAATGTGAGCACCCCAGGTTAAGTCCTCTTTTGCAGTAACACCCAGAAACTTAAAACTGGCCATTTGCTCCACTCGGTCTCCATGGATAAGCAAGGGCTGGATGTCTGATCTGTTCCTTCTATAGTCCACTATAAGTTCCTTGGTCTTATTGGTGTTGAGGACCAAGTTATTGTCTCCACACCACGAAAACAACTGGTCCACCTCATCTTGATAGGCAGACTCATCCCTCCCCCGGAAATGAGTCCCACCACTATTGTATCATCTGCAAATTTAGTAATACTATTACTAGCATGAGTGGGAATGCAGTCATGCACAAAAAGAGGATAGAGTAAGGGACTCAACATGCAACCCTGTGGTGCACCAGTGTTAAGAATAAGGGCTGAAGAGGTATGAATCATATATAGATATCTAATACAATCTGAGAAAATCTAAACATCTGTTTAATACATATCTGTGTGTGTAGTTTGGGCCAATGACAATATGTGAACATTTAGTAGGAATTGAAAAGTTTAGGAATACAATACAATGCTTACGTGAAGGGTCTCTATGCTATTTGAAATCCTATACAATTGAGACTGCTTTGTATGGAGAATCTAAAATATGTAGTTCTTCCTTTTTTAGAGGCACAGATTTTGGAAATAGGTGGAATAATGATGTAAGAGTGAGACTAAGTGGTAATCTCCAATTTCACTCTTCAAGCATTAGCTATATATAATCAAAACAATTTTTGCTTAAAATACAAAAGAAACCACCCACCAGAAATCAAATAATATTGTTTAAACTAAAAAAAGCAAAATACAAGCAATTATAAAGAAGTCTGTATTAAAACTTACAGCAAGAGATGAAGTTTGTAAACATGCATTTTTAATTCTTGGTATCAATGAATTTTTCATTGATGGATAATCTATAAGGTTGGCAAACGTGGGAATGATATTTAAACAGAGTTCCTGCAAATAAAAAGAGCACAATCGTCATATAAAAACTGGATAAGGTTAGAGTTAACTTTTTAAAAAAGTAATTTTCAAGCCTTTGATTTTAATTTCTGTTTACACTAAATTATTAATATTTTAAGGCAAAATTTATACTTAGGTCAAAGGTAGGATGAAGGATGGCGTGTGGGAAGCACAGGTGTTTTGAGGTTGGATCATTCTCACCTTACCCAAATCACAAACTTAGTTTGTTCATTCACGAAATAAACGAATACTGAAATGGACCATTCTAATTGTGAATGTTCAGAATGGCCTGCTTTAAAGCCAAACCACTTCCAGTAAAGTTGGAACGGTATGCCCTGACTTTGGAAAGCTTTTGTGATACTAGAACAGAGAGCATTTGAAAGTCAGAATGATACATTTAGGATCAAAACTTTTCAACCTCGAAACATTTTATATACTTCTAAAGTAAAGAATATTTATTTGTTCATCCTTCCTTTTGACTTGAAAAACAATCAGTTCATATAAATGTTGTAAGAAACAGTGTTATTTCAAAATTAAACAAATGCAAAAATTAAAAAATTATCATACTGCTTTTTAAGTATTTTTACTGCTTTGTGAGACCTTATTCTAATAAAGATAGGATAAGAGAATTTTTCAAAGATTCCAAATACATTTCAATTATAATGAAGTTGAACAAAATATATGGTTGTCAGACCTGTATTTGAATTGATGGTGCTTCTAAGGCTCTATAAACCATTGGCAGAACACTGTTCTTTATTTCATCTGGAGGTGTTTTGGTTAGCAGTAGATCCATTTTTTGAAGAAATATCAAGAGAATCTGTTTATGAAATGTAAATTTTAAAAAATTACTTTCGCTTATTTTGTTAATCAGACTAATAATTCAGAATAACTTTCAGTGTAACATTTGGTACCAATCTGTATTCAAATGTCAATGTAAATATAGCAAATATATTCACTTACCATGTTGCTAGCCTGTAAGCATGGAAAACAAGAACACCAATTTTAAAATAGAAATTATCAGTATGGATTTATTGGAATCTGTAGCAGACTGCAGTATATCCACAAAATGCAATATACTAGACTTAGAAACTAAGTCTGCTCACCTGGCAGAAATCTATTCCAGGGAATTCCATTTAGGATTCTGAAATAAACTATGGCTGGAACTTTACAGACTGAATACATTTTATGAAGGTACAACAGTTCTAACTTTTCTTTTCAGCATGTCAGTGTAATCTGACTTTAAGGCACACATTTTGTCAATATGTAATGGAAAATATAAAATGTTTAATAATAGGAAACAAGAATAATGTTTAAGATACAAATGTACCTGGATTGGTTCCTGTTGTCTAAAGACAGGGCTGAGGTCAGGTAGAATTAGTTTAATGTATTCTTCTTTGGTACATTCCTCCGCAATGAGCAGAACATTAGGCAGAACAAAAGGTACCATGTCTGGATTTACAAATTCAGATGTTAAGCAAGGCAAAATTCTTTGCACTATAACACGCTGAAAGAAAATAGATACCTTACGTTTCAAAGATATAAGAAGATTTTTATAATTAACCTTACATATTACAAATAAAAATGCAGCATTCTCAAAAATAATTTTATAACTGGTGCATCCTGTAACTCTCTTCTGTAAAACATGTTAAATCAGCAACATTTATCAGTCCCAAAAGGAAGTCATTATAGAGCAATGCACATTTCATTTACAATATACAGCATTGCACAGGCATTTATTAAGATATTTGTAAGTTGCTAACCTTAGGTAGTTTTGGTAAAACCTTTGGCAGCCCTTTGAAAAACTGTGATTTTTGAAGATTATCCCTTTGAAATAAAGAATCAAAGTACTGTAATGTCATAGCCCCAACATTATCAAAGAATGGTATCTAAAAAAAGATAAGAAAGGATTATTTAGATGATAAATATCTTATATATTTGTCTTAACAATAGCATTTCATTCTAATTAAAGTTAGCAGGTCATTTTATGAATAATCTCAAGTGTCTGGGATTAGGACAGTATACAATTTAAATAAATGAGATAAAAATAAAAGATAAAGATAAAAATGAACATCAATTAGACATTTATCTTGCAGTATTTCATAAGATTCGCTTATTCTAGGCAATGACGATAATCTCTAAAAAGATATTCTGCCAGAAAAAAAAAAATCCAGGAAATTACTGAGCACTGGCTCTGCTAATAAGAGAAATATAATCACTTACATCCCAATCTCCCATAAACCACAATATTTTAACAAAACATTTTAAAACTCTATATTCATTGTTTATTATAACAATTGAAGACTTGCCTTATGTTCTGCAGTTATTTCTATTTACTCACTTTAGTCATTTGGTCTGCATCTGGTCTGACTGCAGGAGTGACATTTAACAACAGTTTCACATGTTCACGGACATCGTCCGGGATGTTCTGAAGATTACTGGAATTCAACCGACTAAGCTGTACAGAACACATGCCATCCATCATTAACAACAACAACAAAAAATTCCTGCCTGTAATATGTGCATTATATAAAAATATTTCTGGTTTAGAATTTCACCATATACAATATACATTTTCATGCTCACAAATCAAGCCTAATATCTGAAACCAGCCATTATAATCAATACAGGTAGTCCTTGAGATACAACCATAATGAAGCCTGCCCATTACAGTTACATGTCAGTGACCTCTAAGCAAAACGGCCTCACTTAACAATCCCACTCCCTTGTCTCCGTGATGCAGCTATTAAACAAAGCTGAAGGTTGTTAAATGGAGCACATGGTGCCTCGGGTGAGGAAGGTTCTGGAGGAAGGCCCAGGATCATCTGTCCCGTATCTCCCACGGCTACCGAACCCCCTGAAGCAACCCATGTTTTGCTGAGCTACGAAGCAGGCTGAGTCCTGAAAGTCCTTCAGTGGAAAGGAAGCACCGGACAGTTGATCTCCGCTTGCTTGCTGGGTGAGAAGGCAGCTAGCTCCAGCTGATTTGCATCCACTACTGCCAGCCTGATTTCCCTTGGGTAAAGGAGTGGCTGCGGAGATCCAGCAGGGTAGATGGATGCTGCACCATCCCTGCATTCAGCCATAAGGACAAATGACTGCAGGGGTGCTGCAGCCATCGTAAACTTTGAAACCAGGTTATACATTAACTTTTGGGGAGTCTGTTGTAACTTCAAAAGGTTGCTAAGCAACTAGTCATAAGTTGAGGACTACCTGTATTTGAAAATATATATTAATAGATTTAAATGTACCTGATCCAGCTGTCTGCTGAAGCTTTTATATATATCTTGTTTGTTGACCTCAAAAATTGGCTTCCCATTATTAAATATAGCATATATAATTGCCCCTAGAGAATACATGTCACTAGCTGTTTCACAGCTTACTGAAAGGATGTATTCTGGTGCCAAATACTGAGGATTTGGAAGACACAAAGATGGTAAATTTGGATCCCATTCTTTAGAAGAGAATTTGGGCTGCAATAAGAAATGTAGTGAAGTCATATATTGTGAAACAATAAAATTTAAATCAAATACTTTATTCTATCCAAGTAATATTAACACCCAAAAGTACCACCTTAATTACTTATTTATATTTTTAATATATTCCATTTTAATTGAAATTCATTTAATTTTTACACATATTTTTAATATTACATGAAAAAGCAAAACCTAAGAACATATAAAAGTGGTTCCCAAAGTGGGTGGTACCGCCCTCTGGGGTGGTGGGATGACTTGGGGGGGGGCGCTAAGAAACAAGAGGGCTGGCAGGGGGGCGCTAAGAGGTGGCAGGGAGCGCTGGAGGTGGGCCCCTTGCAGGGCACAATTCAGGGATAGGATTCTACCGGTTCATTACTGTTCCCGGTAGTTCGGAGAAACGGTAAAACAGGGCCCTGGCTGGTCCTGCTCCTCTCTGCCCACTCCTCCGTTCCCTGCCCAGTCAGTCCTTATTGCGCATGCATGACATTGTGTGCATGCGCAAAAAATCACTGATGGCCACAGCGGCACATTGGAGAAGTGAAGCAAGCAAACCTGGAGGTCAGTAATTTTTGCTGCAAAAAGCATTCAGACACAGTGCTTTTTTTTCGGTGCAGCTGGAGTCCAGCCGCACCGAAAAAAACATGTGGGGGCTGCAGGCATTTGTGACAAGGGTGACGTGGCCTGGCAGGGAGCCAAGCAACAATGGCTCAGCCCTGGATTGCTTTCCCTGGCAGCCAGCCGCGGGAGAAAGGTAAAGTCACAGCTGTAGGACGACGAAAGAGATGGTTGTGGGGGAGGAAACGGGGAGAGTAAGGGCCGGGGCCTCTGAAAGGGGAAATGGGGTGATGCAGGATTAGCCCAGGCCTTTGACAGATTAGGCCATGCCTACCTGGGCAGAAAATAGGTAGATAGGTTAAGGAAGGAATAGAGAGGGAAAGAGAGAAAAAGAGAGGAAGAGAGAGGAAAAAGAGAGAGGAAAAGAGAAAGAGAAAGAGAGAGAGAAGAGGGAAAGAGAGAGAGAAAGAGAGAAAGAGAACAGAAAGAGAGAATGAAAGAGAGAAAAAAGAGAGAGAGAGAGAAGGAACAGACAAGAAAGTAAAGAAAGAAAAAGGGAGAGAGAAAGGAAGAAAAGGGATAGACAAAAAAAGAGGAGGGGATGGAAGGAAGAGACAGAAAGAAAGAGGGAGAGAGAAAGTTAATGTGATATGGAGGGAGGGAGAGAGAAAGAGAAAGAGAGAGGGAAAGAGAGAAAGGTAGAGAGAAAAGGAAGAAACAAGAAAGAAAAGAAAGAGAAAAGGAAAAGAAAAAGAGAAAGGAAGAAAAAGGATGACAAAGAAAGAGTTGGGAGATGGAAGGAAGGGACAGAAAGAAAGAGAAAGAAAGAAAAAAGAAAGAAAGGAAAGGATGAAGGAGAAAGCGAATGAGATATCTAGTCCAACCACCTGCTCTAGCAGGGTTAGAAGGGAGTGTGTGTTTCTGTCTGTCTGTCTGTTTGTCTGTCAAAACTCCAAAAACAGGTCAAGTAGCTCTGGGGAGGTCAGTCATAAATTAGAACACTTACTAAACAACTGGCCATTAAGTGAGGACTACTTATATTTGGTTTGCCAGTCACATGGCCATCTGGCCACACACCCCAGTCACATGACCACCAAGCCATGCCCACAAATTAGGCCACGCCCACAGAATCAGTTGTTAAGAAATTTGAATCCCACCCCTGGGTGGGGGGTACTGAGGATGAGTTTTTAGTACCAAGGGGACGGTGGACTGAAAAAGTTTGGGAACCACTGATATAACATATATAAATATACCATCCTACTTAATTTTAAGGTTAAGATAACTAATGGATGAGGGAGAATAAGCTTCAACCATGGCAAGACTAAGTTGCTATGGATTTTAAGGCCCCCTTACTCTGGGGATTTTCCATCCTTAACTCTGTATGTGGGTGTATTTGAGAATCCTCTTTCTGCTTGAAGAAGAGGTGGCAGCCATGGCCAGTGGGGCTTTTGCACAGGTTTGTCTTGTACATTAATTGTGGCTATTTCTGGATTGGAAGACCCTGCTTATAGTGACTCAAGCCATACTCACTTCCTAACTGGATTATTGAATGCATTCTATATGCCCTTGAAAAATACTTAGAAGCTGCAACTGGTCCAGTATGTAGTGGTGCGGATAATGTTTGGTATTTCCTGTTATGACTGTAATACAGTGGTTCCCAAACTTTTTCAGTCCACCGCCCCCTTGGTGCTACAAACTCATCCTCAGTGTCCTCCACCTAGGGGTGGGATTCAAATTTCTGTGGGCATGGCCTAATTTGAGGGCGTGCCTTGATGGTCACATGACTGGCTGGCATGGCTTGCTGGCTGGGCATGGCTTGCTGGTCATATGACCGGGTAGGTGTGGTTTGGTGGTCATGTGACTGGGTGGGCATGGCCAGGTGACTGGCAAACAAGTGGTCCTCACTTAAAGGCCGGTTATTTAGCAAGTGTTCTAATTTATGACTGGCCTCCCCAGAGCTACTTGACCTGTTTTTGGAGTTTTGACAGCCATGCATACACATACACACACACTCCCTTCTAACCCTTCTAACCCTGCTGGAGCAGGTCATTGGACTAGATTAGGCAAAGCATCTCTGATTAGATTCTAGTAATGAATAAAATCTAATCAGCGATGCTTTGCCGATTCTTGTTGATTTGTTTTATTTGTATCTAGTTTATGTTGCTGAACTGCATTGACATGTGTGTCCCTTCTTGTGCACAACCCAGAAGCTTTTGTGATTCTTTGCAGCAAAAATTACCGACCTCTGGCTTTGCTCTACTTTTCAAACATGCCACCACTGCCACGTTCTAGGTGCTGGCCCTGCAGGTCCACCCCATTGAGCCCACTGCACTGGAGGGACCTGCCCAAGCAAGTAAAGTCAATGGGGTGAGCCTGAGAGAGGGAAAGAGAGAGAAAAGAGAGAGAGAGAAAAAAAGAGAGAAGGAAGAAAAGAGAAAAGGGAAAGAAAGAAAAGGGGACAAAGAAAGGGGGGATGGAAGGAAGGGACAGAAAGAAAAAGAAATAAAGAAGGAGGGAGGAGAAAGATAATGAGGTATCTATTCTAGTCCAATCACCTGCTCCAACAGGGTTAGAAGGGAGTGTGTGTGTGTGCGTGTTCTCCTTGTAATTTACCAGTACATTTTGGTTTTGCCTTCTTCAGAATTGGCACTGTCATACATTGGAGAAAAGTAATTTTTAGGGTGGTGATCTGGTCCGATGGATCCTGTTTAAAGCCTCAACAAAATGTGAGAGTTTCCTGATAGTCTTGACCATGTTTCGTCCACAAAACCTTTAATAGGTCACTTCCACCGGAGAGGACAGCCTGCAAGCTAAGGCGCCCCCTTTCCCCTTTTCCCACCTCTCCTCCCCCAGGCTTGGCAAGGCTCGCCGCGCACGGGTTCTGCATTCGAGGCACCGGCTACGGAGCGATGAAACAATCAATGGGTTGCATGGCCGGCAATCAGTGAGCCTGCGGAGCGGGCACCTCTAATGCCCCCCCTTGCCTCTTAGCGCCCCCCTGCCAGCCCCCTTGCCTCTTAGCGCCCCCCTAAGGCATCTCACCACCCCCCACTTTGGGAACCACTGCTGTGTTCTATGAGCTGCACTGACTACCAAGACTGCCATTACCTATAAAACCCCCATGGCACAAGGCAGGCAATCTGCAGGACTGTCTTTCTTCTGTTTTTTCTTGACTCACCAAATCTACTAGACAGATATGCTCCATTTCCTATCAAACAATACCACCTTGCAATAGAGGTGAATATCTATCTTCTTGTTGGACCTCAACCCTCTTAGCCTTTCACCAGCCATTGAAAACCTGGCTGTTTCCCCAGGCATTTTGCGTACATGAGTTGCTACTACGGATTGTGAATGAGACTACTGTGTGCAGTAGGGTTTTGTGTTTTTATTTTATAGACTATCAAAGTCACTTTTGTGAGTTGGTAAATATATAAATAAATAATTTACTAGCCTGTCTTCCATGACCTCCTCCAAAATCCATAAAATCTTAATTTGTACTAAAAAGCACAAACCACAAATCATATACAAAATTTTCATCTATGACAATGTCAAGTGTTTGTCTATCTGGTAAAGTAAAGGAACTATCATGTATTGACTCATTGTAAACTTTTAAAACTTTTAAATCAGCTAAATATTAGATTTAATATTTTCAGCTGGGCTTCATTTAAGAAAAATAACACATTAAACAATTTATTACCTCTTGTTCAGATGGATTTATTGATTGAATGCAGAAGTCAAATCCCATAATTTTCCACGCACCACTTTTATTTAAAATTATGTTTTCAGGAGTAAGGTTGCCATGGACCATTTTCACACTGCTGTGTAGAAATGACAAGCCTTCTGAAACCTGTTGGGAAGTAAAGTTATATTCTTGTGATAATGTCTTTTTTCCCAATTTTCTGAAACTTAATTATTATGATAGATTATATCTTTGCTTGTAACCACTATCTCAATACTCCACATAACATAACCAAGACAAACTTGCTCATCCAATCAACTGTAATTAGGTCTCTACGCCCTTCTTATCCCTGAGAAATTTGTGCACAACTTACACAAGAACAACTATTCTAGAACACAGAGTAGGATACAAATGACCAAGATATCTGAACAAGATAATCTCTTGTGGAGTTCCCAAAAATCTTTTAAGAACTGAAAGCAGCTGAGAACTGAAGTTTTTAATTATCTAAAATGTGTGAATTTACTTGCAATTTGCAATTTTACAATTTGCAAGGAATTGATGTACTATTTATGGTAAATTTGTATTGTAAACAGTACTTTTACTGTTTTTTTCTGTAGAAGGAAAATAATGTGAACTGTGTCTCATTTATATATGGAATACAATAAGGTGTTCAAAGAGCACAGCATACAAAATGCTGCAAGATCCACTTCTTCGAATATGTTTACTGTCATATCTTTAGTCATGTAATAAATAGTCCTCTTGCCTTTAAGTCTGGTAAAATTAGAATACACCTAATCATATATAGACACAATCACACACAATTTTGAATGGATTACAATTATGATGCATCATAACTGATATAAGTTATAAGTCAATGCATACCTGAAGTAAGCCATATTTTGTTTCCACATCATACAAGTTATAATCTTTGATGTCAGATGGTAAGGGTAAAGGAAGATTCTCCCAGTTACCCAGTATATTAGCCAAACTTGCACTAACTGGTTCTGTACAAAATGCTAGACAATCTCTAAAAGAAAACAAGGATAGTTTTACTAAACACTCCAAAAGTTCAATTTTAAAAAAGAGATAGGGATACTAATGCAGGTAGTTTATAGGTTGCATAGCACACTGACATCTGGAAAATGCACAAGACATTATGATAAATGAATATATTTTGATTTGGAATCTTAACAGCAACTACCAAAATCCCAACTAATAAATCAACATTATTTTGCAAGAATCAACACCAGTTAAAATCCTTTAAAGCTTCTCTTTTTACTGGAAAAAAAAGAACAAAATCAAATGAAATTTCTGAATATTTTAAATAGGTCTCTTTGATTTTTCCTTAAAAGACTCTCTTGCATTCATAGAATGTAAACTGAATTATACCCAGGGTATAAAATATTTGAAAAGTTTTTAGAATGTGGGTATAAGTTGTAAACCCTTGCTTTATTTAGAAATCTATGTGTTTTTAAAAGAATTCCGTTTTTTACAATTCTGTATTTTAGACTGCACTTTGGTTGTCAAATTTCAAAATTCATTAAGAATCCAATTATTAGATGTTGACTTTGTTTTGACTTTGAATCTATTATTACTATAGCATCAGAAATTTTTACCGGGATTCTTCTAGTGGATGCTGCACAGTTAGCAGCCGAGGATGTCGAAGTCTTGTCAACTGCTGAACTCCACGTTTTAAGCAATCAATAATTTGATCCTTCTCAAATTTCTGATATTTATCCATAATTTTTTTATCAAATACAAAGACTGCCACTTCCTAAACATAAGGTATACAAATATAATTAATGAACCATTTATATTTTATATGTCTCTTAAGAAAGCTACATTTAATACTTTAAAATAATTCTTCTTGATGCTTTTAACTGAAAACAAGTCATTTCACCATTGTAAGAGAATTGCCATCTTGAACAGGTAATCTTACAACCACAATTGGGATTGGAACATCTGTAGCTAAGCAAGACAGTTATTGTGCCCAATTTTATAATCTCTTTTGACACAGTTAAGCAAAACAATGCAGGTTTTTAAGTGAATCATGCAGTTGTTAAGTGGACCGCATAGTTGTTAAGCAGACCTGACATTCGCCATTGACTTTGCTTGTGGAAGTTGGTTAGGAAGGTCATAAATGGTAATAATGTGACCCTGGGATGCTGCAACCAGTGTAAATATATGTTGATTGCCAACTGCCCAAATTTTGATCATGTGACCATGAATTGTGTGACAGTCATAAGTACAAGGACCAGTCATATGTCACCTTTTTCAGCACTGTTGTAACTTTGAATGATCATTAAATGAATGGCTGTAAGTTCAGAACAACATGTATACAAACCTGTATACAAACCTACAGTAGTTTATATCTATTCAGAAATTTCAAACTATGCCTTAAGTGAAAAAACAAGCTTTATGTTCAGGCACTTCATTCTGTCATATTCTCTTTACACATGACAGAAAGGTTTTATTAAAAGTACAGTTTTTAAACTCTATTGCACAGTGGTGCTGAAAACTTCACTGGAATATTAACACAGTAAGTACAATAGAACAATTTTCCTGATAAGCGGCATTCAACCAAATCTAATATAATAACAAAATAACAGAGTTGGGTTCTTGGAGGTCTTCTAGTTCAATTCCTTGCTCAATCAGAAGACCTTATACCATTTCAGACAAATGGCTATCCAATCTGTTCTTAAAAGTCCTTGAAGTATTTGAGTCTGTTCCTGGGATCACACTCATTCTATAGCACAACCTTGGGAAAAGGCACACTTAGTTTAAAGTTCACTGACTAGTGGTTTGCAAATGCTTTGAAACACCTTTTCTTCTGATCCAATTACACAGCATTAAAATGTGAGAAAATAAATCAGAAAATACAGTACACACGTATGATTGATTGATAAAAGTATTTTCAAAGCTTTAATAAGGTTGACAATATCTAGAGAGATTACCCAGAGAGATAATGAAAGAAAGGCTAGGGATAGCATGATAGTAGTTGTCCAATATTTAAGGGGCAGTTATAAAAAAGAGATGGTCAACCTATTGTCCAAAATACCTGAAGACAGGACAAGAAGTAACAGAAGGAAACTTATCGAAGAGAAATCCAACCTAGAAGTTAGGAGAAACTTCCTGAAAGTGACAACAATTAACCATTTGAATGGATTGCCTTCAGAAGTTGTGGTGCTACATCACTGGAGATGGAGAGCATGGTGGTGAGGGCAACTGTGGCTGGAGTGGGCTGTGGCTTTATGCCATATTGCTGCAACTAGGCTTTGTGCTGTAGCTCAGGGGCTGCTTTTTATAGCTCACAGTCATAGTGCGTCAAAGAATTGCCTTGTGCCATGCTATTGGCTCTGCTGTAGGGTGGGGTGAGTGTAGTGGATGTGACTTCCTAGGCATAGCAAGCAGCCCCACAGCCATTCTATTCTGGTACTACTTACCGTACACAAGTGTGTGACAGCCAAAAGGGCAGGGTGGGGGGAGTTTGATGGGTGAGGGGAATTGGAGGCAGTTCCTTACCTTACTGAGACTCAGGGCTGGGAGGAACCAAGCCTGGAATGGGAGTAGGCCCGTGGCAGATGACTGGTGGAATTTGCTTAATGAGGGCAACTGGGATTGTAAGGATTGCCTTTGCTAAGCAATGTGGTCACATGTCTCGCTTTACAACCATATTGCTTAGTGTTGGAAATTCCTGTCCCAATTGTGGTGGTCATAAATCAAGGCATCTGTGGTAGCATATCTATGGAGATTTTCAATTATCCAAGTCTGGATGACCAAACTTATGAACTGAAGAAGTTTCTCTTTAGATGAGAAGCGAAATGTTTTCAAAGAGAAAAAACAAATCCAGCTGCCTTTTGAAAAGCACCTTTGGGACAACCTGTGGTAGCAACTATACCAGAGTCAATGTAAGTATAATCTATTCATAATTTCTTGATCATATAGCACTACAGTAAACAGAACAATATCTTTGTTACAAGAACACCTATCAGATACCTTCTACTCCAGCCTAAGAATTTGTCATATCTTTCTCATTCAATCAAAACAAGTCTACTAAATCCATACATATACAGTCCTCCAAGTAACAAATTGCAGAAATAATATGAACAATTGATTTTATATTTGTTTCTCAGGCATCCATAGGCAGATCATATTATATGGTTTAAAAATAATTGAGATGAAAAAGAAACAATAATCAGAACTACTTAAAAGACACTAATCAAAATTAACACAATTAAATTTACCAAAAGATAAATGAAATGAAAAAGGCCTTCAGTATAAATGAAATGAAAAAGGCCCTCATTATATTTCAGGATAGAAGATTGTATTATATAATTATAGTTTATCTTTTTACAACAAACGTAATAGCGACAACTGATGGACAGATTTATGCAAGAGATGCTCTTTAGATATAAAAACACATTGCAATTTATACATAGTAATCCACTCCTTAAAACAACCCAGCCCAGTGCAGAAAGAATTGGCCCGAAACTATCCTGGTTAAATTAAATTAAGTCTTTTTTCCATTCTTCAACAGTAGTCCCATACAGAGAACACTAAAGTGTGGCTAAATATTGCTCTAGCCTGCACTAATACAAACATATCAATCCTTCACACACAACAAAAACAGAATATAAAAACTTCTTCAGATAATCAGTCATGAGGCATACAGCTACAGCTATATAGAAGGCGGCTAAAAACCAGACAACTAGTAGAATTTATCTGTGGGAGGGAGAGTAAGATGTAGAGAAAAGAAAATCTCCAGTTTGCTGAGCCTGTGGAGACGGCAGCGGAATCGGACAGTGGGGAAGAAAGGGGATTAGTCTGGGAGTCTGGGGAGGACTTGGACGACGGTTCTGTCCTATGCAGAGATGGGGCTGGGACCATCTGGGAGTGGGGTGCTGTCTCCGGAGCCTTCGGAGTCTGGCAGCAGAGAGGCAGAGGACCCAGGGGAGCCTGTTCCCAGTGCACGTGTGTGCAGAGCTGCTGGAAGGCGAGAGCAGCTGAAACAAAAGGGGTGACTTGGGATCAAGGCTGGGAGGTGATTGCCCCTCCCATAAGGTATAAAGGACAGGCCAAGATGACGAAACCTTTGCAGGAAGCAAAGTTATTCGGTTTAGATTCATTCTCGAAGCTCTTTGTACTTTGGCTGGTTCTTGTTTTAGTTTATTTGACACTTCTGTTAGTGGAAGCACTTCACAGGAAAGAAAGGTGGGTGCTTTCCTCCAGGGACTTTTTGAGAGTCATTATCGGTTGGGAATGAAAATAATTCCCAGCATTGCAATAAAAGAAGAGTTGTTTTTAAAATAAGCGTGTGCGTAATTACTATCTCAGAAGCCTTGGCCAGAACACAATCATTCAGTAATATACTATATGCTTTGCAAGTAGAAGATCTCAATTAACGTTCCTTCTATGTCAGTTAAAAGAAAGCATGCAATTTTAATTTTTATAATTGTTAGCATATGACTTTTGGGGGGCAAAAAAAGGTGCCACATATATTTTGTAAATAAACAGCATGAGGCTTTAGAAAGTTTAGAAAGCTGCTTAGACAAAACAGATGATATATAGTAGACTACATAAGATGAACTAGTGCCCTGTAACATTTATGTAAAATTGTGTACTTTAAAGTATAAAGGGCAGTTTATACAGATAAGTCCTGACTTACAACCATTTACAATGTTGTACAATCAGTTAAAATGATACTGAAAACAGTCATACAATCATTGCAGCATCTGTGTGGTCATGCGATTAGAAATGTGATGTTTGGCAACTGGCATGTATTTATGATGTCCCAGGGTCATCTTTTGCAACCAATCTGCAAGCAAAGTATATGAGGAAGTTGATTCATTTAACAACTGTAGCCAGAAAGGTTGTAAAATGGGGCAAAACACACTTAACAACTATCTTGCTTAGCAATGGAAATTTTGGGCTTAGTTGTGGTCCAAGTTGAGAACTACCTATAATTCCACAACTGTACAATTATATTCTACATACGTTATATTTTCATTTAACAGTTGAGTTGGACCTGATTTTAAGACAATTTGGTCATTAAGCTAATCACTACAGTTAAGTGAATCTCACAGTTCTTAACTGAATCCAACATTCCCATAGCCTTTTTTGGGGCTGGAAATTAGCAAAAAAAGTTAAAACCATGATCACATGATTGCAAGATGTGCAACCAATAATATTCAGTTGCCAAGTGCCTGAATTGCAACCATGTGTCCGTGGATGTGGTGCAATGACGAAGTGCTGTCATCACTTTGAACTGTCGCTAAACAACCTGTTGTAACTTGAGGACTACCTGTAACAAAACCAAAGTGGAGAAATACGGTCTGACAATCAGGGACAGAAAGAAATGCAATTGAATAAAGCAAAACTATATTTTGAAATACCTGACAGCAGCCAATATTCAGATGCATAATATACAAAGACCAAGAGATAAACCAAGGTATATAAATAAATACATATATACAAAGGGATAGCACCGTGATGGCGAACCATTTCTGCCAGCACGCGAGCCGCATACACTGAGCATACATGTGCCTCACAGTTCATTTTCGGCCTGTTTGAGGCCTTTTTCGGCCTCCCAGAGGCTTGAGGAAAGCCTTTGCAGGTCAAAAAATAGGCCCATTTCATCACTTCCTGTATTTCTAGAAATACTGGAAGTGACGAAACGGCCCCATTTTTTGGCCTTTAAAGGCTGCAGAAGTTTTCCTCAAGCCTCTGGGAGGCCGAAAAAGGCCTCAAATGAGCCAAAAATCAGCTGAGAGGTGCAGTGCAAGTAAGGGGGCAGCATGGGGGGCAGGCGGGGCTTGCGTGTGGATGTGCAGAGGGCGTGGGGGGCCCCGCATGCATTGCCTTCTGGGTGCTGGCACGCAAGTGCACGCGCACAAGCACAATTTTTGGCACAGGAGCCCCAAAAGGTTAGCCACCACTGGGATAGCATGTTTCAATATACTTTTCCTGGTAATATTTAATATACTTTTATGCCAGAAATATTTATTGAATCTAGATCTCTTAATTTTAGATCTCTCTGGCCACATACCACACATTTATTAGGACATGAGATACACAATAATAGTGGTTTGTATTAAAATTGTTAATCACATGTCACAGCCAAAATATAAATTAGTGAGCTTTTAGCTTGACTATGGAATTACATATTGCTGGTTCTTTGTCATAGTTATTGAATGCCATTTCTCCCAAATAATGCCTGAAATTCTGATATATTTCAGCCTAATTCCTGTCATCAACTAGCAATTACAAATACAAATTTGGAGTATAAGACGCTCCAAAGTATAAGACTCACCTAGCTTTTGGGGAGGAAAACAAGAAAAAAAAATCTGCTTCTGCCTCCCAGCAATTTGCCTCCTTGTAGCAAAGAGCAAACAGCCTGGTCAGCTTCAGCACAGCCTGATTAGCACAAGTAGGTGATTTTTGGTTGGATTAGCCTTCTGACGATCAGCTGTTTCAGCCTGCCATCGCCTATTGCATGCCCCATTTTTGGCCACGGAACCCCATTTTTAGCCTCCACACACTCCATTTTCCACCCGTTCCAATCCCTGCTGCCTGGAACAGGCTAAAAATGGGGGGCGTGGAGGCGGCAATAGGCGATAGCAATCCCTGCAGCCTGAAACAGCTGATTGTCAGTAGGGCGATCCTACCAACAAACAGCTACTTGTGCTAATCAGGCTGTGCTGAAGCTGACCAGGCTGTTTGCTGTTTGCTGTAAGGAGGCAAATTGCTGGGAGGCAGAGGTCAAAGGGTGAGGGCTGGCAGGTGGGCGGGGCTTCGACAACATTTGCTGTATAAGACGTACACCCACTTTGGGGGAAGGAAAAAGTGCACCCACTTTGGGGGAAGGAAAAAGTGCGTCTTATACACCAAAAGGTATGATAGTACTTTAACAGGGCAACATGCCAATACATACCTACTACATATATATAACTAAAAACCCTCTGTGGAGCAAGCAGGAATTTAAGAATGGCCCTAACTCCATTCCTAAGAAGTAAGTGGGAGACAGATTAGAAAATAGAGAATAACTTGAATATATTATAAGTGTAAAAAATTGCCCAAAGATTAACGTGCTTAAGAACTAACCATTTGCTCACTTTTAAAAATCAGTAAATAAAATAAATGATAAAAATATGATAGCAATTAAGCAGACACGTCTGAGATAGATTAGGATAGACTTCATATATCTACTTACGGATAAGACAACCTCCTTAAATTGAAATCTAAGAAGTTATACTAATTCTCTTAGTTTTCTCATAACTTTTAAATATTGAGACATTTTAAGAAACCTAACAGGAACATATATGAACATCACTTCCACAAATATAATGTTGAGCATAGTCAACAACTTTTATTCTGCCATTGTAAACTATATACTCTCTTTTGAAATACCATTGTGATTATATAGATTTCTTTCTCAAAAAGCTTACCTGTTTTGTTGACTTTTTAAAGCCATTAAAAATTTTCCAAGCAAGTTTGTTGCCACCACTAGCAATGTGCCGACCAACATCAAATTCCCTGGTTACAGGATTTCCCATAACTGCACTTGTGACATCTGCAGTCACTTTTGTAACAGTGCTCTTTAATTTATTTAGCATCAGCTCCATTGTTATGACAATTCTGCAGTACGTTTGCCTATAAAGAAAATAATTAAAATTGTTTTGGAAATTTTATTAACACATATACATTGTTTACTCACTAAATATATTATTCACTTTCATTATTTAAATGAAAACTTATGCCACGGATAATAAAGAATTTTAACATTTTTGTATTCTTTTTTGAATATGAACAATGATTTTTTTTATTCTAACAATTAGCATCATTTAAAGTATATTAAATGTCCAATATTTGTTTGAAAACTTCCACTGATGGAGCACTCATGATTCTAGAAGGCAGACTATTTCACTCACAAGTCAGTTGTATATTTCAAATTGGATCTCTCTTTGGAGAGCTTCCATCCATTGTTTTCTTGGCACTACTTGGAATGAATTCATATTCTCCTCCCTGTCACAGCTCTTCAAATATTGAAATATTGCTATCATGTCTAATCTTAGACTTCTCTTGTTCAGATAAACACATATAGTTCTTTTTACCATTATTTTTAGGATTTAATCTTCAATCTCTTCATCATCTCTGTTGCTCTTCTCTACACATTTTTCAATTTCTCAGCATCTTTCTTGTGTTCTGATAACCAAAACTAGACACAGTATTCTAGATGTAGTTTGTCTAGTGCAGCATAGAAGAGAATGATCGTTTCCTGTAATCTCAACATATATCCCTGTTGATTCAGCCAACCATCACATTGTATCTTTTCAGAATTGTCTCACACTGAAGAAGTACTCCCATTCTACCTTGTAGTACTGATGTATTGACTTCAAATTTGCTAAAATATCACTTGTCTAAAAAATATTTAAAAATATTGAAGAGCACTAGGTCTAGAATAGAATTCTGAGATGTCCCACTGCTTCATGTAGGCCCATTGATTATGTACCCTCAAGTCACTGGTGATTCTTAGTAAATTCACACGTAGATTTTCTCTATGATGAATACCTCCACTAAAGACTATATATTAGGTACAATTGTTCTTACCAATGAACAGCAAATCCTTTTGGTAAAGGGACAATCCATCTCACAACATTTCATCACATCAAGAAAGACTATAGTCAACTGTATCAAGTGTCTCACTGAAATTTAGGTAGAGTAATCTGCAGCATTCCCTTGGCATACTAATCTAATCACTTTGTAAAAAAAAAAGTAAGATTGATGCTAAGCCAACAGGTCTGTCATTTCTATTTTCCTTTTTTAAAAGTATGGAATAATAGCTTTTTTCTAATCTTCTGTTACTTCCCCTGCACTTTAGAAATACTCAAAAATTAGTCAATGATTCTTTAATTTTAACTATAGTATTCTCCTTACATCAGCGCAAGAAATTATGCTTCAGGAAATCCAGCAACATTTGAACAAACAGTTCAATTATAAACAGATATGGGTTACATGATTTATAGGGCAGCATATTTTGGATGGTTGAGGTTGTATTTGATAACGGATTAGGGATGACATGATAGCAGTGTTCCAATATTTGAGGGGCTGCCACAAAGAAGCGGGGTGTCAAATCTATTTTCAAAAGCACCAGAAGGCAAGACAAGAAACAATGGATGGAAACTAATCAAGGAGAAATGTAACCTAAAACTAAGAACAATTTACCAGTGGAATGGCTTGCCTTTAGAAGTTGTGGATGCTTCATCACTGAAGGCCTTTAAGAGACTGGACAACCATTTGTCTGAAATGGTATGAGGTCTCCTGCTTGAACACAGAGTTGGACTAGAAAACCTCCAAGGTAATTTCCAATTCTATTATTCTATATTCTATATAATCTATTTCCTTTCATGTACACAAGCTTTTACTGTAATTTCACCATCAAACTTCAGCTATTTTAATTCCAGAATAAAAACATATGCATTATATCAACTGTGAACTTTGCTTTCAAGAAACAATATTTTCCTACCATATTTCCTACAGAAATGATAAACATATCTTTCATAACACAATAATTTCTATTACATTCCATTTGTATTTAATAGAATACTGTCACCAGTTATAGTTTTCTGATATTCAATTAGCTAATATTGAATAAATGCTTAAATCATTCTTAGCATGGAACTGGAATGCTATTATACTTGGATACCAATATTGACTTGTGATGAGATGGGTGGCAAAAACAAATGTGATAAATAAATTTGATAAATGAATAAATATAAATTCTCAAGAAATCAATTAATTGCATCCCTTTGAATAAGGTCTGCACATGGGATAGAAACATTATTTCCTGTTGCAGCTGATATATAATCGGACATTGATGGGAATTTTTCATACTCTTAGTCCTACTATCTCACAGCAGTTAAATACAGGACCATTTTATTCTTTGGGTCACTTGAGAGTTGATTAAGGGTACTGTTTGGCAGTGGTTCTCTTCCTTGCTGAGGGGGCAAACTTGTATGTTATTAGTGGAGAAGATTGAATCTTTGGGTAGTGTGGTATGATGTAACTCAGGTTACAGTTTCCCCATTTCTTTTAAATACTTACATTAAACCGCTGTGAGATCATTTTGGGATTTTATGTCATCATGATGATGAATCTCAATCCTAAGCCAAACAGGAGATGCAGTATTGACCAAGTGCATACAGGCAGTGTGTAACAGCCCTATCAGGTAAACCAGGCCAAGAAACAGGTGCTACATAAACCTCAAACTACTTTAATTGAGACTGACTACCACAACAGAATTTTGCAAGTCTGAATATGCTTCCCCCCTCCTTCTTTTAATTATTGTGTGAATTAGGATGGTGTCTATCTAAGTTATTTTTGTACTCCTCCTCCATCTGGCCTTCTGCAATGTTTATCTACTTGTTACTTTGCTAATAAATCTTCGGTGGACATTTTCATGAATGTATGACTGAATGAAATTGAACAAATTCATAATTAATCTTAATAAAATGAAACTGACTTTGTTACAAAGTTGTTCTAAATTCATGATTGTTCCACTTACTCCTCTCAAAGATGCATAGTGCTGCCAAAGAGCAGATATGCAATGGGGGGTGGGGGTGGGATCTTCTTGACATATGATTACTGATATAAGAGCAGGTGGAGGCTATGGTCAAAAAGCCTGAATATCTGACATTCACCTGATGATTGATATTTTGATATAACAGAAATTGGAATCAGCTTATTAGTTTTGAAAAATCTTCATTATTTTTCATATTACAATGTATATATCTTCATCAAAAAGTTATTTTGAATTGATTTGTCTCTTAACCTATCAAATTATATAAGTGTTTCCCAACCACAGCATCTTGCGTGGACTTCAACTCCCAAAATTTCTTGTTAATAATTCCCAACCAGCTGACTGGGGAATTCTGGGAGTTAAAAGTCCACACAGCTTAAAGTTGCTAAAGATGAGAAACATTAAATCATATTATTGTACCTGGCAAAGATAACTCATTATTTTTCAATTTTGTTCTTGAACCATTGGTCTCTTCTAATAAACAGAATTAAGATATGTAGTGGCACTCAGCATTCTATATAATGTTCTGTTATATGCTCAGGATATGGGGCATTGGTCTTATCTGAGACGCTCCTTCTCAGAGGGTGGAGATAGGATCCAGACAGCGTGGGTTGACTCTGGTCTGCCAGCTTTTTAGACTGAGTTGTTTAAACTGAGGACACGCCTCCTGCTCTCCAACGGTCTCCAGTTTTCGATGAAGTTGAAGTGAGTGGTTGATCACCGATAACTGTCCTCTCCACATCCACACCCAGTCTTCAGGGTGGGGCTGGATCCTATCTCCATCCCCTGAGAAGGAGCATCTCAAGTAAGACCAACGCCCTTTCTCCAGAGTTGTGTCGATACCAAAACTAATGTCCTATAGGTGGGTCTCCGTCTGGTCCTGAGACTGTTGTGCTGGGAGTACCCTTTGCAAGACCAGTCTACTGAAGGCTGCTTCCACTAAGGCAAAGGTGATGAGCCAATAGTGGTAAATAAAAGGCGTAGGCAAGGACCAGGTTGTCACTCGACAGCTCTCCTCCACTGAAGCCTGTGCGGCCAAGTCGCTGTTGTTGCTGCGCTTTGTGAGAAGTACACTGTAATAAGCCTCGGTCTTTCCAGGCCATGCTCCTCATATGCCTTGACAATGCAATCTCTAATCAAAGGCTGACATCTGCCAATGGTCAATGGTGTAATTTTTTTTTTATCCCATTGAAGTTGGCTGGAACACCACAAACATGGCCTCCATCTTCCTGAAGACCATGGTCCACTTCATATATATACGGAGGGCCCACCTTACATCCAACATGTGCCAGACCTTCTCCCGGGCATGAGATGGTACTGGGCAGAAGTCTGGCAGGATCAACTCTTGAGCCCAATGAAAATAGGAGTTGACCTTAGGGCTGAAGTCATGATACAACTGTAGGACTACTCGGCTGGTGTGGAAGATGCATAGATCCTCCCTAACTGACAGGGCTGCCAGCTCCGATATCCTCCTGGCCAATGTGATGGCCATGAGGAAAATCACTTTGTATGAAAGAAATCAAAGGCTGACAGTCCTCAATGGCTCCAAAAGTGCCTTAGTAAGTGCCTGAAGCACCTTGGATAGATCCCATGTGGGAAACCTATGTACCACAGGTGGTTTCAAATTAGTAGCACCTCTGAGGAACCTACAGACCATGGGGAGCAGGGACTCTACGTTTCCGAATGTTAAGACCGTAGAAAGGGCTGCCACCTGCCTGTGAATCTTTGCAAGGGCTAGACCCTTATTAGCCCCACATGCAGAAAGTCTAGTAGTTCAGCCACTGTAACTGAAATGGGGTCAAGCTTCCTCTGCCCGAACACAGGCAGAATGCCCACCAGGTCATGTCATAAACTCTAGTTGTTGATGGTCTCTTGGCTGCCTGAATGGTGTTAATTACCCAGGAGGAGAAGTTATCCCCCGTCAGAATTCTCCTCTCAAGTGTCAGACAGCCAATTGGAGGCACTGAAGCTCCAAAAGGTCTATGGGCCCCTGGCTGAGGGAGATCCTTTCAGGGGGAATCCTTCATAGCCTGGTGATTGACAGGCCAACCAAGTCTGCGAACCATAGACATCTGGGCCAGTGGGGCACCAGGAGCAGCACCTCTGCCTTCTCGATGATCATCTTCCTGATCACACCCGGGATGAGTAGCAAGGGTAGGAAGGCATAAAGGAAGCCCCGAGGCCACCAGCACTGGAACTCATTGACCCCCTCCAACCCTGGTGATGGGAACCTGGAAAAGAACCTCAGCAATTGGATGTTCGCAGGAGATGCAAAGAGGTCTACTATTGGCATGCCGAATCAATCCGTCATCTCCCTGAACAGAGCTGGGTGCAGGCGCCACTCAGAATGGTCCCCGTGGACCTGCTCAGCCAGTCTGCTTGCATATTCTTTGCTTCTGAAATGTGCTCTGCCTTGATTGAAGCTAGGTTCCTTTCCACCCAACGATACAGCTACTCTGCCTTCCTCATAAGTGGTTGGGAGTGAGTACACCCCTGGCGGTTAATGTGGGCTTTTGTGGCTACATTGTCCATCAGAAGGATCACGTGCTGTGCTGTAATCTGGCTCTTGAACTGTTGGAGGGCCAGATACATTGCTCGTAGCTCTAGCCAGTTTATGTTGTATTCTAATTCTGTCTCTGACCACCTGCCCTGAGCTACTTGGCCTTGGCAATGTGCCCTTCAGCCCAGGAGGCTGGCGTCCATTGTTATCATCAGCCAATCCTCCTCCTTTAATAAACACCCCCTGGAGACCGCCAAGGACATCCACCACAGAAGAGATCTTAAGACCTTCGGGGGGACATGAACTCTCTCAGAGAATTGCTCTGTCCTGCTCTCTGATATGGGAGCAGGAACCATTGCAAGGCTCTTGCATGCAAACATGCCAGGGGACAATTGCGATGCAAGAGATCAACTTCCCCGGGAGTTGAGAAAGCAATGACAGGGGTGCAACTCTGTCCTTTTGGATCTGTGCTGCCAAGGCCTTGATGTCCTTCAGCTGGTCTGGTGAGACGTATACCATGCCCTCTGAGGAGTCTATGACAGTTCCCAGTATATGAGTTGAAGGTGTTAGGTGGCTCTTGCTGAAATTGATTGAAAAGCTGTGGGTTTTCAGTGCCTGCATGGTGATTCACAGATTCTCCTTGGCTCGACTGAAGGATGACGAATGTATCAGGATGTTGTCCAGCTAGCATTGTATCCAGACCAGTATGTTCTGAGATGGGCAGTCATTTTAGCTAGGATCTTGGTAAAGGTTCTGGGTGCTGACGCCAGTCCAAACGGCAGGACTTGGTATTGCAGATGCTTGCCCTCATAGGAGAACCTCAGGAACTGATGATGATCTGGCCAAATGGGGACCTGCAGGTACACCTCCATGAGGTCGATGGATGTTAAATAATCCCCCTCCCAGACACTCTCTAGAATGGATTGCAGAGTGTCCATTTTGAATCTGCGGTAGACCATATAGAGATTCAGACTACTGAGATTGAAAATGGCTCTCCAACCCCCTGAGCTCTTTGCGATGATGAATAGCATTGAGTAAAATCCATGCCCCTTTTGTTCTTCCGGAACTGCCTCTATGGCCCATATAGCTAATAAATACTGAATAACCTCCTCCATCAATCTTCGCTTGGTGGTGTCCTTTGATCCAGGGCAACGGATAAAGAACCTCGGGGGAGGGGGGATTGGAATTCTAGGGAGAGGCCGTATCTCGTCGCGATTTACATCCATGCGTCGGTAGTGGTCTGCTCCCATTGGTCTGCAAAAAGTTGTAGCCTGCCACCAATGGGAACTTCGGTAGTCACTTGGATCAGAGAAATGACCTGCCCCTTGAAAGGCCAGCTTATTTTGAGTCTGGGGCTTGTTTTTGTCTCAGGAGACCTGGGTTACTGGAATTCCTGCCTCTGACCGAATGAACCCTGAGTCCGTTGAAAACTTGGTCTGTAGTAGGGGGCACGAAAGGACCAAAGAAAGGATTGCAAGAATCTATTAATGCCCCTTTGTGAAATGCAATGTAAAATCCTTCACTCATCTCTGGGTTCCACAAGCACTGGTTCTAAGGCATCCCCAAATAACTTGCCACCCTTATATGGAGTGGAGACCAGCTTCCATCTGCGCTTGGTGTCAGCCTGCCAATGTTTGAGCCACAGGAGATGGCGCACTGTCACTGCCGATGCAATAGCCTGAGAAGCGAACTTCACCAAATTAAGTGTGGCATCAGCTATGTACTCTGCCGCAGCAATCACCTTGTTGAAATTCTGGTGAGTTCTGATGTCACTGGCAGATACCTGCTCTTGCATTTGGTGAAGCCAAATCAGCGATGCTCTGGTGAAAAAAGATGCTGCAATAGTGGTCTTTACAGCCCACCCCACCCCACTGCCTGGTGCATCCTGCGCAGTGTTAGTTCAGACTTTTTATCATCTGCTTTGAGGAAGTCATTAGCATCGTTAAACATTGCTGATGACAATGCTAATGCCAAAACCAGTTCATCCACTTCTGGGAGCTGAAGAGTATCTGCAATAGGCGTGGCCACGTTAAAATATCTTTTATCAAATGAAGTGGCATTTGAGTAAGCAGCCGGAGAGTCCAGTTGTCACTGGACCATGTTGAAAAAGAGCTTTGGCAATGGAATCATGGCTGTCTCCTCCGTCGGTTCAGCAAATAAAAGATCACTGGGCTCAGATACACCCAGAGGAATGTCTGGAACAGCAAGTTCCAAATCAAGCTGAGTAGCACTTGGCCTTGAAAAGGATTTGAACAAGTGAGTCCAAAAAAGTCCTTTAAAAAAAGGCTTGTCAGTGGCTCTGCCATCGTCCTCGGATAGATCCTGTTCAATCTCACCCTCCCCTACCAAGCTCTCTGAGTGATCATGTTCAGATGAGACCTGCGAGGGGGGATCCTCGAACTCAGAATATTCAACTTAAGCCTTGTCAGGAATAACTTGGCAGTGGGCAATACTGACAATACTGGTGCAGGTTGGCAGGACTGCTTAAAGCCAGCCACATAGCCCTGTTGGACTGCCTCTGAAATCCATCTTTGTATCTCTGGTGTCATATTGGTATCATACTCCCTCCCCTGGTGGAGCCCTGCTGAAGTGGAGGTGAAAGTAGCCTTAGGAGGAGGCCCCATTCTTGGTCCAGCAACACCCTGGTGACAAGGCGCCTGAAAGGGAGACTGTCTATCCTGGGAGCCAAAAAGGCTCCCTGAGCACTACCAAGTTCTTGAGAGCCACCAGGTGGCCAACCTTGGGTTGCAGTACCACCATTCCGGGCCACCAGTTGGAAAGATCTAGAGGCTACCTCAGAGGGAGCTAGTATCCTCGTGAACCATACTCAAGGGACTAAGCTGAGTGATTTTTTCCTCTTCTTCAACCTTTCTGGCAATCTGTTTCTCCAAGGCCTTCTGAAGTCTATGCTCCGCCTTTTCCTCAGCCTTGGAAACTCTCATAGATGAGATAGCCTTAACCTTAAGCTTGGTTGCTGCCTCTTTGGCTTGTAGAAGCCCATCTGGATCCTTTAAAACTAGCCCTAGCCTTAACACTAGGCTGAGATACGGTCAGACTGCCAATGGTATCTGCCATCTTGTAACTCACCCCCATGTAATTAATTTTATTTGAATTTCATTTTATATTATAACTTAACCTGCCTCCTATTAACTGGCAATACTAACAATATGATAATAATATTATATTATACTGTTTATTATATATAATATTGTAAAGATGTATATTATATTACATTGTATTATATTATATTAACAATAACCTTAACCCTAACAATACTATGTTGTCTGTAATGTGGGCAACATAGGGTAGCCCTAGGGATTTCTGCCCTGGAGCAAGTCTATGATCAAGGAGCGGGACCGGACTCAGCCCCCTGGAACTGTGCTCCTTCCAGGGCAGGCAGCCCATGAGCTTACTAGGACTTCCAAGTCTTTGCGCTGTCTGTCAATCCGACTTGTAAAGAACAAAGGGGAGACTTTTCAAACCTTTGCAGTTTGTGTTCCTTTGCAAACCGCTTTCCAGCTGAGTCTCAAAGAACGGAGCCTCATGGGTACAAACAGCTCTGGGACTGCTCTCCCTAAGGGGCAGGCAGCCCAGAAAGCCTTCAAAGTCCAAAAATGCACCGACTGCGCCTCTCCCAAGTTGTGCCTCCTTTCGGATCAACAGCCAAGCAGGCACTCCGTGGTCTTCATGCGCTGATTCTTAAAATGGCACTCCCGCCAGATCCTTGATCAAAATGATGGCGGGAAGAGTGCTTTCTAGTGGATCTTCAGCAGGCCGATCTCCAGGTCTGCCCGCTAATCTGGGGCTACCTTCCTGAAGGGCAGACAGCCCCGAGTGCCTCAAAATTGCGCTATTCCGTCGCAAGTTGCGCTCCCTCTTAGGGAAGTTAGTAGGCACACCAATGCTCACACTCTGTAGGAAAAACTCCAAAATCACAGCAAGGAGATCCTTCAAGCCCAGCAACGCGAGCCGAAGACTCTGGTCACTGAACAGAGATGGTAGCCTTTGAATTCTGCGAAAAAACCAACGAACACTTTCCAACTGCAATTCTGAACAACTCAAGAGTGCTGACAAACACGTCTGCAGAGCTCCAGACTGAGTTGTAAACTGGGGACCGTTGGAGAGCAGGAGGGGTGTCCTCAGTTTAAACAACTCAGTCTAAAGAGCTAGCAGACCAGAGTCAACCCATGCTGTCTGGACCCTATCGACACCACTCTGGAGAAAATGACTTTTCTTGATAATTATGCAATGTTATTTCTAAAGCTTATTCAAATCACATGGCAATACAGTTTGTGCTGAACAAGCCTAATTTGCTGTCTCCAAGATATATTTATAGACTGGGCTTTAAAATTTGTGCCAAATTTATATAGTTTTCAAAATATGTCTGTGGCTGTTTTCTGTTGTTTTTCTATTGGGATTTCTTTTCACATGGCTTCAGGCTTGACAGTCATAATATGTTGGATTAAAGTTAGTATTAGCTTATATTTGAACTGTAGAATGAAAAATTGGAATAGTATATCCAACTTCTGGAGAATCAGTGATTCTACTTAATAATAAAAAATATGATTTAAAATGAAATTATTTCATCAGAAAATATATTTTACTAGACCCCTTAGAAGAATGTTTAAAATGGAGGAAAATTGTGGAATACAGTAATCTGCTTCCTGAGATCAGAATGCCTCTTTCCCCTTTTGACATTTAGGAAAGAGTGAAAAAGAATTCATTTCTGTAGGGCCTTTTAAAATGAAAGGTGCCCAATAACTGCTAAGAGTATAGGAAAATAAGGATTTGTTTTCTGATGTATGCATGCTTGAGTAATAGCATACAAATTATAAGAGATATCATTTACACATATCATATATGGATATTATTCCATGATTATTATTCAAAATAGTTATGAAAAAAATATTTTCAAGTCATTTAAGGATATAGAAAATATTATGGATATAAAAATTAATACAGTTGTAAACGCCAGAAATTAAGTTTAAGAACCTGCTGTAAGAAGCATGCCTGCAACTCTATAGAGATGCCACATTGATTTTTTTCTTTCCAGGCTACCCAAAAACTGCTTTATGTGCGACTTAGGGAAATGACATATCTGTGAAAATAGTTTGAATTTATCTTTTAAATTTAAAATAGAACCAACCAAATATAAATATCCAGTAAGGTGTTTAATTATCCTTAATCACATAAATACGTGTGACTTCAGTTCATCATAACAAAAGCAAATTTGGGGATAATTGCTCTGCTTTTTGAGCCTGGAAATAAGGATTTCAATTCCAATATTTTCAATGTGAAGTTTATTAAATATACTTTTGACTGGGACTTCAGTAGCATTTCAGATATGTGTTAAAGGCAGTAATTTCTATTTAAGTGCTTCCATATCTCACAATAAATTACTTTTAGTGAATGATCAGAAAAAGGTTCATAAGACCTATGATACATAAAAAAGTAAATAATTTAATTTTCTGTGAAGCAGTACTTTTCAAAACAGGACAATCACATAAAGTATTTTGGCTTAGACTTTCCGAGTACATTTTGTCAGATGGTACAATAAGTGGACAACTAAAACAGATGATACATACTCAGCCCATATTACTTTTATGCACCTTTGGTATTTCAATATACCTACAGGCTTTTAAATATGCTGTAATATTATTTATATTGTCCATTTTAAAAACAGATTAATCAACTATCAGATCACTTAAGAGCAAAAGTGCTTCTATTCTTTTTTTAAAAAAACGTTGGTATTTTTTGAGATGTCAGACTAGATGTACAAATAACAGCCTATTCTTTCGGATAAATAAATGCCTAGAACAGATACGAGATTTTCACAATGTAAGCAAGGTTGAAGCAGCCCTTCCTCTTAACCGGAAGAGCCTGTTAGTTAAGCTTGCTTCTATTAGTCTTTTTTTCGCCCCGTCGCTCCCCACCGATCGAGAAAAGCACCTTAGCAAAAACCACGATCGAGAGGAATAACGTCACCCAACTCTCCCTGTCGCTGCCTGCCCAGATGACACCATTCAGGCCCTCCTTGCGATTCGGAGGGAGAAAAACAGGGCCTTTCCAGGATTTTAAGGCCGCTCGCCGGCACCGGAGAACCGAAAGCCCCCCTCAACCCGGCTCACCTCTTTCTGAAGAAACGATCCCGCCCCACTGTGGGGCGTGGTTGACCAAGTGCAGACCAGGCTCGGCTACGCCATGGCGACCACCTGAGCCGCAAACCTGACCGGGCTACTCCTTCCCCTTGGCTTCCGCCGCCGCCTGCCTCTCTTGTTGTCACTGCGAGAGAAACAGGAGACGGGCTCAGGGCCGGAAGTTGTGCCGGAGGAAGCTCCGCCCACTGCTTGTGCCGCCAACGGTAGTTTCGGTGTCAGGAGAACTTGATTGTCTGTTCCAGGTGGTCGGCTTTGGAGTGAGGCGGCCGGGCCGGTACTCGGGGCTGTTATGGACGCGTTCCATTCTCCCCAGGCGAGCGTTGCTCAGGAGTGCTTCAGCTGAAAGTTTCAGACGAAGACGCTGGTTTTAGGCTCTCATCAAGGCTGACCTCACCCGTTGCAATATAGGGCGTAGTTTTAGCTTACTGTGCGGTGGCTTAGTTAGTACAATGCATCCTCGATTTAGAACAGTTTAGTGACAGTTCAAGGTTACAATGGCAGTGAAAAAAATGGAGTTATGATCATTTTCACACTTATGACAATTGCAGCATCATGTTCACATGATCGAAATTCAGATGTTTGGCAACTGGTTCATATTTAGTGACCCTTGCAGTGTCCCAAGGTCATGATCACCTTTTGCAACCTTGTGACAAGAAAAATCCATGGGGAAGCCAGATTCATTTAACAACTGGGTTACTAACTTAACAACTGCAGTGATTCACTTAACTGTTGCAAGAAAGTTCATAAAATGGGGTGAAACTCACTTAACTCTCTCGCTTAGCAACATAAATTTTGGCTCAATTGTAAGTTGAGGACCACCTGTACTTTATTTAATACACAGCGGTGTATGAACTGGATATCCAAAGGAATGGGAAGAGCAAATTATATATGCTTAATTACCTCATCACACAAATTATGTTTACATACTGTATACATCATGATGAAATCACATAAACATACTTTACAGTTATCATTACTTGTATTGGCCACTGCCACAGAAATCGCTGATACAAGCTCATTTATATAGTCTCAGATTCTGAAGATCAGCAGGTACTACATAGTACTGAGGTACTATGTTATATGAGAGTTATGAAAAGGTTCAGGTTTTATGGATCATGGATGTAAAATCCAAGATGCATAAATATCTTTGCATTTTAAAAACTTGATGGTTGCTTCTCAATAGTCTGTTTTAGTATTTCTGAGAAGATTGCTTATTTTAGCATGTACTGTAACAAAGATTCCCCCTTTGTCCTAGTGGTGACATTGACAAGGGTACCATAGACCCAAAGGTGTTGTCATGCCCCTGGTAGAGTCTGACTCTGAGGAAGAGGAGGAATAGCCAACAGGGAGTGGGAGTGTGGCTCCAGAAGTGGTGGAGAAGGCTGGGAAAGGGCAGAGGCCGGCTGAGCAGTCAGAGGAGGATCCAGGCCCATCCCCTATCTATCCTAGGGCACGCAGGGAGGAGAAGATCAGGGAAAAGCGAGGTCTACTCAGGAGATTACCATGATCCTCCTCATGGCTTGCAGGTGGGAGCTATGTATATACGTTTGCAACTGCGCAGTTAGAATTGCTGAAGTCAATTAGTGTTCACCTTGAAAGAGGCTTATTTTTGCTGGTGTTCTTCCCATGGACTTTTCTCAGTTATTTTCCTGGAGTTTATAGTTATCTCAGCTTGCTTCAGAACTCTCATCAATGCAGTTTGTTTTGGTTTTCTGTTTGCCTCATTATTTACTTTTCTGACTTTAAACTTGTGCCTAATAAAACAGTGAAGTTAAGTTGAAGGCTTTACCGGACTTTAATATGTTTTGAGTTTTGGGTTATTTTGAGAGACTACGGGTGCTTTTTCAACCATAGCTGAATTACTGAATGCTGTCAAGTGCTCTAATCAGTAAGCAGATTCTGAAGAAGGTAATGCTCTAGATAAATTGGTTCCTGTTTCTCATGTGCCTGCCTGAATTGGAAGGGATCACATGATCCATTTCATTTTACATCTAATTAATTCCCTATCATCTGTAGAAGCTTGATCCAAAAGGTAACTTTGGAGAAAAGTCATTGAATACAGCCTCTTCAAAAGACAGCACATTACCATCTTTTGAGGCTAGTGAGATTTTACCCTTCCTAAGAGAAAAATTTGTCCTGAGTCCAGCTACATGCATCTACAACCATTGAAAGGAGTCAGATTATACATATTTATTCCTATTATAAGTTATGTATGAAAAACAAAATGTATGAAAAACAAAATACTTGGTAGAGTACATCATTGAATATTGTGGGAACAAATGTCCAATATGAAATGCATCAGGCACTGAAAATTTTGTCAGTCCCTATCACAACTGTTTTTCTATATTCAGATTTGAACTCACTTTGTAAAGGATTTGGAGAAATTACCACAAATTTATAGAACAGCAATGAAGACTACAAATTAAATTCTATAAGGAGACATTCGTGGAGCTAGGTATTTATACCCTGTATGTTATAGTACTTTTCTATTAAACTCCATAGAAGAGCGTATGGATTTAAGTTACAAAAAGACAGATTTCAACTGAATGTTAGGAAAACCTTCCTCAGAAGTAAAATCATAGCGGGGTCTGAAAAGTTGATAGTTACCTTGGATGTTTTATAATCCAACCTGTACCCAGGACAGGAGTCCTCTTATTATCTCACACACAAAGATTGGCTGTCCAATCTTTGCCTTTTGTTAATATGAAGGCTAGACAGTGTGAGAATTGAAAATGAATCCTTATATTAAGCATGGCTCTAAGTTCAAAAACTAAAATGGCCCCTTACAATTTTGATTCCTTGGAATATTTCTCTATTAAGAGATCTGACATAGCAGTATGTTACTTTTGTCTTCAGCTTAGTAGCTGCTGCCCTTCTCTTCCACCAGATCTAATAAAAAGGACTTCTGGATAAAATTGCCCATTTATTAAATTGATCAAGATTAAATATTTTTAAAAAGATGAACTAGCTTTCTTACATTTGAATTATAATTATCTTTCTAAAATCTAAATGTTTCATATGTACTGTACATTTAAAAATTTGTAAGTCATCTCTGCCACAAAATATTCTGATATATTAACTTACTTCCTTTAAGGAATTATTTGTAGTTATTTTCATTAGAATTCCTATATTTACCATAAATTCAGTGATCAGTAATAACCAATATATACACTTAACACATATATACGTAAGTATACATTATACTTATGTACACAAATAAGTACACACACATATATAATCAGTTCATCAATATTGGTTATTCTAGGAAACAGCACCAGCTTAAGACATCTTGCCATTACAATGGACAATCTATACAACACTTTTATGGAAATAATCTATTTAAATATCAAATTTTTCTTCACATATGCTATGCCCGTTTTCTTCATAGTCTTCTCTTGTTACTACCATATCTTCGAAATCGTCATTTTCAGAAATCAACTTTCCACCTTCCCAGGAATAAGTAATAGAACTGAAAATAAATAAAAACAGCCTTTTAAAAATCAAGCTATATAAAATTATGAATTAATATTAATTTACATTAGCCATACTAAGAAACATTACTTGAGTAATGCATGTACAATGAATGTACTGAAGACCAAATCAGTTATGATTAATTTAGCTGTATTTCACAGTGGAAATGAACTGAGTGATTCCAAGTTATAACTACCCATATGAGCAGATAAAACCAGAAAATCAGAGCAAGCATATGATATTGTGTACCTTGATAGAATATTTAATAAATGGATGGAGAAGTTTTAAGTTTTATATTTGCTTAAAAATGTCATGAACAATATAAGGTTTGTTGTGAGGGATGAATCTTTGTTGAAAGAAACAAAAATGGATGTATGTGTGCTTTTTCTGATTTCCTATACGTATAGAAGTGAGAGCTGGGTATAACAGGAAAATCATAAACTTTCAATGGCATGGGAATGGTTTATTTTAAAATAAACCAGTCTCAGATAAATGAAACTGGATTGCTACATTAAGTATGTTCTAAATTCAATAACTTGAATGGTCCCTTCCAATTTTGATTCTATTTCTCTATTAAAACATTTGACACTACAGTTTAATACCTTTGCCTTCAAAGAGAAAGTATCAGGTATAAATGAATACAAAGTGAGTCATCAATATGAAAGAAGTAGGTTGCGGGTTTTTGATTTATATACGAAACATTACTGAAAACATAATCACAATACAAAAAATAGGAACCTCTTGCCACAGGATGTAAGAACAGTCTTCTCTCTTTTAGTTTTTAGTAAAAGCTTTAAAATCTGGCTATGCCAACTGACATGGGGTCCTGAGGAGAAGCTGTTGGTGGAGTGGTTGGTGCATTAATAGAGAAGGCACCCCTACCTCTTCTCTCCAAAGCCTTGCTTTTTTAGCTTGTTTTAGTTTTTGTAATGTTGTTATTTTATTTACAATTGTCAGATGTTTGTGTGTTTATCTTGGCAGCTGCTCAGCGTTGCCTTTAACTGTGAGACACACAGCAAATAAATTTGATAGACAGACAGACAGATTAAAAAATAAGAAGACTACTAAATAAATAAGTTGAGCAAAAAGGGAAGACTGGGAAAACCACGGGTAGACAAAACAGATGAGAGACTGAAAAAGAGGTGAGAAATTTTAGGAAGAAAAGGCAATATGTAAAATACTATATGGATAGTGTGGAAGCAAGAATGATTTGTAAGGACAGGAAGGTATATAGAAACATAAGGAATAATTTTAGTCTTTCTTTCCTTTTTTATTATACTGCATTCTGTGTTAATGTTTTACTGCCTACTTCTACTTCTTTTTTATAGGTGGCATAACACCGTTTATACCGAAAGGAATAAAATGGTGAGTACACATGTATATAGCCAACAATGCCAGAAAGAACCAGGATATTCATTCCTAAATTAATATTAGAAATTTTAATATAAAAATTGAAAAAATCTATTTTAAAATTAAGAAACTCTATTTGTAAATTGAAGACTACTTACTTCTCTGGTAGAACAACTGAAACTTCATAATCTGTTGGAGTGAGGCATCGAACCTCAGAATAAACACGATCTCTAAAGCCAGGGAATAGAGAATTCCCACCAGTTAAAACAATATTCTTGAAGAAATGAGGCTGCATTTCTGTGGACAAATCAGATTAAGATAATTTAATAATCTGAATTAATTTGCTTGGTTTTATGGTAAAAAAGAGCAATTGCTACTTTAAATTTGCCTGAGAGGTAGAAATAATTCAGATGTCTTTTTAAAAAAATTTAAAATAAAAAAAAAGGGATTATTGCTGACATTATGGAATTTTCTGTAAGTGTAGCAGGAACAAATATGGTTCTCCTGTTAAAATTTGATACCAGGAAAATCAGAGCAAGCGTTCTTGAATACCAGAAGCTATGTTTATAGAATAAATACATATTGGTTTCTACATTTATCTACTGCAAATTTTATAGATGTAGCATCCTTAATATAAAGTAGGGGCTGGGTGTGGCTGCAGCCAAGTGTGTGAGGATGAGTTGGCAACCATTGTTGAGTGTGATGCTGCAAATAGGAAAGTGTGTGTGAGAGTATGTTGGTGGTGGCTGGGAGGAGTGTGTTCAGGGACCACAGTAAGGCTCCTCAGGAGAAAAATCCACTGGAATGTGAATGACCTGCAACTTTCCCTACAAGCTTCCCCTTTGATTTGAGTGTGGGAACCTGACAGGAAAGGTCACAATTGGCAATCACATGTTGTGGGATGCTACAACTATTGTAGTGTGAGCTGGTTACCAAGCATCCAGTTCATGATTACATGATCATGAGGTTCCTGGGACAGTCAGAATAGAATAGAATTACTTTATTGGCCAAGTGTGATTGGACACACAAGGAATTTGTCTTGGTGTAAATACTCTCAGTATACATAAAATATATATTCGTCAGGAGTCTGGAATCATAAGGTACGGCACTTAATGATAGTCATAAGGTACAATAAGCAATCAATCATACTAGGTAACAGTCAATATAAATCATAAGTATATAAGCGGCAAAGTTACACTCATAGTCACAAGTGGGAGGAGATGGGTGGTAAGGAGTGATGACAAGATTAACAGTAATAGTAGTGCAGACTTTGTAATAGTTGAACAGGGTTGAGGGAATTATTTGTTTAGCAGAGTGATGGCTTTTGGGAAAAAAACTGTCCTTGTGTCTAGTTGTTCTGATGTGCAATGCTCTATAGCGTCATTTTGAGGGAAGGAGTTGAAACAGTTTATGTCCGGAATGTGAGGGGGTCTGTAAATATTTTCACAGCCCTCTTTTTGACTCGTGCAGTATACAGGTTGGTAGTAATTGTTTTTTCTGCAGTCCTAATTACTCTCTGAAGTCTGTGTCTGTCCTGTTGGGTTGCAGAACCAAACTAGACAGTTATAGTGGTGCAGATGACAGACTCAATCATTCCTCTGTAGAACTGGATCAGAATCCTGAGGACCAGTTCAAAGTATTACTTTTTGGTGCCATTGTAACTTCAAATGGCCACTGAATGAGTGATCATTGATTGAAAACTACATATAATTATTGCAAATATCAATATTAAAATAGCTATAGACAATGAAGCTGTTGCCTTTAAAACTGTAAGCTACTTAAGCAAAATAAAATGTAGGCGTACTGCACAGATGCATCCTTGAGAATGCAACCCCATTTTAATAAATGTACCTTCTGGCAAATTCTGAATTGAATAAACAATGGCTTCAGGAATTCCCATTTCTTGAATGCCAATATCTGAAGGATGGAAGAGTATTTCTGGAACTGCAAATCGCTCATTTGTAAGACGAAGTATTTGTTCACCAGTTTTGTATTTTCCACTTAACACCATTTCTTCTCTTGGCTACATTAAACAATTATAAACACATAGTGGTAAAGTCTATATTTCATTAAGTGTCATTCGACAACTGTATTTAATATGCAAACACAACATACAACAAATTGACAAATGTTTGTCATTTACTTGCACACACGGAACCTTTAAACACAGTTATAATGATTTTATTACCTTACAAAATCCTTTTTTTATTGTGCTGAAGTCTGGTAAGACATAGTCCAACATCACTGTATTTTCTTCTTTCAACCTGGAACAGAATTCATTGAGAATGCATTAAGTAATTTCTTAAAGTTTCTCAAAACGATTTTAATTTTCTATTAAAATATAAAAATTCCACAATTTTTTATATTTTAATATAATGTATAGTAACTTGAATACTCTTGAAGAATGAAATGGGCTTTTAAAATTATTATTAGATAAATAATGGAGGTAGAAAAAATGTGTAGCACATCTTTGGTTTTGAACATCATTATTTCTTCTATTTATAATATTTTAGGTCGCCTTTATGGGCAAAATGTCTATTTAAAGTGGACTAGAAAATGACATCTCTCTCCTCCCATGGATTAGATCACAAACTGAAATCCTAATCCAAAGTCTTCTCAAAGATCTTTGTCTCTCCTTCAAGATATATATATGATGTGGCACAGAAGATAAAATACTCCATACATGCTCAAAGAGTATCTTTTTAATTACCAAAATATCAGCCTAGCCAGGTAGCATGCTTTTTTTAGGATGAAGCCCTAAATTTCTGAACTTTAATAAAATAAGAAATGCTTAACCAATATATTTAAAAAGACCATACTTGGCAATCTCCATATCCTTGAAAAAGTCTTGTGAAACATAACATACATCTTCTTTCACTTGATTAATCACATGAGTTTCATCCATAACATGGAGCTGCCTAGAAAAATTACATTTTTAAAAAGTTATTTATTCTGTTTCTTTGCCAGTTTATTATAAGTGCTGAAAGAAATTTACTTAACTTTGTATTTTGTAGTCCACTGCAAGATTATAGAAAAAAAAACATTAAATGTTCTACAGATTTAGGTATGCTACTAAAATTAATGGTAAATTGAGGAATTAAAATTATAATCATTACAGTAAGTTTTGGATAAGGATTTGTTGGGCAAACCTACTAAACTTCATAGCTCCTTGAATCTGAAGAACATGGCATTTCCTTTCCAAGATTGATAAATGAATTCATAGGTAGATAATCAGAGAGCTTGAAACAGTTTTAGAAGTCATCTATTCCAATCACCTGCTCAGCGCTGTATCTCCTTTCTTATAATTTTAGCTATTTTGGTTTTGCTCTTAGGAACAACAGAAAATAACTCCCACATTTTCTTCTATGTAAGATCTTCATATATTTGAAGACTGCCATCTTTTGGGTAGACTAAACATAACCAGATAGTTTAACATCTTTTTCTAGGGTTTTCATACTCCCTGAATTTACTTTGTCAGCGTCCATTTTTGATCTGTAGTGACCACATTTGAGTTCAATTTTGTAAATGGGATCTGATTTGTGCAGAATAGAACAATTACTCCCATGAGCTGGACTTTTCTCTAGTTTAATGTACATGTGACCCTTGTTAGCAAACACAATTGAGACCAGCAACTTGGTTGTTAAGTGGTTACTAAGTGAAACCATTACTGTGCTAATGATCTTACTTCAGTTTTCCTTTGCTTTATAGACCTGTGAAGGTCATAGTGTGAGGATTGGTCATAAAGTTTTTTTTATCACTGTTGTAACCAGAATGATTGCTGCATGACACAGTTACTAAATGAGGACTACCTATACTTTAAGATAGCATTTGCCTTTTTAATAGCTGCACTGCATTCCTGGTTTATGTTTAACTAGTGGTTAATAACAACAACAGAACAGAATCTTTGTCACATGTATTATGGCAAAGACAGGTCTCCTCCAACCTATATTTGTGCTATGCATTTTTTCCTACCAAAGTGCAGAATTTTACACTTCTCCCTGTTAATATCAATTATTAATTTTAGTCCACTTCTCAAGATTTTCTAGATCTTTGGATATTGCCATTCAGTCAATTTCAGTCCATCTAACGCCAGAATCACCTAGCCCATATTTTACCATTTTATTAAAGAGAATATCTGGAGACATTCTGTCAAAGGTTTGTTGAGGTCCAGATACGTACAGTATGAAATGCAGGATCCCTGTGATTTATTTAAGTAGCAATTCTCCCAAAGAAGATAAGCTTAATCTATCATTGTTTGAATGGGGTTCAATGAGATACTTTTGTAAAGTCAACAAAAAACGCTTTACCTGTAAGAGATTATTTCCTTTAAATGATTGGTTAAGAGTTTTCCTCCAACGTTAATTCTGGAAATTAAAAACAAAGCTTGAAATTTTCATATATTTTTAAAACAAAATTTCCTTTTTTTATGAATGCTTAAATGTTTTACCTTATTATTGCTTCTTTTTTCTTTTTACTTCTGCAGTAAGGCACAATGTGTGTAAAAGAATATCCACTGTCCACAATAATACAACACAATTCTGATGGGTTATCTCGGAAGTATCTATGGGCACTAAGAGCTCCAGCTGAAATATAATACCATATTATAGCAATTTTTAAATGTGCTGAATCAATATCAGGATGAAGAGCATCATATATTTTCTGGATAGTGGAGAATATCACTCACCATTTACCCGGAGAACTGCTTGGAATTGGTATTCTTCAAATAATATTTCATTCATGGATTCTTGAATTGAGCTAAAGTTGAAATAAGGTTCTGTGATGATTATATTAGTATCAACAAAATCTACCTGTAAAGGAAAACATTTCAAGAACTGGAAGTAGTTTTAAAATAAAACTTCAGACATAACTTCCTGATATTAATTCAAAATTCATTAAGGCTATATTTTATTATTAAACTGTTCTGAGTAAGTTTTAGATTGTATCTAGGACTCTCCCAAAATTGCTGAATAAAATGGATAAACAACCCATTTTAACTATATTTTCCACATTAATATAATTTATCGACTGGCACTCCATTTTCAATATCAAGAATACTCACAATGACCCACAATGTATATGTTTGGACACAGCACATTTGAAATTTTAAAACAGTGAATGGTATCCACAGATTATCCAAATCAAAACTTGTTTTCAATCGTTACTGTTGTAGCAAATGTTTTAAGTACTATGATCTAAATGTGTTCTGCAGCAGTCTTACTTCTATATTCAAAGTATAGAAAAATGCAAGTTACCTGATACATTTCTTTTCCAAAAAGATAATCCCATACTTGTCTCTGAACATCCCAATTAACCAAGTATCCCTATTTTTTTAAAAAAGAAAAAATAATGACACTTGCATAATTCCAATTTTTCAATCAATATTTGTTGGATATACTATATTAGTAAAAGAAATCAAAATGAAAATTCATTAAATTTTGGCAAAAATGTAACTGCTTTTCCTCTATTCAGTTGAATGAACATCCATGTAGGATGAAGTTATAATTATTCAAAAAATTAAGTGGAAAACAAATAAAAAAATAACATATATTGAGGCATGTTTATAGTTACCTTCTGAAAAGGGAGAATATAAAAAAGTCCAGATGGATCTTTAATTTCATCCAGTTGGTTAGCTGTAAATGTTTTCAAACGAGCAGTCTTTGATCTGAACTGACAATTGGGAATGACACTGTGGGAAGGGGAAAAAAATCTAATTGATTCCTAAATATGTATTTAAACAAGCTGTCATCTGTAAGTGAACAAAGCAAATAACAAAATACTGTCAATATCAAAACACTTCATGCTCTATTGTTAAATATTTTATTAGAGGAAACAGCAAACCAATGTCTGCAACCAAAACAATAAAGTTTCATACAGTTAAATCAAATTCTCAGTGTCATATTTTCAAGATTTCTCAAATCAATTATGCATATTTTCTGCAAAAAAGCCCCATTATTTTACTCCCAGAAAACCCTTAAAAACACAAATGAAACTTAAGGGAGATTCATGATTTTAAATATTATTAACACTTATTTTGAGCACTACACCCAGACAATTTATCCATAATCTAGATAGTTGGATTAGTTCCTGGGCATCAGAAGATTCCAAATAAACGAAGTATGCTATGAGATTTGTTTGCAAAAATCCTTGATCCATCTGTGAATAGAAAACAGATTCTTCCAAATTCCCCTTAGTGGAAAACATTTTATAATGAACAGTTCAATAAATGACGTTTTCATAGTTTAAAAAATCTGGGCGTTTGTTAAAGAACGTAGTTTGGGAATGTTTCTCTTCCATTCGTGATAACAATACATCCCCATCCTTCCTTATATGAAACATGTAAGAAACTCCATAGATTAGTCGTTAATTGTCTAAAACAATGTCTCTAAACACAGGCTTCCATTTTCTCCATAACTGTTTCGAGCGAAAAAACCAACCTCACCTGACATGAGCATGACTGTACCCGATCTTGGCATTATAAGCGCCGTTATCCAACACGAGCGTCGCCATTTTTCTTTCATGTCTAGATCCCTCGACTCCGCCCCATTGCCTAGGAAAAAAAATCCTAAAACCTCCGCGTCAGGCGAGGAAATTTCTCTTCCCTGATTGTAGGCTACTATTACAATATGTTCCCACGAATGAGGAAAGACCCATATAGATAGGAAAATCTCCAAAAAGCTGAGATGCATCCATATAAAAATTATTCTAATTTATAGCTTTCCGGGTTCATTTTTTTTTTAGTTCCGGGGTGGAGTTGAAACTACTAGTCCGTTTAAACAAGACGCGGCATATATCAAGCGGTTTTTCATTATTTGTAATGTATGACTTACTAGGGGTAATAATTTTATTTAAAAAACAATGTTCTTCACCAAACTAAACCTTTACTCAAAACACATTGAATTGGCATTGAATATTACAGGTGCAAAGGTTTGCTATACTTTTATTGAAAAAGATCTCTAATCCCCTCTAAAAAAAAAAGGTTAAACTGTAGGAATATGCTTCAACCTAAAATAGCTTAATATCTTTAAATCTTATATAGAATGAAATTATGGTACATTCTGAATTTGGAGTCTAGAGTTTATATTTCAATGTGATATATATTGTACACATTATTTATGGTATCTTTTTAATATACTGTTTACAATATACAGCTTTGTCCCCTTACTAATTTCAGTTGTGTTAAGCAGCTATGTTTACAGTTCAGCTAAAATATCTTTGAGCCAAACACTGGGTATGAAAAGTCTTATAGTACCTTAAGTGAATGGTAAGAGAGCCAGTTTGGTGTAACTAGGAGACCATGTATTCTAGTTCCATCTTAGGTAACTAGCTGGATGACTTTGGGCCAGATATTATTTATATGTTTCTTTCATGTGTGACTCTAGATGGCTCACAATATACTATTGCTTATCCTTTCCACCCTTCCTAACTATACTCCACTACTGTATCTCATAAACATGTACTTGTAAAATAATAAATAAAAACTTATTCTTTCCTGAAATTATAGCAACACTTTTGTAAAAAGTGTATGTACTTTTTAGTTTAACAGGGTTAACTTAATTCAATTCTACTTTTGTGTTTATTTTTACCTATATATATGATACAGTCCTGAATTTGTTAAATGTGGATTTAAATTCGAGTTTCAACATTTCCAGTGCAAATTTTACTTATCAAGTCAAATTCATGGCTGAATCAGTAATAGCAATAGCACTTAGACTTATATGTTGCTTTACAGCCCTCTCTATGCAGTTTACAGAATCAGCATATTTCCACCAACAATCTGGGTCCTCGTTTTACCTACCTCGGAAGAGTGGAAGATTGGGTCAACCTTGAGCCTGGTGGGATTTGAACTGCCAAATTGCAGGCAGCTGACAGTCAGCAGAAGTAGTCTGCAGTACTGCACTCTAACCATTGCTCACTGAGGCTCAATCATTTCATAAACTATATATGTTCTTAAAAGTCAACGAAGGCATCAGAAATATATTTTCCACATCTCCCTTTAAGTCTCTTACTATGAATGCAAATTATTATTTGTATTTATGTAATAGAAGTGTTCTGTGTTTGAAGAAAGATTAGTTTTTTCAAAAAAAATCTAGGCTTAGGATGCCTTAAAGAACAGCTTTGTATTTTGGGACATTTTTAAAAAGGTAGCTAGGTTTAATGGTAAAACTTATATAGCCCTTGACTTACGACCACAATTGAGGCTAAGTGAGAAACTTGTTAAGAGTTTTGCCCCCATATGATGACCTTTCTTGCCAGTTAAATGAATCACAGCACTTAATAAGTTAGTAACCTGGTTGTTAAATGAATCTGGTTTCCGATTGACTTTGCATGCCAAAAGGGTGCAAAAGATAATCACATGACCTTGGGACACAGCAATTGTCATAAGTATGAACCAGTTACTAAGCATCTGAATTTTGATCACTATCACTATAAAATTTGTAACTGTCACTTTTTTCAGTGCCGTTATACTTTGAATGGTCACTACACGAAGTGTAAATCTAAGACTATCTGTATTGAACGATCCCCGTAGCGATAATTGTACATTGTCTAAGAATCCTTTCCGATATTTTGCAGACTAAGAGTACTTATTTAGAGAAACACCTCCGATTTTAAGTTTAGCGGCGCCTATGCGTATGCAATTGTGAGCAGGGTGAATCGGGATTGCATGGCTCGCGCCGCAACGCTTGTGAATTCATTCAAGTCACTGCAAGAAAGGCGCGCGAGACACAACTCCTCGCGCCCCGGCTCGAAGCCAGAAGCGGCAGCCAAGAAACGGGCGGCGCGCCCACCGCTCGCGCCTCCCTTATCCCCGCCCCATTAAGCTCAGCCTGTCAGCTGGCTCTACTGCAATCAAGGTGGCGGCGGGGCCGGGAGAGCGTCAGCGAAAGCGGCTGCGCTGCTTCTCTCGGGGATGGAGGAGTCCCGCAAGGGGATGGGCCAAGCAATCACCGCTTTTTGCTTTCCCTGAAGAACCGGTCGACGAGTTGACACGCGAACGCGGACCATGGCGGGCATTATCAAAAAACAGATCCTCAAGCACCTTTCCAGGTCGGTACCCTGGGCGCTTTTCTTCAGAAAGGGGCGGGTTTCAGTGTTCTCTTCCCCTCCCCCTCAGCGCTTGGCAGGACGACTTGGCAACGGAAGAAGCGGAAGGGAAGCATCCATTTTCTTAAGTCGCGAGGTTCTAAGTCCTGGAAAACGTCTGAAGGGGCCCTGCCGGGGTCGCTCTTCGCTTGTTTCTTGGTGGCTTTGGGAATGCTAGAAAATACAACGCTGGTTTTGAATTCGCGGGGGCGACAGCAATGGCGCTTGGTACCAGACAGCTGAGGAGAGTAATCCTGAGGGCGGGGAAGATGCCTTTCCATAAAAGTACCCAGCCGGGGCTTTTCTTGCCGCACTCTAGAAGGCCTTCGCGGCTCGTTCTACCGATGCAGAGAGGAGGTTGAGATAAAGCTTGGATGTCCGAGTTATATATCCGTAACCTGCCAGTGCGACGGGGCGCCGCAATTGAACAGCCTCTAGAACACTGTGGGTCCAGGAAAGTGCACGGGGGAGAGTGGGTGGATCGTAAATTATACTTGACACGTTGTTTGTAGGAGGAGCGAGCGGCGACTTAGCTGATGTCACCGTGAATATTGTCTCTTAAAGACCAGTCTGGAGATGCCAGGATTATGTTGAGATGACCGCTAGCTAGCCTGCTGGAAAACGCGATGCCTGCTATGGGTTGTGATTCAGCACTGCGCTCCCTCCCTGTTCTCTTAGTTGTAGCTGAAAGGAGGAGAATTGCTGAACAGTTTTTATAATTTTTTAATGTTGGCTAGGCATTTGAAGCGATGATGTTTATTAGTTTTATGTGCTGTCCATCTCAGTGTAGGTGTTAACTGAGCAATATCTCTTTACAGTAGTATAACATGATTCAGAAGTGGACATGATAGTGAGGTAATTTGATGGTGCTTTTCGAAATGCTAGGAACAGTGGGAGTGGGATGTACAATTATATAGCTGTTTCTGCAAACCTAACGAAATTTATTAATAAGGACTAAGTATTTTTACATTTGGTCAACTGATTTGTACTTTTGTCTTGGTTTGGTTTTTCAGTCAGTTTCTTGACTGAAAAACTCAAGATGAAAGTTTTGAATATGCTGTTAGTGTAGAATAGAATCCTGTATATCTGCTTAAAAATAAACTTCATGGAATTCAGAGAGACTCTTCTTTTGTAGAAAGAATAACTGGTAAAGTTAGAGAAAACTGAAGAATGATAAAATATTTTTCCATTTCTGACTGACTTCAGACTGTTTTTCCTGAATACATCAGATTTTTTGATAAAGGAAAGTGAAATATCAATAAAAATTATGTAAACAATAATTGTCATGATTATTTCCTAAGTATGCATGCCTTTGTTAGACTGAAGCAATTCCAAGATGATCAAATGTCTTTTCCCCATGAATTATGAGTATGGTGTGGTGTATTGTACACCTAAACACATAGCAAAAATAAATGCATAGTACTTTATTAAATTGTTTTCAACTCACACTTTTAAAATGACATTCTTTTAAAACTATAATCCAAAACAACAGTAGTTTTAAGAAGCATTTTTAATAAAAAGAAAACACTGAAATTTTGAACTAATTATATGTAATTATGAAGAAGCTATTTTTTTACTGTGTTTAAGACAAAACTGTTTAAAATGTTTTGCTTCTGTGTTTGTTTCAAATACCCCTTTACGTGGTGCACTTCATTGTCTTTGTCATTCTGAGTATTTTAGACTAGAATTAGATCATATGAATTTAGTGGAGCATTCTGCAAGATCCAAGGAATTGGATGTGATGATTTTTGTTCATTCTGTTTTTTTCCTTTGAACAATTATTTAAATAATGAAGTGAACACTATTGAAATGTTTTATGTTGCTTTACTGGCTTGCAGGTTAAATGATGACCCTTAATAAAAAGTAATATGTGTTCTTATGCTAAGGATTATGCAGATACTCTTACATCATGATTTCCATAGTGAAATCAGGCAGTCCCAAAAATGGTGTGACTACTGACCTTTAGGTTTCAAGGTAGTTAAGGGAATTGTCATAAATTTACTTGACTCATGATAAGGTCAAAATGTCAATTCCCCTCAAGTGAGGACTTTTCACACAACACATTCAGTACTCTTTCATTTAGAGTTAGCCTAACTATTGCCATCTTCAAAATCTCTTGATATCCAAGAATGATTTTTGAGTTTATTTCTGGGGCAAGTCTTATTCCCCACATTTTCACACTCTGATTCTCTTGTGCAGAATTCTATAGTTATGTGGCATTTAATTTTAAAATGTGGAATTATTTTCATCTTTTCCATTAAGATGCTCTACTTAAAAGTGGAACAATACAGATATGTATCTGCTCAAATATAACAAAGACATTCTATTTAAATTATTTTAAACCATGTCATCTACTTAGAATCACATTTGTGAGATGGGCAACCATATAAATTGACCTAAAGATTTGCAATGATGGCAATCAAGGAAAAGACAAGCATGATCTTTATAACTATATAACTGGATATAACTAAACTATTATTGAATTTCCCAAATTACTGATCTGCAACTGTTCAAAATGGAGAAATGAAAAACTGAAAGGACTGATATAAAGATCTATGGAAGATGTTTATGTTTGATAATGGAAGATGAATATTTTAAACACCTTTTGGAAGCATCTGTCATTCAATGATTAAGAATTTTTATTATTTTTTTCGACTAGATTTTGACAGAAAATCTAATAACATTTAATTCAGAAGGTGCTTTTTGTTCAAGTAGCCCACTTGAATTACTGTAGCTTATTTTCTTCTGGCCAATACAGTATACAAATACATGCTATTTCTGATTAACCAGCAAAATGTAGACAATGAATGATAAGAAGTGAGCAGAAAAAAATAAAAATGGCAATTAAAAGAAAAAGAAATTTAATTAAATATAGTTTCATGCAACACTGTTCAACATATCTGTTAATACTTTCTATCCTTGCAAACTCTGGTTTTCACCGTTCCTTCACTCATTCATATTTTTTTTTATTCATTAAACTTCTCAATTTGCTCATCTTAAAAATCATATCAGTTCCATCCAAACATGAGCTGTGGTGGCACAATGGTTAGAATGAAATACTGCAGGCTAATTCTGCAGCAGTTCAGCAGTTCATTTCGCACTGGCTCAAGGTGGACTCAGCCTTCCATCCTTTCAGAGGTTAGAATCCAGTACTGCAGGCTACTTCTGCTGACTGCCAGCTGCTAGCAGCTTGGCAGCTTAAGTCTCATCGGCTCAAAGTTGACTCAGCCTTCTAGCCTTCCAAGGTCAGTAAAATGAAGACCCAGATTGTCGGGGGCAAATATGCTGACTCTGTAGCAATAGCACTTAGACTTATATACTGCTTCACGGTGCTTTACAGCCCCTCTAAGTGGTTTTACAGAGTCAGCATATTGCTCCCAACAATCTGGGTCCTCATTTTACCAACCTTGGAAGGATAGAAAGCTGAGTCAACTTTGAGCCGATGAGACTTAAGCTGCTAGCAGCTGGCAGTCAGCAGAAGTAGCCTACAGTACTGGATTCTAACCTGCACCACTGCAACTCAAATAACTGCTTGGAGAGGGTTGTAAAGCACTAAGTGTTATTGCTATCTCTGTCTTCAGCTTTCTGTCCATTCTTTTTCAGATACTTGTTTTATGATTTGATCATCATTCATTGTTCATAATAAAATAATAAAAAATAATTAAAGGATTTTCTATGTGCAACAAAAAAATCATTAATTAGTATTAGTTGAAATAGTTTTGAAATGTTTATCCATTTAAAATGCTAAAGTAAATGTTTAATAATTCTCATAATTGATATTTTCAGTACTTTTTCAGAACACTTTTTATAGTATTCATTTGTTTGTTTACATGAATTTTCAGTTCTGTAAATTATTTAGGGAAGTAACTTTGGTGTCTATATATGTTTGTTTTTAGGTTCACCAAAAATCTATCACCTGATAAAATCAACTTGAGTACATTGAAAGGTGAAGGTCAGGTAACCAATATAGAGCTTGATGAAGAAGTACTTCAGAATATGCTAGACCTTCCCACTTGGCTTGCCATTAACAAAGTATTTTGTAATAAAGCTTCTATTAGGGTGAGTAAATTACTATTTCAGTTAAGAAATTTGGACAATTTTTATTCATGTTGCTCTTAAAATATTTGAATCCAGTATTTGAAATTAAACCCTTGCAAGACCGAGTGGCTCAGGGAGAATTGCCGCCTTTGGTCTTGGATGAGGTGATACTATCCCAAACAGACATTGTGCGTAATCTAGGGGTTTTCCTGGACTCACGACTCCTGCTCGAACAGCAGGTGGCAGTCATTGCCCAAGAGGGTCTTTGCGCAACTGCAGGTTGCGCGACCAGTTACACCCTTTCCAGGACCAATGGTCCCTAATCACAGTCACTCATGTCCTAGTCACTTCCCGTCTTGATTATTGCAACGTGCTTTACATGGGGCTGTCCTTAAAGAGCACCCGAGAGCTCCATTTCGTGCAAAATGCAGTGGCCTGTATGGTTTTGTGTAGACTCCAGGAGGCACATGTGTCACCTCTCCTGCAGGAGCTGCTTTGGTTGCTGATTTGCTTCTGGGTGCAATTCAAGGTGCTAGTTGTCACCTTTAAAGCCCTTCATGGCTTGCAAGCAAATTTTATGTGACAGAGCTAGCCGATGGCAGAGATAGATCTCTGAATCTGTGATTCTATGAGCAACTCAATCTGCCTGCCTGCTTTGCCTGATTTTGGGTAAAAGTTGCTCTTCTTTATAAAAATTTCAATATTTACATGCATGGTGTGTTGTGAGTTAATTTTGTGAGTTTGCTTGCAAGCAAATTTTATGTGACAGACTGAGCTAGCCAATGGCAGATAGATCTCTGAATGAATCTGTGATTCTGTGAGCAACTCAATCTGCCTCCTTTGCCTGATTTTGGGTAAAAGTTACTCTTTTTTTATAAAAAATTCAATATTTATATAAATATTTATAATATTTACATACAAACCATGCCCAGCCAGTCACATGACCACCAAGCCACACCCACAAATTAGCCCAAGCCCACAGAATCAGTTAGTGGTCCCTGGGATTTAAAATTATGAGTTTGGTGATCCCTGAGGTCCAAAAGGTTGGTGACCCTGTCCTAGGATACGCAGGGAAGAACAGAGAAGGAAACAACTTCGCTTACAAGAGAGGAAGTGGCCATGATCTCCCTCATTGATTGCAGCTGGGGAGAATAGTGTATAAGAAAGACGGTTAAAACACAGCGTTGCCAGAAGCAAAGCATGTTTTATTTTGGGCTAAAGTTATCTTGGTTGGCATCCTTCCAACAGACTGTGCCTTCTTATTTCCTTGAAGTTGGTATCCTATCCTTATCCTGGTCCGTTGTGGAATTTATTTCATTGTAGTTTGTTTTGGTTTTTTATTTCACCTCTATCTGCTCATTAAGTTTGGACTGTATTCTTACTTTTGAAGACTATTTTTGAATAAGTTTTAATTCCAAATGAGAATTATTGAACAATAGGGCCACGTTGGAGGCATTAAAGGACATTTATTTATGTTTTGGATTTTGTTACGTTTGTGTTATACTCTGGGTCATCACAATCCTGGCTGCGGCCTACTACTGGACCGCAGCCCATTCAGAACTGGTGTTACAGTTAATTTGAAGAAAGCTATATTTCCTGATGGATTTTTGAATCTATTTCCCATCAGAGATCCATGAATAATATGAATATCAGCAGGTATGAAACCTCAGAAATTAGCTGAAGAGGATTTTTCCTATTTTGTCTGTATAGAATATTTTGTTGTCAGAGATCAAATACTTCCTCCTTCCCTCCCTGATTTTGAATGATTTTATCCTGAAAAATGGCAGAGATAATTTGATTTTGTTTTTATTAATGTAGAAAAAATTATATGTTCCTTTTATCTTATTTTCTTTTCTGGATGAAAAGTTCATTATTGCTTAAAATATTGTATCTTATATTTGTTTTCCATTACAGATACCGTGGACAAAATTGAAAACACATCCAATCTGTTTGGTGAGTTTTGAATACAGCCACTTCCCTGTGATTTTTAAAGTAATATATATACCAAAAAGATAAAGGGAACACAAAAATAAGACATCCTAGATCTGAATGAATTAAATATTCTTATTAAATACTTTGTTCATTACATAGTTGAATGTGCTGACAACAAAATCACACAAAAATTATCAATGGAAATCAAATTTAGCAACCCATGGAGGTCTGGATTTGGAGTTACACTCAAAATTAAAGTGGAAAAAAACACTACAGGCTGATCCAACTTTGATGTAATGTCCTTAAAACAAGTCAAAATGAGGCTCAGTAGTGTGTGTGGCCTCCACGTGCCTGTATGACCTCCCTACAATACATGGGCATGCTCCTAATGAGGTGGCAGGGCCAATTGCACCAGCATATGGTCTCACAAGGGGTCTGAGGATCTCATCTCGGTACCTAATGGCAGTCAAGCTACCTCTGGTGAGCACATGGAGGGCTGTGCGGCCCCCTAAAGAAATGCCACCCCATACCATTACTGACCCACTGCCAAACCGGTCATGCTGGAGGATGTTGCAGGCAGCAGAACGTTTTCCATGGCGTCTCCAGACCCTGTCATGCCTGTCACATGTGCTCAGTGTGAACCTGCTTTCATCTGTGAAGAGCACAGGGTGCCAGTGGTGAATTTGCCAATCTTGATGTTCTCTGGCAAATGTCAAACGTCCTGCACGGTGTTGGGCTGTAAGCACAACTCCCACCTGTGGACGTCGGGCCCTCATACCACCCTCATGGAGTCTGTTTCTGACCGTTTGAGCAGCCACATGCACATTTGTGGCCTGCTGGAGGTCATTTTGCAGGGCTCTAGCAGCGCTCCTCCTGTCCCTCCTTGCACAAAGGCGGAGGTAGCAGTCCTGATGCTGGGTTGTTGCCCTCGTACGGCCTCCTCCACATCTCCTGATGTACTGGCCTGTCTCCTGGTTGCGCTTCCATGCTTTGGACACTACTCTGACAGACACAGCAAACCTTCTTGCCACAGCTCGTGTTAGTGTTTGGGGACAAACCCCCAAGCAGAGTGCACAGCAGCAGTCAGGCCAGGCAGCCAAATGAGAGAGAGGCTGGGCCCAAGAGTATACACACACTGGAGACAAAAACACTGTTTGTAGTTTTAAATAGTTATTTAATTCATTTAGAATTTAAAGCATTGTCATTCAGTCCATATGTCATTATCCAATATATCCATCCAGTAACCTAGTCCATTAACTAGTCAGTACAATATCTTTATCTGCTTGTAAATCTTCTCCTTCCGATACCTTTCTCTCGAAGACAACGCTGAGTATGCACAGGATACCAGCTCACCAAGTAAACAGTCCTTTTGTTCAGTAGAAACGGTATCAAGCACAGTAGCCAACAAGCAGTAACAAACAGACGTCTCAAACAGGAGTAAACAGCAGGCAGCAGACAGCAGAGAGACCAGCGACCAGACCAGTAACCAGCAGGGAGGGTTACGTTTCTCTTACTGCCTTATATTGCTGCTTGCAACCGCACCCTTAATTATCTAATTACATTGCAGTTTGGTGCTTAAAGCTACAAACACTTAAACCTAGGTTTATATATTTAGTCACCCAAACCTAGTTGGTGTATCCATATACCCAACATTCTCCCCTTTTGGGTGATATAAATATATAATACCTTTACAATTTAAACCCATACTTTTCACAACTCTCTTGGTGCTTAATGGCACCTTGGGCTTTAGTAAAATTATCAGCTATATTGTCCTCCGACATGCAGTACTCCAGCTGTATCATTTTACTCTGTACAGATTGTCTAACGTTTAGATACCTTAAATCTGTATGCTTGCTCCTAGTTTTTACTGCAATATTTGTGGCCATTTGAATTGCTGCCTGATTATCTTCATGTACAATTATAGGATAATTTACAGTTATACCCATATCATTCAACATTTGTTTATACATAATTAATTCAGTACATAATAGTGATAAACAGGAGAATTCTGCCTCCATAGAAGACAAACCTATATGCTGTTGTCTAATTGATTTCCAACCTATTAATGTCTTACCCAGCATTATGGCTGTTCCTGAAGTCGACTTTCTTGTGTCTCTTTCTGATGCAAAACTAGCATCTGCATAAGCACTTAGTATTAGATCACCTTTTGGTTCTAAATACAGTGCATAGTGTAATGTTCCTTTAAGATATCTTAAGATTCTTTTCAATGCTATCCAATGACATTGAAGCGGATCATTATTATGTCGTGCCAGTTGATTAATACTATAAGCTATATCTGGCCTTGACCAATTGCTAATGTATGATAAGCTACCAATCAAAGATTGATATATTGCCTTATCAAACTTGGGACTTTGAGCATCCATTTTGCAAATATCCTGACTCATTGGAGTCTTTGCAGGCTTACAAAGTTCCATCTTATAATCTATTAGCAATTTAGATATCTTATCTTCCTGAGATATCTTAAAACCTTTCTGTGTTTTCAGTATATTCAAACCTAGATATTTCTTTATCTCCCCTAATTGCTTGATTTTTATTTTCTTAGCTAATGATGCTATAATTTTATTTGCTTCATCATTAGTCTCAGTAATCAAGGCAATATCATCAGTGAACAATAATAATAATGATATTTTCCCATTTGTCTCCCTTTTAAATAGACATGGATCGGCTAAACCAGCTTTAAATCCTATATTGTTCAGTTCCTTTACAATATACTGGTTCCATTCATAGCCTGATTGTTTAAGACCATAAAGGCTCTTCTTTAACAACCAACAATCATTATTATTTTCACCTTTCAATCCAATAGGCCTTTTCATATATACAGTATGTCTTAGTGGAGCATGCAAGTAAGCAGTTTCCACATCTAGATGGTTAACTATATATTTCTTGCTTGCTGCCCACACTAAAGCTGCCCTTAATGTTGCTGCTTTAAGACTAGGTGCAAATACTTCATCATAGTCATTGGCATTTTGTCTAAAACCTTGGGCTACTAATCTTGCCTTATGGATTATATTTCCATTCTTATCAGTTTTTATCTTAAAAATCCATTTGCAGCCAATGGGTTTTATATCAACAGGTAATCTCGCATTTTCATATACTTTCATATCCTTCAAGGATTTCAATTCCTTATTCATCGCTGCATACCAACTTTCCTTATCTTTAGAAGGATACTTCTTTATCTCATCCACAGTATATGGAACTCTATTTTCCTGGCACACTGTATTAGCCTGGTATCTATCAGGCGGTCTAGATATTCGTGTAGTTCTTCTGGGAATTACAGGGCTTGTATGAGGACTTTATTGAATTACTACCTGGTCATGTTCCTCATCTTGCTCAGCTAATGGTTCTATTTCTTCTTCTATGGGCACAATTTCTTCCTGTATTTCCCTCTTTACTTTATTTTTAAAGTTACAGGGATACTTAATGGGATTTCTATAGGATACAATAATTACCTCTTTATTGTTATCCTGTTCTAACTTATCCCATCCTACGTGCTCTAGAAATTGGGCATTGGCACTACATAATACCTTAGATGTGCCTTTCTCCCAAAATCTATATGCCCTATGGTTAGCTTGGTAACCAACGAAGAATAATTGTTTAGCTCTGTGTTGCCCTTTACGCCTGAGTTGTGTAGGGATATGCACCCATGCTGGTGCACCAAATGTGTGCAGGTAACTCAGATCAGGCTTCCTGCCATGCCACATGGTGAATGGTATTTCACCAGTAGTTGAGTTAACAACGTTGTTCAATATGTTATTAGCACACATTGTGGCCTCCCCCCACACAGAATCAGGTAATCCAGAATCAGTTAACATTGTTCTAACCATTGCCTGTAGTGTTTGGCCTCTTCTCTCTATAAATGCGTTGTGTTGTGGTCTGTATGGTGCAGATTTCTTGTGCTCTATTCCAGCTACATTTAATCTATTCTGGAATTTGCTGTTAACAAATTCCGTACCATTATCTGTCACCAAGGTTATCAGTTTGCGTTTAGACTTTCTTTCTGCAAACTTTAACCAGTTGAAGAAATGTTGATATGTTTCAGTTTTGCTTTTCATTAGGTAGCAAAACCCATATCTAGAATAATGGTCCATAATGCTCAGTATATATCGAGCACCCCCCATACTGGGTTTCTTTGGACCTATAATGTCTGCAAATACAACTTCTAAAGGTTCTATAGTTTTGAAACCATTTAGCCTATTTGCAGGCAATATTTTACTCTTATCTTCACAGCAGACATTACAACGCAAATATTTATCACAGGGTTTTAACCTTATTCCTTCAGATAACTCTACTGTACGTTTTAGCATTTTAAAATTTACATGCCCCAAACGCCTATGCAATAAATGGATACATTCATTATGAGGCTTTATATTGTTAAATACAGTCTGTGCCTCCCCTTTCTTACTATCATGTAATACATACAATGTTCCATTTAAAGCTGCAGTTACCCTTTTGTCATCTTTTTCCAGTATGCACTTATTATCCTTAAATGTAACTACATAACCTAGTTTATCTAATACTCTTACAGAAAGTAAGTTCATCTTTAACTGTGGTACATACAACATTTTTATATTCTGGTTTAAACATGGACAGTATGCAATACCTTCACCCTTGGCCTTGAGGTTCCAACCGTTAGCGAGTGATATATGCTGAGAGCTTGAAGACATTTTTATAAACTTTGTCTTATCTCCCGTGATGCAGTGGGATGCACCACTGTCCACCACCCATAAATCATTCTTCACATCACAGTTGCTAAACATGGCTAGTTCAAAGGATTTCTTTGGCTTCTTTACATTCTGACTTTTTCCTTTTCTGCAGAATCTTGCCAAATGTCCTCTGCCTCCACAATTAAAACACTTTTTAATTGTGTATGCCGTCGAAGATAAATTCTCTTCTTCCGGGTGCTTTACTTTACATAGCTGGTTTCTTTCAAGCTTTGAAGATAATTTCTCTTCTTTATTAGGTTTATCTTCTCTCAGCTGGTCACGTTCAAACCTTCTTCTGGCTTCTTCTAATAGCCTGCCGGTAATCTCAGTTACTGATAAACTGTCTTTTGGCAATACTTCTAAAGCAGTCACAAAATCATCATAGCTTCGATCCAAAGAAGACAGTATGATGTATACTTGTTGCAACTCATTAAATATAAGCTCTTTTTCTTGTAATTCATGAAAAATGCTTTTCATACAGTTTAAATGAGTTAACATGTCTCCATTCTTCTCAAGATGTGTTCTAAACAGCTTCTGTGTAAGATTGATATGAGCTCCTACACTGTCTCGAACATAAATCTTCTTGAGATTCTCCCAGCAGTTTGCAGCATTTTGCTCTCCACGGATATGGATGAGTTGCTGGTCTGAGAGAGTCAGTCCTATGATGCATAAAGCCTGGTCATTCTTTCGTTTATAGTCTTGTATCAGTTTATCATCCTCTTCATCATTAGGATCTAAGTTAGATACATCTGGTGGGTTTGTTATTATGTCCCACAAACCTTCTCTTCGTAGAAGTAAACTACATTTCATTGACCATGAAACATAGTTTGTTCCATCTAGTCTGGATATCATGGACAGACTTGGCAAATTTACTTGTGCCATTGCTCTTCAGATAAATAACTATTCAACAAACAGTTTGTTTTTACAGTAATGTGCAACTCACCCCAAAACTCTCACTGCTATAACCTGGTTAGTTAGACTGTGCTCACTGGGCCCATAACCAATGTTAGTGTTTGGGGACAAACCCCCAAGCAGAGTGCACAGCAGCAGTCAGGCCAGGCAGCCAAATGAGAGAGAGGCTGGGCCCAAGAGTATACACACACTGGAGACAAAAACACTGTTTGTAGTTTTAAATAGTTATTTAATTCATTTAGAATTTAAAGCATTGTCATTCAGTCCATATGTCATTATCCAATATATCCATCCAGTAACCTAGTCCATTAACTAGTCAGTACAATATCTTTATCTGCTTGTAAATCTTCTCCTTCCGATACCTTTCTCTCGAAGACAACGCTGAGTATGCACAGGATACCAGCTCACCAAGTAAACAGTCCTTTTGTTCAGTAGAAACGGTATCAAGCACAGTAGCCAACAAGCAGTAACAAACAGACGTCTCAAACAGGAGTAAACAGCAGGCAGCAGACAGCAGAGAGACCAGCGACCAGACCAGTAACCAGCAGGGAGGGTTACGTTTCTCTTACTGCCTTATATTGCTGCTTGCAACCGCACCCTTAATTATCTAATTACATTGCAGTTTGGTGCTTAAAGCTACAAACACTTAAACCTAGGTTTATATATTTAGTCACCCAAACCTAGTTGGTGTATCCATATACCCAACAGCTCGCATTGATGTGCCATCCTGGATGAGCTGCACTACCTGAGCCACTTGTGTGAGTTGTAACTCCATCTCATGCTACCACTAGAGTGAAAGCACCATCAGCATTCAAAAGTGACCAAACCATCAGCCAGAAAGCATAGGGACTGAGAAGTGGTCTGTGGTCACCACCTGCAGAACCACTCCTTTATTGGGGATGTCTTGCTAACTGCCTATGTTTTCCACCTGTTGTCTATTCCATTTGTATAACAGCATGTGAAATTGATTGTCAATCAGTGTTGCTACCTAAGTGGACAGTTTGATTTCACACTTGGAGTGGAGTTACATTGTGTTGTTGAAGTGTTCCCTTTATTTTTTTGAGCAGTGTATATAGCCTATCATTTTCTGGAAGTCACAAAAATAAATGAAAGAATATTGTGTTACAGTAGCACTCATGACTATTCATTCAACAACTGTTCAGAGTTAACAGTGGTGTTGAACAAACTGTGATTATGACAAATTGTGACCATCCCAACACCCCCACCATTTGTTAATTTCTCGACTAATCTCCCCAGAAAAGCAAGGAGGAAGCCTATAAGTCAATGAGTTTAGGGTCCCCTCCCCCAGTCTCTTCTTTCATGCTACATTGATCACCCTCCTTCTTTCGTGCTACATTGATCACCCTCCTCAGACCTCACTATACCTTGCTTGCATATACACACACACACAAACACATACAACTTCATCCTGCTTCTCTTGCAACTTCACTCACCATCATGCATCCATGTGCACTCTCCCCATCCCTCCTTGCACTTCCCTCACATTCTCTGCATGCTTGCACATTCCCATGCACCCTCCACAAGCCTTGCTACTCTATCCTTGTAGTAAGGGACAGTTACTCAATTACTGTTGTAAATTGAGACAGCCTATATAATTACACTAAGAAGAGAATAGTGGTCAAAATAATTAAATAGAAGCAGTACAGATATTCTTTAACATACAACCACAATTGGGACTGGAATTTCTGTCATTAAATGATATAGTTCTAAAATGCAACTCCATTGCTTAGCGATGGAATGCAATTCCAGTTTCCACCATTAACTGAATCCCACAGTATTAGATGAGGCAACTTCCTGCTGGAATTCCAGAACTAATTCAGTGGGGAAGCTGGCAAGAAATTGCAAATCCAGGTGTTTTACAAGCAGGCTGACAAGCAGGTACGTAAGTGGCTGCTGCTGAGTGAGGGAAGGTGCAACAGGTTGCATGAGGGTTAAGGTTCAGAAAGGACGCATAGGGATGTAAGGGTGTGTGTGATGGTGCGAGAGTGGGTAATGGAGTGTGCACAAAGGATATGCAAGTGTCTAGTTTGGCATGAGTGCAGAGAGGTCTGGGGTGGGTGTGCAGGCTGAGGACACTTACACGGCAATTTGTAGCCTTCCCTGCTTTTCATGCGGGAGGCCCGATAAATTTTACATGAACCTTCTCCTTCAGGATTTAAAATCACTTATTAATGCATGGAGTAGCTAAATTTTCTGTTGCTGGAATGAAAGTAAAACATAATTGGTTAAAGACATTAACAAATGGTTATTTTAAATACTATTTTTGGTTTGATACATGTTTAACTTATAAATTGTTAGATCTAAATAGATATGTATATAGATATAATTTTATACTTATTAATGTTTTAAATTTATCATCTGGATAACAAATGTATTAATGTAGTAAGGAGTGAATGTTAGTAGTAATGTAGGAGGAGTGAATGTTATTCTATGTGATTTATTTTGCTAGATCTTATTTGTTTCACTCTGTTTTCATTCTTTTAAATTTTGCTGATAATTAACTGAATAAATATTGATTTAATTTGACTTTGCTTGTGGTAAACCGATAGAGAAGGCCATAAATAGCAATTTCATGATTACGTGGCACTGCATCCATCATAAGTGTAAACTGGTTGCTAAACACCAAGGTCATCATCATGGGGATAATAGAATGGCTGTAAGTCCCAGGACTGGTTATAAGCTCAGAAATTATAAAAGTATATATTTGCATTTTCAAATGTCTCCTTTAGCTTGCTTCTCATCCGCCTGAAGTATTTGATAATATTTGAGTTCTTCAATTTTAAGAGAGGAAGTTGAGCCTAAATGTTTGGGGAGGGTTTCTTTATAAACCGTAGTTTGATAGCTTGCTAGATATTGCCTATTGCAATATTTTTTCTTAAAAATTAGGGTAGTTAATGTAGTCTTACCACAGTATAGTTGCCAGATTGATGAAGAGTTTGGCTGTACTTAGTAGCCTTAAAGTGTATGTTATTACAGACTCTCAATGGCTATATGCTGAATTAAGCTTTATTTAAGACAAACAGTACACTATGTTGGTTCATGGATGTTACCATTTTATGTATCTTATATATTTTATGTATTTTTAGAAGCCCAATTTTGTGTCTGATATTGCTATCAGAAATAAATTATTATAAGTGATAATATAACAGGACCCAGAGAACCATTGTGTGTTTTAATGTTTCCATTCTGTATGGCATTGGCTGCATAAATGAGATGCATGGAATGCAGTTGGAAACAGATTTCAGCTGTGGCTATTGAGCATTTCTTTAACAGATTTAATTTAACTGAAGTTAATTTGCATACAATTATTAAAAACCTAGCAAATTACTATTATAGATAGGCATAATATTGTATAAAATTTGTATGTTCATGATAACCAAATTGAACAATTGCTGTAATTAGGTTTCTTTCTTTAAAATCTATTATTTTTATTACTATTTATTACAGTATTACATTTTTCTTGACAACCTGCAGTATTTAGAGAGTTTTATAATATCAGCTTTACCCAGCCATTATACATAAATAAAATAGGTATATTGATTTTAAAAAATTAAAAAAATTTGATTGTTATTTTTTTCCTGTATTTCTCAGTCATTGGATAAAGTAATAATGGAAATGAGTACATGTGACGAACCCCGTGCCCCAAATGGACCATCACCTATAGCAACTGCATCAGGACAAAGGTAAATTATTATTAATCATTTAAGTGATTAAGGTGAAATGTATACAATATGTATGAGAAACAAACTGGTTATAATTTAAACATTATAATAGCATTTGGTCATTAAAATAGAAAAACTTGATTATTCCTTTGAAAAAGGCTGCATCAAAATTAACTAAGAAAAGATCAAAAACAGTAAGTGTTCTTGATGCGATTGCTACACATGAAGAAATCTCCAGTGTGAGAAAAGTACATATTTTTGCTAGCTATCAGAACTATTAGGTATTTGAAAACCAATCTGTATAGAATTCTGAAAGGACTGAATATGGCTAACTTGTGAAAGAGAAGACTGGGGGGCCAGGGGATATGATAGTGGCCTACAAATAACTAAAAGACTGTCCCATGCAAGAGAAGACAGACTTACTCTCTGAAATAGAGTCATACCTCGGTACTTGACTGCTTTAAAACTCGTCGAATTTGGTAGTCAACTTGTTTTGACGCAAAAATTTTGTCCCAGTACTTGTCATTTGTTTGGTACTTGATGCACAAGCTACAACTTGTCACTGTTGGCTGCCTTGTTACTCACTACCCTTTCCAGCTGAAACAAAGGGTCGCATGTTAACTCACCTGTTTGGTATAGTTTTCAGTACTTATTACACCTTCTGAAACCAATTAATGATGAGTACCGAGATACCACTGTAGAGAGGAATAAAACCAAACTAAGACTGGAATTCAAAGATTCAGGATTAATATTATGACAAATTTCTTTATAGTAAGATCTTAACCAGTGAAATAATCAGCTCAAAGCAGAAGTAGATTTTAAGTGCTCTGCAGATCTAAGGGGGAAAAGTGCTGCAGAGAACTTAATAGTATGCATGTAACACCTGTCTGCATTTCTTGAACCAAGCATATATTTTCCTTAGTTCACTCAGCAGCTATTAAATATAGCCATGTGTAATTGGGGGAAAACGCTGTTGCTTTAAGGTTATACTGCTCTAGCATAATATTTCCATGAAACACAAGAAAATGCAATTCATTATTTTAATTATTGGACTCCTTTGAATTGGATTGTTTAGCAATCTTTAATCTGTTCTGGATTTTGTGAGTATCTATACTCTTTATCTATACCAGTACATATATTGTCTTCATTTTGACTAATTGCTAAATGTTTCATTCATATACACTAAAATCTAATTTAAACCCATGTATTTTATTTTGCCAGTGAATATGGTTTTGCTGAGAAAGTTGTAGAAGGCATATCTGTTTCTGTAAACTCCATTATAATCCGAATTGGAGCAAAAGCTTTTAATGCTTCATTTGAACTTTCTCAGTTGAGAATATATAGTGTAAATGCAAAATGGGAACATGATGATCTAAGATTTACTCGATTACAAGAATCACAGCGTGGAGAGGTAAATCTTGTTTTTCTCCTTTCTCCTCTTGTACAATGAAACTGTATTTTTCACATATCTATTTCACACATAGAAAAATAATTGTAGCAGAATCCACTTTATTTAGTATGATATAAATACTAGCATTTAAATAATGTCTTTTATAATTTTGTTTAGCTGCTATACATTATCGCAATTGACTTCTGGGATTTTTTTTAGGATTTTCCAGTTAGCCTATAACCCTGGTATTCCTGGTGATCTCCCTTTCAGCCCTTCTTAGCTAACCCTAACCAAGACTGATCAGCAATTTATACAGTTATTTTAATATTAAAAATATTTTGTAGTGGCTAACCACTTTAAGGAGGAGATTTTAAGAAGGAAAGTTCAAAAGTTGGCTTGAAACTCAACATTAAGAAAAGTAAAATCATGGCATCCTGCCCTCTCAATTCCTGGCAAATAGATGGGAAGAAATGGAGATAGTGACAGATTTTATTTTCCTGGGCTCCAAGATCACCGCAGATGGGGACAGCAACCAAAAAATTAAAAGACACTTCTGGAGAGGAAAGCTATGGCAAATCTAGACAGCATACTAAAAAGCAGAGACATCACCCTGCCAATAAAAGTGTGTATAGTCAAAGCTGTGGTTTTCCCAGTTGCAATGTATGGCTGTGAAAGTTGGACCATAAGAAAGGCTGAGCACCAAAGAATTGAGACCTTTGAACTATGGTGCTGGAGAAGACTCCTGTGGGTCCCTTGGACTGCAAGGCGATCAAATCAGTCAGTCCTAGACAAAATCAACCCTGATTGCTCTTTAGAAGACCAGATTCTGAAGTTGAAACTCAAATATGTTGGCCACCTAATGAGAAGGAAGGATTCACTGGAGAAGAGCCTGTTGCTGGGAAAGATTGAGGGCAATAGAAGAAAGGGACAGCAGAGAATGAGGTGGCTGGATGGAATCACTGAAGCAGTAGGCAAGAGCTTAAATGGACTCCAGAAGATGGTAGAGGATAGGAAGACCTGGAGGAACGTTGTCCATAGGGTCTCAATGTGTCAGTGTTTTAATCTTCCAGAACTTCACAACTAACAACAACAAACCATTTTAACTCACTTGCTACCATATATATATGAGCATAGCTCTGAATCATACGTTTGCTACTAATTCAATGGTTATGCCATTTGCAATTTGTGAAGAAACTTCTTATAATTATGCTGTTCAAATGCCTGATTCAAGAGAGGACTATCATTTCTTGGTTTATGAAATACTTTGCTTGTGAAATTATGCTTGTGAAAGCCTTTAGTGGGACTCGACAAGTATGTAGGAAACAAAATAAATTGCAAAAGGAATCTCAATGTCATAGAAATCAGGACTATGTAGCATCTAAATGTGTATATATAATATCCCCCATGGGTTGCATTTAGGGAAATCTATTGGTATTCTGGAGAAAATAGTAAACATGAAGAATGAATCTGTTGTAGCAAATCCAGAAGCCCAAGCTTTTGGAGTCAGTGGCCTCCTTTAGATTTGGAGCATATTGGGGATACTCCTAGAAAACCATTGTAAAACCATTCATCAAAGTTTTCAGGTTTTAAATAGTTTTAAAAGAGAAAATGGAAACAACCTATTTCTGGAACTTTTCAAACTATTTCCTGTCCTCATTCTTAACATTTCCATATTTTTTTTAAAAATGATGAAAAATTGAGCCATTCCATTTCCAATGATGTTGCTGTGTCATTTCAGCTATGATTATGTGTGTTGTCCATTTGGGTGTGTGAAGTTTTGTGTTACCATTTTTGTTCAGGTGCATGCCCAATCTTTTGATTAGGATGAGTTACAAAGAAAGTTAAACAAACATACAATTTCTAGGTTTTCAGAAGGTGAGAGGGCTGAGTTGCAGCTCCTATACCCTCAAACACTGGTTATCTTGATTTATCAGAATTCACCATTTTATTTTCTTAGATTCTCTGGGATATATGTGGGTTCCAGAGGCATTTCTGGAAATCCACGTTATGCTGGAGATTACTGTATTGTGTTGCAACTTTGATTGCTGCTTTTGATAAAATAATCTTAAAAACAACAGGCCAAGTGTCTTGATAGGGATCAAAGGTTATGTCAGCATCACATTATTACTTTTGGTGCCACCATGGGAACATATACATTTAACTCTTGACATAAGTTATTTTATTGAAGAAAATTAGGCTTAAACACCTGGAATTGCAATGTTCATATATATTACCTTCTAATCATAGATTTTAAAAAATTGGCAGGCCCTGTAGAGATCATCTGATCCAAGCTACTGCTCAATGCAGAATATACTGTAGCATCTTTTAAAAATAATCATTCAATCTTTGTTTTAAAACTAGTGAAAGAGAATTCACAATTTTATTTGTCAATTATTTCACTCAGAGGTGGTGTTCAGCAGGTTCTGACCAGTTCTGGAGAACCGTTAGCGGAAATTTTTGATAGTTCAGAGAACCGGCAAATACCACCTCTGACTGGCCCCGCCCCCAACTCTTCTCTGCCTCCTGAGTCCCAGCTGATGGTCTGGGACTTCTTTTGTTGCCCTGCATAGGAGAAAAGCTGGAAAGCAGATTAGTGGGGTGGGGAGGGAATGGAATTTTACAGTATCCTTCCCCTGTTACGCCCACCAAGTCACTCCCACCAAGTCATGAATGCCCACCAAGCCACACCCACAGAACCGGTAGTAAAAAAAATTGAATCCGACCATTAGCTTCACTGTATGATCAAACTCCTGTATAATAATATCTAGTCTGAACTTATTTTCTTGAAGTTTTTACAAACTGATTCTGGTCCTGCTATCTGGGGCAATAGCAAATAAGCCTACTCCGGGGGTGGGTTCAGCCCAGTTCAGGTGAACTGGTAGCTCCGAAGATGAGCTGGGAGTGAACAGGTTCACTCCAATAATCAGCTGTTGCATCCACCCATCCACCCTGGTTTTAGTCTGTGCTTTATTTCTGGGTTTTCCAGCTTAGCTGCTTTGCACAGCACAGCCGATTGTCATGCATCAGTTGTTTTACACGCAGGGCTTGCAGTAGAAGTGAGTTGAAAATGCGCACACACACAAAGTGCGTGCCCACCAAACCGGTTGTTGCACTGGTTGAATCCCACCCCTGTCCTACTCCCTGTTTTTTGTGACAACCTTTCAGACTACTGTTCTATTGTATCTACCTGTATATTTTCTATGGGTATGCTGTATATTTTCTGTAGGTTAAATAGACCCAGTTCTGTTTCATAGGACTTGGTTTCCAGATCCTTCATCATCTTGCTATCCCTCTTCTGACTGTGCTTGAGTATGACACTGTACTTTTTAAATTATGGTGCCCAGAACTGGATACAGTATTCCCAATAACCTTTGACTAGAACAGAGTAGAATGAATTATTACTTCCCATGATCTGTGGAGTTATTGGTGTTCTCTGCGCTATCCCATGGCCTAGACTCTTTGTTTTGCATAGTTCATTCAATATTTCCTTTCAAGCTCAAATGAAGCCTTAAATGAACACCCTTTGGAATGCTGTTGTTCAGCTGATTGTGAGTTCATGTATCAGTGAAACCTTTTAGTCCATGTTTTATCATTTATTAAGGAGAAAATGCTGAAGGATTACATTTAAAGCTTTGCTAAGGTCTAGATATACTAAATCTGTTATTCCTGTGATGATTTGTTTGTGACAAACACATGCTGGTTCCATTAAATGCAGCTTACCTGCCTACAAGTAGTCTGCTCAACAAGTTATTCAAGGATGTCTCCTACTATAGATATCAAACTGAAAGATCTGTAATTTCCTACATCCTCTTCCTTCACATTTAGTGATGACATCTTTTTTTTAATCTTCCAGGGCCTCATTAGTTCTACAGGATTTATAGATTAGAATAGAATAGAATTACAGAGTTGGAAAGGATCTTGGAGGTCTTCTAGTCCAACCCCTACTTAGGCAGGAAACCCTACACCACTTCAGATAAATGGTTATCCAATCTCTTCTTAAAAACTTCCAGTGTTGGAACATTTACAACTTTTGGAAGCACGTTGTTCCACTGATTAATTGTTCTAACTGTCAGGAAATTTCTCCTTAGTTCTAAGTTGCTTCTCTCTTTGATTAGTTTCCACCAATTGCTTTTTTTCCTACCTTCAGGTGCTTTGGAGACTAGCTTGACTCCGTCTTCTTTGTGGCAGCCCCTGAGATATTGGAACACTGCTATCATGTCACCCCCTAGATTAATGAGAGTGATTCTATGATCTCTTCTTAATAATAAGCTTAAACTGTTACAAAATAAATCCAAAAGTCAAAATACACAAACCTACACATTGCATTCTTAAATTGCTTTTTGTGGTCTTGATTTAGGATGTGCTTTTTTTTCTTTTTAGTTATCAATAACAAATTTGAGTTTTTAATCTTAAAGAATGAAAGTTAACAAATGTAAACTGAATTCCAGTTGGCAATCTTTTGGAATCAAAAAGAGAAGCAGCTATGCCTGCTTTATAATACACAAACACACACGCATACACCCACTTAGACAAACTCTACTTAATGTTTAATTAATTTATGTATGTTTTATTATAGGTATTGACGTTTAAAGAAATCAACTGGCAGATGATCAGAATAGAAGCAGATGCAATCCAAAGCTGTCAGCATGAAATCATGAGTGCTCCAGTTCGTCTGATTACCAACCAGTCCAAAATTAGAATCATACTTAAGAGAAGGGTAATGCTCAAACTGAATTGAAATCAATTTGATTATTTTATTTAAATAAAAATAATGTTAATAATTAGCATAAATAATTCTAATTTTATTTATGAGCATTTTAATAGCAATGAATAAAATGTTATGTAGTAATGTAATATATTAGTTAGAAGGGACCTAACAAGTCATATTTCTGGTCAATGTAGAAATCCATTGAACATTCTGTGGCAGATTTCCAGTTTCATATTATTGTAGTAACTCTTCTATGAAAACTTCACTAGTTTTTCTCTTTTAAGGTACGTATATAAAACTGAATAAAGTATTCCAAATACAGTCAGCCTAGTGCAGAGTACAATGCAACTGTTACTTCCTGGATCTGTATACTATTCTTCTGTTTATATGGCACACAATTATATTGGCCTTTTTAACTACATAACTGTACCGCTTCCTCATTCTTAACTGATGATTCCCTTTGACTTTTCAAATATGTTGTATAAAAAGCTGCAAATTCTCTGAATCCTCTTCTCCACATTTATCCACTTAGTTCACAAGGATATTTTGAAAAACTTGGTGAAACCCTTTGCTTGTTGCTGTAAATGACATTTTTAACTTTCATTTTAGTCTAAAAGTAGATTGAAAAATCTCCTTTTCTCATAATGAATATTGGGAATAAAAGCAGTGAGAAACTTGCTTCTTTTTTCATTTCCAAGGTTTTGTTTGGTAGTCCTCATCCCTCTGGTCAGATACTATGTTGGATCTCTGATCTGCCCTCAAGCAAGTCTCTTTCTGTCAAGTCTCTTTGAAGCACCATGACCACTGATATTTATTTATTTAGCTAATTTATATGGACACCCATTTCATAGAATGGCATGATCCATGATGTAAAAGGTAAATGGTATGTTCCGATTCTAAACTCTTGTCTATAACAGTGTTCACTTAACCTGACCTGAACACCTTGGGAAATAGCCAAGTCTTCAGAGCCTTAGAAAAAACTAATAGAGTCAGCCCCACCTGGATCTTTGGGGGATGCTGTCCCATAGAGCGGGTGCTGCTACAGAGAAAGCACACCTTTTTTTCCTTATGATGAAATGGAAGAAAATCACTCAGTTGACTTGTTTAAAAGCTGGCCTTATTTTTTAAAGAAATGTCTTCAGTACAAGAAGCTAGTTCCTTCTATAAAGAAATTGGGGACAAACCCAGTTCACCATTCATCATCCCTGCTTTGACAATTTGACATTTGTTGGGCAAGGCTATTAATATCATTGAAAGCAGAGTATGGCATAGCCTAAATTTTATATTTTACCTATTTTGTATTTATTCAGTACAATTCCTATGTGTATTTCATTTTGTTAATTGGTTGTAAAGAAGAGATAAGTAAGGAATACTATTTTATTTCTGAATGAAACATTTTTCTGTGAAAACTCTAACCAACACGGACAACTTAAAGAAAACACCTGTGAACAGTTGTTGGGATAGAATAAATAATAATTTAGACTTCAAACGGACAGGTATCTTCCACATTACATCCCAGACTTAAAACAATCGATAAGAAAGACAAAAAAAGTCTGGATATTGAATGTGGCAATACTTGGCATACAGAAAGAAGACAAAACTGGAGAAGATAACAAAATACAAAGACATGCAGATAGAAATAAAACAACTGTGGCAAAAAAGCAAAGGCAGTACCAATAATCCGAGGCCCCTTGGGTGCAATTCCCAGACAACTGGAGCACCACTTGAACACCATTGGTATTGACAAATTCACCATCAATCAATAGCAAAAGGCAGCTTTACTCAGAACAATTTACATCCTGCGATGATACCTCAAACATCCACATCTGCCTATCCCACGTCCTTGGGAAGGATTCAATAGGTGGACAAAAATGCCAAATTGAGTCTGAACATCTGGCTGACTATGTGACAAACCATCACCACCAATAATAATAAGCTTACTGATTACTGGAAAAACCAAACTAGCCTGCAAGAAAGACCAAATGAAGACTAGAAGGTTAGAAGGGTTAAAAATGAACACATAAAGAGAGTGAAGATGATACTCCAAACTCAGTAGAGGAAATACCATCAAGGCAATCAACACCTGGGCAATTCCAGTCATTAGGTACAACAGCTGAAATAGTGGTTTGGACTCAAGCAGAACTAAAGATCCGGGATAGGAAAACCAGAAAAGTAGTATCAATGAATCATGCCATTCATCCACACATCAATGTTGAGATACTCTACTTAACCAAGGAAAATGGGTAAGTGTGGAATGTTACAAGTAAATAAGATGGTTGAAGAAGAAAAAAGGACATTGGAAGAATATCTGAAGGATAGTGAAAGAGATGCTTTGAAGCTAGTATTCAAGAAAAACCTAGTAAGTAAGCTGCTCTACAAGAAGGACCAAATGAAGAACAGAGTGGAGGTATGGGAAGACAAAGCATTTACTCTAAAAATATAATAGGGAAAGCAGATAATAACCTGCAATGGCTAAGAGCAGGAAAGCTGAAGAGAGAGAAGGCTAATTCTGGCTGTATGAGACCAAGCCAGAATTGAGAAGATATCAGCAGATAGCAAATGCCACCTCTGCAAAGAAACTGTAGAAACAGTGAATCATCTAGTTAGCTGTTGCAAGAAGATCACACTGACTACAAACAACGGCATGACAAAGTAGCAACAATGCTGCATTGAAAGATCTACAAGAAATATTTGCCTGCAAGCAAGAACTGGCAGGATTATAAAATAAAGAAAGACATAGAAAATGAAGAAACTAAATTGCTCTGGGACTTTAGAATTAAAATAAACAGGCACCTGCCACAGAACACCACAGATTTAACAATTGTTGATAAGAAAAACAAAAACCTCTGGTTAGTGGATGTAGCAGAACCTGGAGAAAAACAGAAGAGAAAGAACTGGAGAAGATAACAAAATACAAGATATGTAAATAAAAGTGAAACAACTGTGACAAAAGAAAGCAAAGATAATACAATAGCAATAGGTATCTTGGGTGCAATCTGGAATAACTTAGACACTTAAACTCCATCAGCATTGACAAAATCACCACCAGTCAATTGCAAAAGCAGCTTTACTTGGAACAACTTTCATCCTGCTATGATACCATTAACACATCAAATAGTATCTGCCTATCAAGTCCCTTGGGAAGGACTCTATAGATGGGTAAAAATTCCAAATCCAGCCTAAACATCTAGCTGACTACAACCACCACCACCACCAACAATAATAATAAGGCTTCATATTCATGTGTGCCTATGGTCTTTATTCACTGTTTATTAAAGGACTTTCCATGTAGGGCATGGAAATATAGACATATTTGAACAAAAGTTCTAGTTTGTAAACTAAAATCTTTTCATTTTGCTTAAAATTTCTCCCAATACCTTACATAAAATATAATTTCCAAACTGAAATGGTTAACAGTATTTAAAATTCACTGTCAAGGAAAAAAAACCAGAATTGAATATTAATTCTTGCAGGTTGCCAAAGAAAAAGGTCTGGGTCTTTCAGGTTTAAAATTGTATTTTAAGGCATGTTGTTTGGTCTGGATGAAGGAATGGGTGAAGGAATGAAGGAATTTTGATGGCATGCCTATCTATGGTGTAATAAACTTAAATGAATGCAGATTTCAAGAATCACTTTGTGAAGTGTGCAATTTATAAAGTAAGAAGATAAATGCAAAGAAAAGTTTTTGTTTAAAATACCTCTTTGGGTGTAACCCCAAGAAACCTTATTTAAAGGAAGAAGATGAGAGTGAGTTCTAATTGGTGGATTTAGAGTGAAATAATGAAAATTCATTTATTCTCTCAAATCAAAAGAAGAAATTTCTCCTTAGTTCTAAGTTGCTTCTCTCCTTGATTAGTTTCCACCCATTGCTTCTTGTCCTGCCCTCAGGTGCTTTGGAGATTAGCTTGACTCCCTCTTCTTTGTGGCAGCCCCTGAGATATTGGAACATTGCTATCATGTCTCCCCTAGTCCTTCTTTTCATTAGACTAGACATACCCAGTTCTTGCAACCGTTTTTCATACGTTTTAGCCCCCAGTCCAGTGGTGGGATTCAAATATTGTTACTACCGGTTCAGTGGGCATGGTTTGGTGGGTGCGCTTTGTGCATGTGCAGAGGTGCCACGCAAACCAGCTGCATTTCAAATTCAGAGGTTAAAGGTGAGTATGGGAGCCTGGGCGGGCAGGTGGGCCTTACAGCAGAGAGGCGGAAAGAACCGGTTCGGTCTCCACTGCTCATCGCCGCTATTGGCTCGGCAGAACCTGGCCAAACCGGTAGAATATCACCACTGCCCCAGTCATCTTTGTTGCTATTCTCTGCACTCTTTCTAGAGTCTAAGCATCTTTTTTACATTGTGGCAACCAAAACTGAATGCGGTATTCCAAGTGTGGCCTTACCAATGCCTTATAAAGTGTATTAACACTTCACGTGATCTTGATTTTATCCCTCTGTTTATGTAGCCTAGAACTGTGTTGGCTTCTTTGGCAGCTGCTGCACACTGCTGGCTCATATTTAAATGGTTGTCCACTAGGACTCCAAGATCCCTGTCACAGTTACTACTATTGAACAAGGTACCACATATAATGTACCTGTGCATTTGATTTTTCTTGCCTAAATGTAGAACTTTTTTCACCATTGAATTTCATTTTATTAGATAGCACCCAATGTTCAAGTCTGTCAAGATCCTTCTGTATCTTAAGCCTATCTTCTGGAATGTTGGCTTTTCCTGCCAGCTTGGTGTCATCTGCAAATTTGATGAGTTCCCCATCTATCCCCTTGTCCAAGTCATTGATGAAGATGTTGAAGAGTACTGGGATTAAAGCAGAGCCTTGGGGTACTCCACTGCATACTTCCCTCCATGTACAGTAGATGCAGTTCCATTGATGACTACACGTTGAGTGCAGTTGGTCAGCCAGTTACGAATCCATCTGGTGGTGATGTTGTCTAACCCAGACTTTCTAAATAAAATAATAGATTGCTTACAGAAGGCTTTGAAGTTTAATTTTGCTGTTAACTACCTTTTTATATATATTAGCTAGATGACAGGTCAATTGGTAGCAAATAGATTTGCAGAAGTTTCTAAATTGTGGGCCTGCTTTGCAATAGGGAGGAACTATTATTGCTATAATATATTCATCAGGGGGGACAATACATGTATATGTGTTTCATTTGTATTTTGTATTAAGAAAGAAAACTTTTAATAAAACATATTAAAAAAACAATATTTAAAATTGACCTTTTTTTCCTTTGACAGTTAAAAGATTGCAATGTGGTGGCATCCAAACTAATTTTAATACTGGATGATTTACTGTGGGTTTTGACTGATTCCCAGTTGAAAGCTATGGTACAGTATGCTAAATCCCTTAGTGAAGCAATAGAGAAATCAGCTGAACAGAGAAAAAGCCTTGCTTCTGAACCTATGCAGGTAAGTAAATCAGGTATTTTATGTCTTAATGTTATTGATACAAATTTGTTTAGAAAACTCTAAATGTGCTACTATGCTATTTCAAACATTAGGGTTTTTCCCCAAAATTGGTAGTATCAATTTGAATTATATAAGAATAACAAAGGTTAAAATATTTTTTTAGTTTGCTGTGTAATATTATTCCTCTAAGACAGAAGAATCTATTCTTACGAACATTTATTATTAGAATAGACAGTGTAATAACTAGTATATCATACTGGACAAAGTTGGAATTAAATTAGTTTTGCATATTTTTGTATTATTTTCTGCTTTGAATCTCTTTATAACTTAATTGCACTAGGTGGCAAAGACTTGTTGGCCAGACTGCCATCTTGCTATTGTTCTTATTTTTCTTGTTCTTAATTTATTTTGTATTTATTATCATATTGTATTTTATTGTAATTGTATTTTGTGCTGTCTAGTGTTGACTAGAGTTAGGTGCCCAAATTGAATAAATTTAATTAAATCAAATTAAATACAGCTGTGTGCAAATTTATGAAAGTGAAAGTTTATGTCTCCTGTTGATAAGCAATAAGGGCTGGCCAATTTCATATTAGTAACCATGTTTGGTTACCTAAACGGTTCTTTTCAGGGCCACAAATAATAAAATGTTAACAAAACACTAGCATCAGCCTTAGTAATTGCAACACGTATGCCACTGGTATGCATCAGTTAAACTGTTTTCATAGTCATTGTAAGCATGCCTTGTAGGTATAAGGCATCCAGAAAGTATCCATGATATCAATCACTCCGAGACATTTTCTCTCCAATTGATTTATTTAGGAACAGATCTGGCACGTCAAAGGCAATTTCCCAAAGTGAAAATTTTTCACGCGTTACACAGAATCCACCTTCTCTCCTCCCACTTCTACACTTCATAAATCACGAGAACCAATTAACTGCCACTGGAATTTCTTAATACAACATACAGAATAACCTTGAACTTATCAGCTCCTCCAACTCTCTTAAAAAAACTGGCAGCTGAATTTCAAAGCTGACAGTAAGCATGCAAGAAAATTCACAATCCCCATCCAAACAGCACCAAATTGTGAAAAGCTTATGCTTTTCACTTAAAAACCACCAGTATTTATTTAAATATAACAATATTTGCATAGCAGTTAGCATAAAATATCATAAAATCAATGGCCTATCCAAAAAAATGACATAAACTGTAAAGCGTGCAGGACTTTTTCACACAGCTGTAATTTCTAGAAACATTTTGAATACTACTTTGAAAAACATCTGTTTCGCAAGGTCTTGAATTTAAACTGCTACACCTCAGCAGTATCATTCTTGTCAATTTAATAGTAATAACTGTGCCAAATAACTTTGAAAATTAAAGTATAATTTATTTTCCATTTGAAAATATTATTTAATATAAAAGCATGTTTTTATGTTATGGTGTTTCAGTGAAGATTATGTTGTACTTAAATTGTTTCAGAGTTCCATGTCAGCATACAATTCTCAGGAGACGAAAACTCAACAGTCTTCAGCAGCTTCTGATCAAAATGATGCAATTGTAAGACTATTCAATGATTTTGATGTTAAGGAAACCTCTTATCATCTAGCAATTTCTCATTTGGATCTGCATATCTGTGATGATATTTACACCAAGGAAAAGGGCAAGAGCTTTATTTATTATCTTTATGATTTACCAAAATTGTATGACTCTATGTTAAATTACTATATATTTCCAGTTTATTTTCCTTGTACATTTTTAGATCTATGCACTAGTTCTTAAATATCAGTTGGTGCATAGCAGTATCTTATTTGTTTATTAATCAAACTTAGATTTCTGCCATCTTCCTGAAGACAACGCTGAACAGAGCACAATAAATGGATAAAACCACATATGAAACTACAGATATAAAAATATAAAAATCATTTTAAAAGTAAATATTATAAAAACAAAGAATCATGTCTAGGCAAAAAGAAGATAAAAATAGTCGTGAAGCTATTTAAACATTTATTTGTTCTCTGGGAGTCACAGGCCTGATAGCATAACCAGATCCTGATGGTCTTTGGTATATCAAAAGGATTGGAAGCGAATCTAATTTGGGGTGTGTGTGTGTGAGCTAAACAGCACGCCTTTCTTCTACCTTCTTCTCAAGGTTTTGCTTGTAGCTTGACCACTGACAGGTGGTTGAGTCCGGCTTCAGCTCTCCCTTGTGTGGTTGGTGGGATATTTTGGCGGCTCTTTTTCAGACAGTACAAGGGCGAGGGTAATCCACAAATATAGTTTTGTTTTCTGCATTGTAGTCTGTGGTGTGGTTTGCGTAAATACGGTACCTATCTTGCCCTGTTCCCGTTCCAAAACCTTGAGAAGAAGGTAGGAGACAGGTGGGCTGTTTAGCTCTCAGTTTTATGGACAGCAATCTCTGCATTCCCACTCGAAGCATACCTTCCCCTCGAAGATGCTAGTGGATTGCAAGGGGCACAAAGATCCCCCGACCTCCCTTTGAAACCAGTTGAGCAATTGAGTAAACTGTGAGTTCTCTTAGTTGACAGCCTAAGCGGAGTGGCCCGGAACTGCCCATTGCAGGTGATAGGTGGAATCAGACCCATTCTGTCCAAGTGGTTGCAGGAAGGTTAAGGTTAAATATTTAGGGATATACATTACACCAAGATGTAGCACACTGAAGGAGGATAAGTATCTTAAATTCAAACAGCAGATTGCAACAGATTTGACAAAATGGGAAAACTTACAACTATCATTGATTGGGAGAATATCTACAATTAAGATGAATGTATTGCTTAGAATTTTATATCTTTTCCAGACAATTCCAATCTGACTAGAGAAAGAGTTTTTTGAAGACTTAAATAGAATTGTGCTGAAATATATTTGGCAGGGTAAGAAAGCGAGAATAAAACTTAAACTGTTACAAAATGCAAGAATAAGAGGAGAGTTTGCCTTGCCCAATTGGGAGTTATATTACCAGGCGACAAATTTGATGTGGGTAAAGGAATGGATAACATTAAGGAACTGTAGACTATTGACCTTAGAAGGGCATGACTTACTGTTGGGATGGCATGCTTTCCTTTGGTACAAGGGAACTAAAACACGGGTATTTTAGAAGACATTACATTAGAGAGGCACTGTTTTTGAACTGGGAGAAGATAAAAAGAAAAAATTACTTAAAAATTCCATTATGGATATCTACCATTGAAGCTTCTTCCTATCCAGTAATATATAAAAAGGAACAAACTGTTAGATATGGTGAGATATTGAATGAAAAGGGTAAACTTAAATCTATGGAAGCGTTGGAAGAACAAGGTGTAAAAATGAATTGGTTTTCATATCTGCAAATACAATCTAGATTTGATAAAGATTTTAAAACAGAAGGTATTTATGATAAGGTGACTGATTTAGACAAAATTTTGATTGGTGCTGATGAAAAGGTAATTAAAAATCTTTATGGATATTTATTAGAATTTAAATTGGAGGAAGAACAAGTTAAAGAAACGATTGCTTGGGGAAAAATTTTGGATATGGGATTGACTTAGAGAAATGGCAAAAATCGTGGTCTCAAAATTATAAAATGACAATGTCAACTGCATATAAAGAAAATCTGTATAAGATGTTTTACAGATGGCATCTACCCCTGACGAGAATCGTGAGAATGTTTAAAAGCAAATTGGATAAACATTGGAAATGTCACCAGATACCTGGTTCATATTACCATATGTGGTGGACATTTTCGGATGCAAAAAAATATTGGACTAAAATCCACACATGGTTGGAAAAAATGATAAAACAACACATAGACTTTAAATCAGAGATCTTTTTATTGGGAATTATCCTGGAAATATACAATAAAGAGCTGAAATATTTGATTGTAAATGTTTTAACAGCGGCTAGAATTGTATTTGCTAAGAATTGGAAAAATGATAAAATACCTATGCAGGAGGAAGTTATTAAGAAAATTATGGACCGTGCTGAATGAGTAAACTGACATTTGAAATTAGAGAACAAGAAGAAAAACAATTTTATATGATATGGGATTTGTTTTATGAATGGTTGGACAAAAAGACATGGTAATATAATAGATTAGATAATTTTGTAATACAAGTTTAATAGATTGATATAAAATATAATATAGACATATATAACCATTGGATGAAAGTATAATATAAATTTGGAATATCTCATATAAAATGATGGAATAAATAGTTTAGTCATGGATGATTAATAACTGATAAATATATAAGCATATGTTAGTTTGACAATGTGAAAATTTATATAAACTGTGAATAATGACTACGAAAGGATAGCACAAAAGATTTGTAACCAACTGACACATTGTATGAATATAAAATGGAAGATGGTTTTATGTTTTTATGTTTTGTTTGTATATGTTTGTCTTAAAAAATAAAAACTTTTTTTGTTAAAGAAATTTAGATAATCTTTCCTTTCAAAATTTTTATTAAGTTATAGAGTATTATAAAGAAAGAGAAGCATTAACTTCCGACTCTCTCTGTTACAGTAAAATAAGGCATTAACATCAAATCAAATCAAATCAAATTGATTAACATCAAATCTTTTCCCCCCTATGTTTCCTCACTTCACTTCCTCCTTTCCCCTCCCCACTCCCACTGTTCTATTTACTTTTGGACTTTGTATTTTATGATACTCTATAACTTAATAAAAAATTTGAAAGAAAAAAAATTTATATAATTTTGCTTAGTTTCTATTGTTTTCCTAAATAAAATTACAGTGCAGCAGATTTGAGAGCCACCAAGAAGAGAAGCATATTGCTTCAAATGAACCACAATATTTTCCTTCCAGAGGAAATAAATAAGAACATGACATGTAATATTATGCATTGTATTATTTTACAGATGCAAACAGGCGTGTTTCAGGAGGTGCTATGCAGCTGTCCTTTAGTCAATTAACTATAGACTACTATCCATTTCACAAAGCAGGTAAAAGTTGAATTCTGTTTTCTGGTTGCAAAACTGCCTGATCAGCACTTAATTTTTCCACAGTAAATCTTACATATAGTATGTTATTGACCAAAGTGAACTGAGGGTGTTGCAGATATGAAACTTTGCACAATAGGCTATATTGTATCTTAACCCAATTCAAAAAGATACTGAAATGTTTGGAAATAGTTATTTATAGTGTTCTGAGAATTTAAGTTATTCTTAGCAGCTCTTACACAGTATTTCCCAATCTGTTGGCATCTAGATGTCTTCAGTCAATACACTCATCATCTCCAGCAGCAACTCCAAGGTTTCCAAGCTGGAAAGGATTTAAAAAGAATAATAAAAATCATTACGTTTGAAAATAATTCCTGTGAAGAAAGGCTTTGATGTTTGGGCCTTTCTTGTTAAACAAGGGTAAAATGGAGTAGTGGTAGTTATGATCATTACAGTGGAATATAAAATCATATATAGAATGGAGAAAATTCTACAGAGGATTTTTCCTCTCTTAATACTAGAGTTTAAAGTTATCCAATAAGGATATAAGGATAAGCAAGAGAGTCATTAAAAAAGTTCTTTACACTATATGCACAGGTAGTACTTGACTTATGACAGTTGGGACCAGAATCTTGGTCGCCGTTGAGCAAAGCAATCATTAAGTGAGATGTGTCACTTAATGGCACAATGCCAGCATTCCCAGTAATGTCAACTAAGTGACAAATGCTGACAAATGCTAGATTAGATGGATCTTTGAAATGATACAGTAAGTCTTTTCTTAAATTCATTACATCTTTACTGCCTTAATACGGATGTTAGGCAATTACAAACTGGAATCTAAACAAATAATTTAAATAGTTTCAAATATTTTAAAATACATCAAATACGAATAAAATGTTGAAACATAAATGGATTTAAGTAGGTGCTTAAATTCCTTTTCATTTTTATTAAATATACAATTGTAGATGAGAGCTGCAGCCATTGGATGCATTACAGTGATGCTACAAAAACCCGAAGTGAATGGGCAGAAGAACTGCTGCAAGAGTTCAAAGGAAATGTTGAATTGCTTAAGCAGGCTGTGAAAGATCACAATTTAGATTCTCCAGTTAAATCCCCAGTCCAGGAGTCTCCACAGCATATACAGATAGGTATTTAGGATTTTTCATTTACCTTTACCTGTTTGTGGACCCAGGTCCTATTAATTTGATTTGATTAGATTAGAAACACCAATACATTTGCTTTGAATAAAATTGGTGTCTTTCTTTATATTTTTGTAATCTTTATTCATACTATATTGTAGTCTCCCATGTAAGTATAAGTTTAATTTGGGAGATTGATGCTTATAATATAAATAATATTTATTAGTGAAGATAAATAATGTATTCAATCCGATATGAATTGTGTAATTAATCAGTCAGTTTATACTGTTTCCTTTCATTGCTTTCTTATTGAAATTTTAGGTTATTTTAATTATTTCTACATTATCCCCTCTATGAATAGAGGGGATTTTAGAAGATGGCCTACACTGTATGTGCTTTTATGCTTTTTATTTCTTGTAGGCAAGGATCAAATGTCCAAAGGAATTTCTAAGACTTTTATGTCATCACAGCAGCCAAAGGAGAAATTGATGTCTAGCCCAGTGGTAGTTAGACTTGCAGATGTCAATTTTTATCAGGTACATTTAAATAATGACTGCTACAACAAATTAATAATACTCTTTTATGTTCCAAATTATGAGGTTCCCAATACAAGTGTTGACCATCAATCAATGACAGAGATTTTGCCAAACTAATTGTTGGCATAAAGAGATTTTTTCTTATGTTATATTTCTGTTAGTTTTTAGTCCTATAATTGGCAGAAAAAATTATTTGATCAGATTAAGCGGACATTATGTAATCTGCCATCTCTTTTGCCTTTCTAGTTTATAAATTATCAGAATGAAAATCAGGAACTATTTGCTGCTGGGTTTTTTTTTTAGGATCTTTTTCCATTGCAATTTAATTGGACAGTTGGTCCATTTCTTAAGCTTGATTTAGACTTGCCCACTACTGTTCATAGGCATCGATGCATACCTATGTTGGGAAGGGGTTGATGGGTAAATATAGTTTGCAATTGGTTGCAGATGGACCAATGCACACACTATCCAAATCTCAACTATATATTGTATGGAGATGCATGTCTGCATCCTGATTGGCTGATCCAACATTCTGTTGGGAGGCAGGCAAAAGGCAAGGCACACACAAGCAACAAAATAGAGGGTTTAAATGGAAATGTAACAGCTATGCAACCATTTCCAAATGACAAGTGCATATGTTCCCTGATATACAGTATAGCAGAAGTCTGCTCCAGGCTTCATGCAATGCTCAGCATGCCCCCTTTGAAGATTTCTGAGGTAAGGAGAGGGCTTTTTTTAAAAAAAAGATTATTACAATTGACTGTATCTTGAGTTTAAGTTATAATTATTTATATTGTAAGCCGTTGTAGAACTTTTATGAATAATACATACCACTCCATATCTGGTTATAATAAGCAAGCAGTTCTTTACTATAGGTTTTATTTTTGTATGATGAAAAGTATCACAATTTATGCACCTTAAAAAGAAGTATATTTTGGATTTTCTTGAAGAGGTAACAAGTGAATTTTTCTGTTGTGCTATATATAAAGCTTATTAAACCACCCATCTTGGGATATAATTATCTGTTTCGAGAGGATATATCTACTATAGGATTTAACTTTCTCAGATGAAATTTCTGTGTCTGATCTCGGAGAGAAGAAGAATCTTATAAACATTGTTGTCCTGAGTAATCTGAACTGATTTAATCAATTCTTCTTAAGTTGATTAATCCTTAATGATTATGTAATATTTGCAAATTATAGTATTACAAATTTAGATGTTAATATAAATATTTTCTATCTTTCTAGCTAATGCTTTAAATTATTTCTAGAATTATTTATATCTATTTCAGGCAATTTAATTTATTTTTCTTATTTTATTTCATTAAATATATAAAATGTATGACAGTAAACAGTAAGCTTAAAGACATGTTAACTTATAGTACGTAAGGTACATACACAAATTATTAACATTAATTTTAAGGTATTATATTTTGTAGCATAATAACAAATGTTTTAAACTCTGATTTTAATATCATTGGAACCAAACTAGGAAAAGGGCTTAATTATACAACTGTTTAAAATTAAGAAATAATTATTGAAATGTTACAGCATATTAAGAATGACATTTCCTTTTATGCTATCTACAAATCCAGTACTACACACCAAGTGTCATAAATGGCCACAAAAATGATGTATTTGGTTTTTTTTGGAGGTGGTATTAAAATGAAAATCTTTTTCCTAATAACTGAAAAGTGATAGGTGAGAAGTTGTTAACGCTTGTACTTCACAAAACCTAAATGCTGAATTTCTCATTTTCAGGTCTCTACAGCAGACCAGTGTCGTCGTTCTCCTAAAACTCTTATTTCTTGCAATAAAAAATCGCTCTATCTCCCACGAGAAATGCCAGCCATTCATATTGAATTCACTGAATACTATTATCCAGATGGCAAAGACTTTCCTAGTAAAATGTTTTCTTATCTTTTCCCATTTGTTAAATATTGTGGCTGTTTTGAAAGTAGAGCAGATCCTCAATTTAAGGATTCATATTTAGCGGTCGGCAGATACAGTGAACCATATTCCTATTTGGAAATTTCCTTCAAATAATGGCAATCTCTTTAAATCCAAAATAGTCTGAATAAGATAGTTAAATTTTGTCATATTTTCTGCAGCAATATAACATAACACAGATTATGTTTTTTGAATAATTGTGTTGGTATACAAAAGATGCAGGTATTACGGAAAGGTATTTGTTAATTACTTTCAAATTAACAGACATTTGGGAATAATGGATACTCCTATTTCCCACTCGAACCATTAAAATGAAGTTTCTCCTATATTCAGGGCAGTTACATCTATTTCTAGCAGATACACCTGAGAAAAAAAAATAGGGTTAGGTAGATATTGATAAATCAGATGTAGATTTTTTTTCTAGCTTTGCAAAACATAAAAAACATAAACAAAATATCTAGTGTTAGATAAACTGATTTTCTTTTGCTTTGCTATACCTAATCCCAGCATTTCAAAATTAAAATTCCTACTTATATGGAATGTATTTTTTTCCAATAAAATTATAATAGACATGTTCTAACCACTGCAACCTAAGAAGGGAAGAAAAGTTAGAGGATTACATCATAGGGCAGGTTTGACAAATATTTCAAAAGCAAAGTTTAAGACTATTTACTTAGCACTGCATATAACACATTTATCTTGTTTAAAACGATTCCCCAACTCTAGTCCATGGTTTGGTTGCACAAATTGTGAATGAGCACATGAATTTCCATTTCTGCATGTGTGGGATTAGGTTGCATGTGTTTTCATCCCCCTCTGCCACCATGGCCAGCTGCTACCACTGCCAGTCCTCGGAGCTGGAAAAGTTGCTGACCACTGGCTTAAAATATTTGGTATATGATTAAAAATTCAGTCTAAAAATAATGCTTAATTTTTTCACTTTAATATTAGGCTCTTTAAAACTGTTACATTACTTGCCCAATGAAAAATTATCCATTTTTGGTAGTATGAAGGATGCTTTCATTGTAGAGAAATCGTTATGAGATTATGGAGGGAAAATAACCCTATCCTTATAATATTCTTTGTCCAAAGATGCAACCCTGTTTACTACACTAATCAAATGCTTAAATCCTGACAAAAAACCTGAACGGTTTTGTCTTGATTTTTTCTATTGAATATTTACATTGATTTTTCAAATAGTTGCAAATTCTGTGTCCAGCTGTTAATGCCCCACACTATTGCTTTTGCAATGTTCTTTGTGCATTTTTTGTAAGTTTATAATAAATATCTAGTCATAACAAGTTGAAATTTTCTCCTGGAACTCCTTTATATAATATTATATCAGATTGCATATCTTGCATATATGCACATCAAGTAGGCATCTGTATAAATGATCTTGAGAGTGAGTAGGTAGGTGGGGAGAAACTGCCTCTACTCTCACTAGTAACAGACATTTAAAGCAGAAGAAATTATCTAAGTGTTGCTTAGATTAGACTTTTCGCATTCATGGTTGTTGCCTTAGTGTTTGCTTATTATTCTTACCATAAAGAACAGTAAGTATTTAGGTGTTCATTGTTGTAAAGGAAGATTAGACTGCTCAGAAAAGCATCAAGTTTTGCAGAAAAAAGATATAAGGACTATCTTCCTGAATATAATAAAGTCAGAATGTGTTCAACATCACAAGATTTTGAACATCATTAAAGTGGATGGTAGAATAATTATAAAGGAACTAGAATTGGAATGGAATATCCTAAAAGGAATAATAGCTATATAAAAAGCTATGTATTGCAATTTTTGTTGTAAATTTCACTGGTGTTTGTGATTTTTTTTTCAAATCTCATTTCTACTATGGCACTTATTAAAATATTGTTAGAGGGTAAGATCTAATGCCACACTAAGGAAACCACAGCTATTTTCCTTAGTGCCAATATTCTTCAAGCACCTACCTTATTATAGTCATAGTAACTCTACTTTTAAAACATTTTAATATGTATAATTTTATTTTCATTTCCTTTAGTTCCAAATGCAAACTTGTATATTCAGCTAAATGCACTGCAGTTCACTTTGGACGAGAGAAGTATTCTTTGGCTAAATCAATTTGTATTGGATATGAAACAGAGTCTCAGTCAGTTTATGGCCATGTACAAGTTAAATGACAATTCAAAATCAGAAGAACATGTTGATGTTCGAGTTGATGGATTAATGATAAAGGTACAGTTTGCAAAAGCATAACACAACATTGCTAAATGTTTGTTTCCTATATAGAATGATGTATGACAACAGTCCTTGTTTTGAAACTTTGAAACCATGGAGCCATTTTTAAATGACAGATCATGGACAATGTGCCAGTATTTGCCTTGGTTTCTAACTTTTATAAAACCTTTCAGATTTTTAAATTTTCAAATTTCTAACATACCTGAAAGAACCTGCATGTTTTTGAATATATTTCTCAGTATAACACTGATACCATATAATATTTCCAGTGTCTGTGATTGTATATTATAGATAAGATTGATTATTAACTTTTCATAAAAGGTTCTAATAGTTGTGGGAGAATACACAACTTTTAAGTTCAATGTTTATAAATTAATGGTAATTTATAAATTAATCAGTCTTCATGCTATGGAATTGGAAGTTTTAAACTTTCCCCACTCATAAAGAACTTCTAAGCTTCTAGCTTCTAAGTATTAAAGCAACAATATAAATGCCTGGGGAAAACAAATCAAATAGCTGGACTGTTTGAACCTAAAAAGAATGACAGTATAATAGACATATCAGAAAAGAAACATTCTGAGAATCAGTAATGTATCTGTAGCTATGGAGATCAATTTATAAATATAGCATATTGGAGATAGTAGTTGTTTGATAGTCAAGGGTATATGGATTCCTTGGGCATAGAAAACTTTAAAAGGAATAGATTCCTCTGCAGAATTACAGCAAGCTGAGATTTATTATTGCTTTGATTTTAAAATCGTAAAATGGGGGAAGTTATAAGTAATCAAAGTATAATAATAAAAGCAGTAAGATGAAAAAGAACAAAACATTTAAATAAATGAAAATACTTGTGTAAACAAAAAGTATTTAACTAGGTACTAAAAATGCAGTGATAGTAGCACTCGTGTTTACATGAGAAGTTCCATAATTGGAGACTGCAAGAGAGAGGACTCACTGCTATGCAATGTATCCAAGCTATTTTAAAAAATACTTTCTGACCATATTAAACATGGACTGGATATTATAGCCAGAGGTGGTCCTTCAACTATTTGATACCACTCAGGGTTTTAAAGAGAGGCAGATCCAGCTTATTTAGACTTAGGCCAGATCCACAGTTTCTGTTTGCCCCATAATCAATTTGTCATTCACCCTATCCTGAGTGTAAGAACAATGCTTCACCTAGTCCAGGGATTGGCAACCCACGACTATGGAGCTGCATGTGGCTCTTTGACTTCTCTGCTGTGGCTCCCTGCCGAACCAGTAAATTTCTTCTGAAGTTCAGCAAACAGGCTGATCCCACTACTGGCTGGCCCTGCCCCTCCCCCCTCCCCGTCACTCCTCGCCCAGCCTGAAAAGGTAAGAGCAAAAATGGGGATGAAGAAGCGGCCGGGACTGATTCTCTGGTGCCTCATCTCTTGTTGGGTCTAATACATGCTTCTTCCAGCCCTTGTTGGTGCTGAGCGTGCCTCAGTTGCTCGGGGAGATGTGCAACTTGCTCTTTGCTCTGAGATTCTGGCCTGACCCGGCTGCAGCCTTGCTTAGATGAGGGCTGGCAGGATGGGAGGAGGAGATGACAGAAAGGAGGACGGGCCCTTAGCGCCCATCTGTGGCTTTAAACCTTGCATGGGGGACATTTGTCGCCTGGAGAATGCTTTTCAATCAACGCTGCCAGTGGCCTACTCCACTGGAGGAGTAAAGAAGCTCAGGTCAGTGGGAAGCGGGACTGGCCCTGCCGAACCTTGCAAGCCCAATCTGCGGATCAGGCTTGGAGAAAGCTGGAATGCCCTCGCCAAAGATGCTCGCCCATCAGCCAGTTAACCTGCCCACCCCGTGTGCCTTTGCTGCACTTGGGCCAAGCCCAACCACTCACTTGAGAGTCTCCCCGCTAGTGGGTGCCCTCCTGGCCAGGGCATCACAAGTAGAGGAGAATGGTTGTCTTCAGGGAAGGCTCCACCGCAGCTTGCGCTCATTCCTCAGCCAGCCTGGATTTCTGAAAGTTGCCAAGAAGAAAGAAAAGGAGTAGCAAAGGGGCCCAATGAGACTTTACCAGATCAGCGCAGCCTTGCAAGAGAGAGAGAAAAGAGACAGAGAGAGAGACAGGGGGGGAGAGAAAGAGAGGAGAGTGAGAGGAGGAGGAGAGAGAGAGAGACAGGAGATAGAGTAGAGAGAGAGGAGAGAAATAGAAATAGAGAAAGGGAGAGGTAGGAAGAGACAGAGAAAGAGGCAGAGAGAGAGAGAGAGAGACATAGAAAGGTGAACAACACACCTGAGGCCAGGTGTGGCAAGAGATTGTGGGAGAAGAGGGGTGAGGCAGGGCCAGGAGGGGCAAATTAACAACCGGTTCTCTTCCCTAATGATCGCTGGGTAGACATGGCTGGGGGGAGGAGTCATGTGACTGGGTGGGACTGAGTGGTGTTGAGTTGGCCACGCCCATTCAGTCACATTGGTTGTTAAATTATTGGCTTCCGGTGTTTTCTTATCTGAGAGAAATGGGTCCAAATGGTTCTTTGAGTGTTTAAAGTTACAGACTCCTGACCTAGTCCAAGCCTTCTGCAAATACACTCCCCACCTCTGTTTTGAAAAGTACTTCAGAAATATTGTTTTACCTTAGAAGCCTTGTTAAAACATTATGAGTATTTAATTAACTGTGCTTTATTCCTATTTAGTGACATCTGCAACTCCAATTGCCTGTAGTGCTTGACTTGTCCATTGTTTCTGGTTGCTGATGATTTTTTTCACGATGAGTTGCTATGGTCTTAGCTAGTCAGCAGCTTCCCTTTTTTTTCTTCCAATTGATGCAATGGCTCATAAACATCATGGAGTCTAGTATATTCATTCCATTCCATTCTGAGCGCAATCTTATATTTCCTAGCCATCCTCTTTCTTTCTTACACTTTCTTACACTTCCATTGTTCTGCAATAGTTCTCCCTCCTTAATGTTTGAACAATGTTACAAAGTATCAATGAATAGTACTTCCTCGCTTCCTTGAATTTCAGCTATCAGTTCTTTATTGACACAAAATTTCTACCCACCACTGTGAAAGAAAGGAACAATTTGTTCCCTCTACTTTAACAATGGTAGCTTTGAAGCTATGGTGTAGTAACTTCAAAGGAGAAACATGGGAAAGATGTGTAAAGCCATTCATGTATGTATGTAGCCATTCATGTATCTAATGAGAAACAAATGAATAGGAAGTAGTAAGAAAGTTGCAATATTTAAAAGGAGAAGGCAGGAACTTGTAACACCATCAACACATAAGCCAGGTAGCAAGCGTTGCCTTCCCTATATATAGCCCAGCAACAAGGATAGTTTTCCCTTCTTGGATGGAAAGAGCAGGATAGTAGAATGATCAATCAGATACTGTGGTATCACCATACCTCTCTTCTCTAGATGGGAATTTTTAAATCCAGTTTTCAGGAACAGGTGGAGAAACATGGGAGACAATCAGTATAGGTTTCCAGGTAGAATTGCTACTAAAGGAAATGAGTAGCCAATATAGTTCCTTCAGAATGGATATGTTATTCAATTTGACTACATTATTCACAGTACTAGCTGTTGTAGTCTGAACTAACTCACACATTATCTTTAAGGCTTTCTTATATACTGCTTAAACTAACCTAGTTAGAAAGTTACTAGAGTATAAACCACAATAGCGAGCTTTTTCCACAGTGGTCCCTATTCTATGGAACATTCTTCTTTTGGAGATTAGAATGGCACTAGCCCTGTTAGCCAGTGCCTAAGATGCTGAATGTGTTAAGGGCACCATTTCTTGGCTGTCTTGTTAAGTGGCCAAATATCTTAGCTGCTGTGTTTTTTAAATTTGGATGTTTCTGCTAGTTTTTATTGTTTTAAAATGTTCTTAGTATTTTAATAGTTTTGAAGAAAGAGTCATTGACTGAGATAAGCAGCTATAAAAATTCAGTGAATTAATGTTGTGCAACTATACTCATTAGCAAATTCATCTTTTCCTTTGCGTCATCAATTTGATACTCATTTATATTATACTTTAGACTTAAGCCCAAATCTACTACCAGACATTTAGACTACTATTTTCCTCATTCTCTTGTTCAGCTGTTTCAGGGATTGTACAAGCCACATTTTGGAGAGCTACATATATTAATAACTTTTATCTGTATTGATCAAATACTCCTTGGACAATTTACTTTTCTTTCTTGTTCCTAACATTTGAAGAATATTTATTCAATGAATCCTGTTTGATCTTCACATATGGTTTTCTAACCAAGTTTACTTTTTTATCATTGTAGCTCATCATTCCTTCTGAAAGGAAGCAAAACCATAGAGATGATCCATATGCAATTTCCATTCAAAGTTCTGAAATGATTGCTACAAATGCTAGACATTCAGCATACTGTAGACACTCTGATTTGGAAGCAGCATTCCAAAACTTCAAAGACTCTACATTCTTCAGTAGAACTTTCACAGAGTTTCCCAAATCTTCTGACTGTTTTAATCTTTTGCATCCCATTTTTGAAAGGCATGCCCATGAACAAGATACAAAACTGCACGATATCTATAAAGGTATTATTATTCCTCAACTGAATAAATGTGCACTCAAAACCTCAGCTGCGTCAGATGTTTGGGCAGTGCATTTTTCTCAATTTTGGATGGACTATGAAGGAATGAAGAGTGGGAAAGGACGGCCAATAAGTTTTGTGGATTCATTCCCACTTACAGTTTGGATTTGTCAACCTATGAGATATGAACAGTCACACAAAGAGCCTTTTTGCAATCAGGACTCTCTCAACATTCTGAAAAGTGAGTCTTGTGACCTTGCTGATCGCCTACAGCATAAAAAACGTCTGAAAGAGTATTATAGTACTGAGATGGAAGCTTTCCCCAGTGGTAGTGAAAATTTGTGCTCCTCTAAAAACACTTCAGGATCTCAGTCTGCATATGTTGCAGACATTCATGTTTTACTTCATATTCAAAAACATGTAAGCATGCAGATAAATCATTACCAATATCTTTTCTTACTTTACCTACAAGATTCCCTTGCGTTACTCCTGGACAACTTGATGAAGGATGTAGAGACTGTGACAGGGAACCCAGCAAAAGAGGCAAATGCCTGTATTGGGATCTTATTGAAAAGTGCTGACATAGCTTTGTTGCTTCATCCACTAGTGCAAGGAAGCATATGCAACCCTCCTGTTTTAGAACAAGGCGGTCCAGGGACATCAGATCTCTTACCCATGGAAAACAGAGAAGCTTATGAATCAGAAAGCAAGCTAGTTTCTACTTCTACTACACAGATGAACAATTTAGATACTAATGTTGTAAGCAATTGTGGGTCTCTGAATACTAATCTTAATCTTCTGATAGATCCAGTTTTAAAATCAAATAGTGACATGAATTTGCCAAGTGAAAGTTCATTTTTGAATGATACAGCAGAAAAACTTTGGAGGAAAGTGAATGAAGAAAGCAATAGTGGGCTTTTCAGTCATAGTGATTCAGAAGAAATTTGTGAATTACTAAGTGACAATTCCTTTCCAAGAGAACTGGCTGATATGTCAAATTGCAGAGAAGACAATATCAAAATACTGATGGGCAAGGAAGAAGAGAAAAGCGGTTTCTCAAATAACAAAAGTAAAGCAGAATGCTCAACTGTTAAAGTCATAGAAACTGAAACAGATTCTGTGGGACAGTCTGAGAAGTTTGAAAATGGCAAAGAAAAATCGAACACAGCAAAAATGCTTGCATTTCAGTCTTCATTAAGGTACAGAAAATATTCTATAAATTAACATGGTTTAGGTCCTGGACAGTAGAGTAAAATTAGAGGGATTAAAGGTGTTCTGAGCCTTTAGATTACTTGTTGATACTACAAAGCTGGAAGCTGGCTGTCAAGTTTTTAATATGTTTTAATATATTGCATTGCATCTGTTCTGTATTATAGTCATAATTTACCTGTTAAATCCTGTTTTCCATATATTTCTTTTGGCAGCAGCTAGCATATCTATAGGAATGCTCCATGTAGTTCTGAATGATACAATATATTGAAACAATAATCAGTATGCAGCTGGAGCTAGAGAAAAGTCCCTTGTGGTTGAAATGAATCAGAAGGCATCATTTTTTCATACTCCTACCTATTACATTCTTATGTTACAAATTCATTTATAAATGGTGGCGGTTGTGAATATTGCATGGATTTCCTACAATACTTACTTTAGGAAATTTATGAAAAATGCAGTTGCCTGCTAGATAAAGGATTTTATCCGGGATCACTTAAAACAAAATCACAAATCTATCATCTTTTAATATGTACATATATTGGTTCTAAATATAGGATTGTAATATGACTACTGAATGCCAGTGTGAATATATTATTTGGTATAATTACTACTTGTGATTTCAGAATATATTTTCATCAATATTTCTTTCAGAATATATTTCCATCAACATTTCTTTTAATTACATATTTTAAAGGATTTTATTTATTTTGTAATTTTCTCTACTTTAAGTAATGGTTTCCTAATATCTTTATATCAAAAAGTGGAAAGCCTAAGGAATCGTGCCAGTCCAATCTCCCTGCATTCTCTGTTTCTTATAAGAACATGAAGAAAAGTCCATCACAAGCCTCCTTGGATACCATTTCTACTGATAGTATCTTCTTTGAGGAGCACTACTTGGAAAGTGATGGAAGTGACAGCCAAAGCTTTTTGGAAAAAGGTGTACAAACTTTCTGACACACTTTTGAATATAATCAATACTACCTCTTTTCTTCACAAGTACAAGAACTAACTTTATTTCATGCTTTAAAAATATTTTATAGATTTCAGATGTATCCTTTTCGCTTACATAAACAAATTACCATAATTAGAAAATATGATATATTGATAGCTCTTTCATTTGTTTGATTGGTTTAATATATCACCAGAGAGTCAGAGTTTCAGATAACTGCCAGTATGATTGCAAGTCAGCTGAAATTCATCCATAGCATATTCATCATTGATGAATTTTAATTATAGTTAAATGGGGATTGTAAATTCTTATACACACACACATACTATTATTAAGCATGAAATTGTGTTTTGCATTGAGCATATTTACTATAATTTGCAAAGTTATGGGTACTTTTTTATTTACTGTTACATTTTCAAAATTTAAAAACTTTAGAGAAGTTTTAAATAAAATGCAAGAAAGAATTCAAACAATCAGGTTTCTTTGAAGCTTTATAGTAGGAATCTGCATCCTACTTTGGTTAAACTTTGTGCTGAATATTCCTGTCTATCTGCAGTCTCTCTGTCTATCAACTAACTAGATCACAATGTATCCTTTTTATCTCTTCGTCCCATTTTAAATAGCAAAATTTAATCAACAGTTTATTTTATGTAGTTTGATGTGCAACTAGATTAAGCTACCTTAAATGTTTGCATGTGAATATTCAATCTTTATTCACAAAACATCTCTTTTTTCATAATGTGAATATGCCAGCTATCTTATCCAATAAACCAGTGGAAAATATACCTGATGAAGGCACAGAGAATGAAAATTATGGTGAATCATCTCCAGATGTCCTCAGTGCCATTTCAGAGTGTACTCAGGATGCTAGTGAAGAAATGGTAATACTCCAAAAATAAAGAACACTTTTAGATATCTAAACAACTTTTTGGAAAACTAAAATACTTCTTTTAATTGTAGAATTTGGGGAGGGGGGTTAATGCATAGCCTTGATTTAAAAAATGGTGCTTGCGAAACAAAAATGCAATACAGTTTACTATTTTACTGTTGTCATAAAAGTTAAATAAACTCAAGACTCTACTAGATGATTAGAGTTTCAAAATGCTTCACTAACCAAAAATAGAATAAAATGTTGTCTTGTTCAACTATAATTTTCAGGAAATCGCACCTGAAACCTTAAATCCCTAGAGAAGAGGAAGTAATGGGGCTAGCAGATTTAATTAGTTAACAAACAGTCCCCTGTGTTTTCTCCAGACAAGATGGATATCTTTGGTTGGTAGAAGGACTATTTGGAAAAATGGCTTATATGGGGCAGTTGAAGAGTTACAGTGGTGCTTTAAAGTTTGTGAACCCTTTTTGATTTTCAATGTTCCTGCATAAATATACTTAAAATAATCATCTGTTGTCCACCCATGTTCTAAAAGTAGATAAAGAGAATCCAATTAAAACAAAGGACCACATTACATTTATTCACATTACATCCCATTACATTTATTCATTTATTTATTGAGCAAAATGATCCAAAGCTACGTATTTGTGTGTCGGCACAAGTATGTGAGCCTTTGTTTTTAATGATTGATGTGCCCTGCTTGAGCAACATTTTTGACATCTTTTGATCAATCCTACATATAGACTTGGAGGAATTTTAGTTGATTCTTCTTTATAGAACAGCTTCAGTTCAAGGAGGTTGTTGGACTTCCTCTTGTGGATTACTCACTCCAGGTCCTTCCACAACAACATTTCTATAGGATTAAAGTCAGTCAGGACTCTGACTTGATTGTTCCAAAACATTAACTTTTTCCTACTTTAACTAATCTTTGGTGGCAATACTTATGTGTTTTGGGTCATTGTAAGATAGTCAGCAGAACTTTCTAGGGACCATATTTAAACCCTGGATTTCCATTACAGGTAATCATCGATTTATGACCACAATTGAAGCCAACATTTCTGTTGCTAAGCAAGGCAGTAGTTAAAGGAGTTTTGGCCCATTTTAGATTAGATTAGATTCAACTTTATTGTCCTTGCACATGAACACAGGCAATGAAATGCAGTTAGCATCTAACCAGAAGTGCAAAACAACAATGAAGTATGTGTATATAAAATATATAACTATATATGAATATACAGAACATCTATGAATATACAGAATATATGTCTATGGAAGGAATATATACGACTGTACAGAATGTTTATGAACATATTGAATATAAGTATAATGCACAGAGTTTATACAAGATATATATTATCGGGGAAATATCGGTGTGTATGTGGGGATAGACGAGTTGAGGAGTTCAGTAAGGAGACCGCTGTAAGTAGAAGCTGTTCCTTAGCCTGCTCGTCTTGGACTGCAGGCACGTGAACCTCTTCCCAGATGGAAGAAGGGTAAACAGTTTATGGGCTGGATGGGAGGAGTCCTTAACGATGGCTGTGGGCTTTTTGCAGACATCGTTTCCTCTGAATGTCCACAATGGCAGGAAGTGGGATCCCTATAATGCGTTGGGCAGTTTTCACCACCCTCTGTAATGCCTTCCTTTCTTTAATGGTGCAATTTCCATACCAGACTGAGATACAGCTGCTTAGGATGCTCTCGACTGCACAGCGTTAGAATTTGATCGGAATAGTTGGGGAAAGGTGATTCGTCCTCAGTAATCTCAGAAAGAAGAGGCGCTGGTGACCTTTCTCGATAAGGCTGGTGGTGTTGATCTGCCAAGACAGATCCTCAGAGAGGTGGATCCCCAGGAACTTGAAGCCTTTCTTGTCACAGTTGTTAGATGAATGACTGCAGTTGTTAAGTTAGTATTTCAGTTGTAAAGTGAATCTGGATTTCCCATTGACTTTGGTTGTCAAAAGATTTCAAAAGGTGATCACATGACCCCAAGGCACTGCCACTGTCATAAATATGAGCAAGTTACCAAGGGTCTGAATTTGATCATATGACCATGGGAATGCTGCAACAGTCATGAGAAAAATGACCATAAACCACTTTTTTCAGTGCCGTTGTAACTTTGATCACAGAACGAAAGGTTGTAAGTAGAGGACTACCCATATTAAATGGTTGTCTAGCTTCTCGGAAGTCTTTTTTTGCATCTGAAAACTTTTCCAGCTGCATTGATTCTGTCTGAGGTACTATATTGCCTGTATCCAATGTTTTTACAGGAGGTCATTAAGATGTATTACACATCTATACTTAGATATATACTTGTAATTTGATGAATATATAATTAGCATATTTGATTTAGCAAAGCATATTCTCAGTCTTTAGTAGCTAGAAATACTAAAAATCTAAGCAAATGTGAAAAAACAGACTACAGTGGTTGCTATTAGCTTCTATAATAATACTGCTAACTTAGATCAGATATAAACAACTTTATTTAGCAGTATGCAGAATATTTTGAGATCAAAAGTTTTGCCTAAAACCCCCCAAAATTGTCTCAAGCTATTTCACCCATCCTATAAAGTATTTTGAAGCATTTATGGAATGGTAGGAACAATGCATGTTAAACTTGAAACAATTGTTTTTTAACCCAAAATGAAGTATTTCAAAGTAGAAACATTTTAAATGTGAAACAATGTGTACATCCCTGATTCACAGAGTGAGCAGCAAAATAAAGCTGCTAAATTATACTAAGTATTTGAAAAAGAAAAAAAATCTGTCTGAATCTTAATAAATTATCTGCATTTTTTGTTTTGTTGACAGATGTCAGTGGTAGTTTTTAAAATATTTGGTATTAATGGTGAAATTGACATCAGAGGTGAAGACACAGAAGTATGCCTTCAGATAAATCATGCTTTACCAAATCAGCTGGGCAATATCAGTGTTCGACATTATCTCTGCAACCGAACAGCAGGTAAGAAATAACATAAAAGGGCACTAACAATATTTTCACTTTAATAACAGTATCTTGAACAACTGCTCTTTTTGTTAATGGATTATGAAAACTACATTGTCATGTTGGACACATATAGTTTAGAGGGCTATAAATATGTGTATGTTCTTTTAAAAAAAAAAATCGAACCTGATAGTAATGCTTTTTTAAAAAACTTCAGCAATTGAAACAACCACTCATCTTGTTGAGCACTTGTATCAGATGTATATAGTTGATATTGTAACAATGCAAGTTATTTGTCACCATAGAAAAAGGAAGAGCAGATTCTAAAACTAACAGATATAGAGTGCCCTGATTTTCCAAAAGAGACAAGACCTGTTTTCTCTATGCTGAAAAAAATTCAAGGAAATTGATAGGAGTTTTGCAGCCATTGATTGCCCCATCTCTCCCTCCTCCCCTCTTTCTCTACACATACTCACACATACTCCTCATTTGAAAGTACAGTTCTTGCTGGAATTTTTGCATTATAATCTTCTTGTTTGAATTAATTGCTTTAATCTAGATTGCCTAGAGGGAAGCTTGACAGTATTATTGTCAATACTTAATACTATTCAATACATCTTAACATGAAGAGATTCTATGGAGTTTGTAATATCAGCATTGGGACAAATGACTTAAGCATATAAAAATGCATGAAAGTATGAGAGGAAGAACACTTTCTATAAGGGTTAACCATTTCTACTTTTAATGTAAAATTATGGAGGCACTACTTATCAAAATGTAGATCCCTTTATTTGGTCTGCTTTTATATCATATTAAATATATATTGATTCGGAGACTTCTAATGATGTCGCGTCATGGCAGTGCAGGAGAACTTCGCTCTGATCTCCTGCATCAGGGTTTTTACCTTGGATAGCCGTTCGTGGTGTGGTTTGATCCTGGAGGGATCACCAAAGTGAGGAGAGACTCTTGGAGTCCAATCGGGAGTTGCGATCCCAAAGCGGCGATGAAGAGAGCCCGAAGTCCAGGGTGAAAGAAGTCAGTCTGTCGTGGGGAGACCCGAGGATGCGACGAGCCATCAGTAAAGGAAGCAGTGAGGAGATAGCAAACTGAGATTGGGCAAGATATCGGTAATAAAAACACTTTTTGGATTACAACTGGAGTACTGTTTGAAGAAGAACTGCTTGTATTATTGATATCCAGAGTGAAAAGGGTGAAGGTGGAAAGTGGCGGCAGTGATCTAGTTTCCTACCCCCAACTCTGGGAAATAGTGGAAATACAACTTTAAAAAGAAAACTGAGAAGGAGAGGCAAGTGTATATTGCTGGAAAGAGCCTTCTGTTATTAACTGTTTGAAGCGAGATCGCTGAAAACATTCTGTTTGAGAAAGGGATTTGGACAGAACTTTGAGAAAGTCTTGAGGAGTGATGGTGCAAACTCTGGAGGTGACCATTGAGAGTGGCAAACGTCGGTAAATTGTATCAACGTAACTGGAGTGACAAATAGAACTGAGAACGGAACGGAATCCCTTCTACTGAGGTTCCTATTTTTCCTTTTGAATTTATTGGACTTGGATAGTTTATCTCATATTTATTTACTTTATATACTCAAATAATAAAAGATTAATATTGATTGGTTATTTTATATAGAAATTTATTTGGAAAGTGATATTTAATTTCTCTGTTTTGTATCTTGCCCCCTTTTCCCTTTCTCTCTCTCATATATACACTGCTCAAAAAAATAAAGGGAACACTTCAACAACACAATGTAACTCCAAGTCAGTCACACTTCTTTGAAATCAAACTGTCCACTTAGGTAGCAACACTGATTGACAATCAATTTCACATGCTGTTATGCAAATGAAATAGACAACAGGTGGAAAGCATAGGCAGTTAGCAAGACATCCCCAATAAAGGAGTGGTTCTACAGGTGGTGACCACAGACCACTTCTCAGTTCCTATGCTTTCTGGCTGATGGTTTGGTCACTTTTGAATGCTGGTGGTGCTTTCACTCTAGTGGTAGCATGAGACGGAGTCTACAACCCACACAAGTGTCTCAGGTAGTGCAGCTCATCCAGGATGGCACATCAATGCGAGCTGTGGCAAGAAGGTTTGCTGTGTCTGTCAGTGTAGTGTCCAGAGCATGGAGGCGCTACCAGGAGACAGGCCAGTACATCAGGAGACGTGGAGGAGGCTGTAGGAGGGCAACAACCCAGCATCAGGACCGTGACCTCTGCCTTTGTGCAAGGAGGGACAGGAGGAGCACTGCCAGAGCCCTGCAAAATGACCTCCAGCGAGCCACAAATGTGCTTGTGGCTGCTCAAACGGTCAGAAACAGACTCCATGAGGATGGTATGAGGGCCCGATGTCCACAGGTGGGGGTTGTGCTTACAGCCCAACACCGTGCAGGATATTTGGCATTTGCCAGAGAATACCAAGATTGGCAAATTCGCCACTGGCACCCTGTGCTTTTCACAGATGAAAGCAGGTTCACGCTGAGCACATGTGACAGACGTGACAGGGTCTGGAGACGCCATGTAAAATGGTTTGCTGCCTGTAACAACCTCCAGCATGACTGGTTTTGCAATGGGTCAGTAATGGTGTGGGGTGGCATTTCTTAAGGGAGCCGCACAGCCCTCCATGTGCTTGCTAGAGGTAGCCTGACTGCCATTAGGTACCGAGATGAGATCCTCAGACCTCTTGTGAGACCATATGCTGGTGCGGTTGGCCCTGGGTTCCTCCTAATGCAAGACAGTGCTTGACCTCATGTGGCTGGAGTGTGTCAGCAGTTCCTGCAGGATGAAGGCATTGATGCTATGGACTGGCCCGCCTGTTCCCCAGACCTGAATCCAATTGAGCACATCTGGGACATGTCTCGCTCCATCCACCAATGCCACATTGCACCACACACTGTCCAGGAGTTGGGTGATGCTTTAGTCCAGATGTGGGAGGAGTTCCCTCAGGACACCATCCGCCACCTGATCAGGAGCATGCCCACATATTGTAGGGAGGTCATACAGGCATGTGGAGGCCACACACACTACTGAGTCTCATTTTGACTGGTTTTAAGGACATTACATCAAAGTTGGATCAGCCTGTAGTGTTTTTTTCCACTTTAATTTTGAGTGTAACTCCAAATCCAGACCTCCATGGGTTGCTAAATTTGATTTCCATTGATAATTTTTGTGTGATTTTGTTGTCAGCACATTCAACTATGTAATGAACAAAGTATTTAATAAGAATATTTCATTCATTCAGATCTAGGATGTCTTATTTTTGTGTTCTCTTTATTTTTTTGAGCAGTGTATTTGATTTAAGGTAGACTAATGAACTCAGTATATTGATCAGTATACTGACAATTTAAACAACTGCTCTTTCTTTCTCTTTCTTATCCTCTCTCTTTGTTGGATATTGTGGACTATTAAGATTTAAGAATTGTCAATTTGAATTTTGAATTTGTTTAGAAGAGCAATAGATGAAGTACTATAACAAACGTAAATATTTGCATCTGGCTATAATATTGTAGGATACTTACTTATTTGATTAACCTGATTAACTATTAGATTATTTGAGACTTGACATCAAACCACATTTATTAAGATTTATTAACATGCTAATTTATTTCTAATTGAGAAGCTAGACTAATAACGACTGATTTGCTTTTAAAAGATTGAGTGTATAGTTGATTAACTGGCAATTTTTAAAACTAGCAGTGACAAGAAATTAATTTAATTAATTAAATAACAATAGAAATTTCTAATTAATTAATAGAGGAAAATTAAAAGTCTTAAATTATTGATAAAGTTGATGGTAGTTGGTAACTCGATCCGGGATAATATAACTAGAATAGTGGATGAACAGTACAAAATTATTAAAGATATGACAAGTTAGCACTACCTCTATCACGAAAACTGGGAGAAAATCTGTACCAACAATATCACTACCCAGTCCCACGACATCGGCCCAACGAACGATTGAAGGGATGTTGGCCCGGGAGAAGCCCAACACTTCAACTGGCACCCGATTGGTTCAAGCTCCCTTGTTGGCAATTCAAGGAACAATGTTGGCACTACAGGAGTCAATATCAAAAAACTGTACTGAAAGTAGAGCCAATAGAGAAACAATGAAAACAGAATTAAAGAATGAAATAGGGGAAATGAAAATTGAAATCATGAACTTGGATGGAAAAATAGGCCAGATTCAGGAACCCATTAGGTTAAATGAAGAAAAGATTAGAATAATGGAAGAACAAGCCAACCAAATGGAGAAGAAATTAGAACATATGAAACAAAAAATTACAGACCAGAACAAAGAAATGGAAGAGACCTTGATCCATCTCGAGATGGACAGAGCCTCCTACTACCTCAGATTTCAAAATGTTGAGGAAGATAGAGAAGAAAATGTAGCACTGGTAATGGCTGAAAAACTAGCGGAATTCTTACAAAGAGATAAAAATGAGATAGTAAATGAATTGGATGATGTGTACAGATTTCACACAAGCTATGCGAGGCGGCACAGACTTCCTCAGGAAGTTCATATCAGGCTTGCTAGGAGGCGAGTTAAGGATATAATTTACAGGATCTCAATGGAAGAAACAATAAAGTATAAAGGTAGAGAAGTGATTGTGCTGAAACAGGTGCCAAGAAGAATCTGTGAGCAGAGGAAGGATTATCGATTCTTCACTAACTATCTTAACTTAAAAAAGCATTTCTTTTAGATGGATCACTCCAGACGGTAACATGGAAGGAGAAGAGAGTGAAAATAGACAGTTTAACCAAGGCACAAGACTTTTTTGAACAAATAGGAGGAACAGAAGAGGAATTGAGTAGCAGAGACAAGCCCGAGACTTCAAGCCAAGAAGAATCACAACCTAAAACTAGAGGAGGGAGAGAGAGTAAGAGAAGGAAAGAGGTGAAGAAATAGCTGCCTGAAAAGAGATAGGAGTGAGAACTAGGAGTCAAACAACAACTAGAACTAACGAGGGATAGAAGTAAGAGGGTAAATGGAAAGAGGAATGAAACTAATATCTATGAATATCAATGGATTAAATGACCCATCTAATAGGAAGATAATATTTTTTAAATTAGAGAAACAGAGAGCTGATATAATTTGTCTCCAAGAGGCTCATATTAAAATACAGGATCAGAGACACTTACAAAATAAAAAATTGGGGAAAATATACATAATATTGGCAGAAGTAAAAAAAAGAGTTGTACTATACATTAAAGAGGAAATAACTTCAAAACTGATCTATAATGATACAAAGGGGAGAATATTAATGGTAGAGGTGGTCATACAAAATAAAAACATGCTATTAATGGGGATATATGCCCCTAATTAAAATCAGAATGAATTTTATAAAATTTTATATGAGAAATTGGTAGAAATTGGCAACCCAAGAATTTGTATATTTGGAGATTACAATGCAATTACAAGTAACAGTCAAGACTATGCATGTGAACAAAAACATGAAAAAAAAGGAATATATTGCCCAAGAGATTTTTGAGATGGCCGAAGAATTAGAACTAGTGGATGCATGAAGGAAGTTGAACCCAGGGGTGACTCAGTTCACTTTCTACTCCAACCCGCATAAGTCATGGTCTAGACTAGGTATGGCATGGCTAAAAAGTGACTTATTTAAGGAGATTCAGAATATAAAGATTTTAACTGGGCAGATCACAAACTGTTACAGATAACTTGGAAAGATTGAACCCACAAGAAAAGCAGATGGACACTTAACTTGCAATTACTGAAAGAAAAAAGCTACATCCAAAAAATTAGGGAAGAATTAATTGGCTTCTTTAAATTTAATAACAGGATACCTCATTGCAGAATCTCTGGGACACAACGAAGGCGCATTTAAGGGGAATATCTATAGCATATACAGTAAATAGAAATAAAAAAGATGGGAAAAACAAAATACCCTAACAAAAAATTAGAAGATTTGGAAAATAGACAAATGGAAACTCCGGGAGATGAGCAAATTAGAAACGAGCTGGCACTAGCTAAGCATAAAATGAACATTTTAGACCAGGAGGAACTAATCAGGAAGCTACAATATACAAAACAAAATTATTTTGAACACACAAATAAACCTGGTAGGTGGCTAGCGTACCAATTGAAAAAAGAAAACCAAAAAAGAACGATATACCAATTAGAGGACAAAAATGGAATAATAGAGACTGATTTGGAAAAAAAGAAGATAATTGTAAGACAGTATTTTGAGAACTTATATAAGCAAGATACAGTCGACCTATACAAAATAGAAGAATATTTGAAAGAAGGAGCTTCATACCCATTACCAGAGGACAAAAAAGAGTTACTAAATAAAGAAATAACCTTGTGAATTAAAAGAGGCGATTAAAAAACCAAAAAGCAATAAAGCACCAGGCCCAGATGGATTCCCAAGTGAGTTATACAAAGAGATAGGAGAAATATTAGAAAATGTGTTGTGAGAGATTTGCAATGAGGTATTACTGGAAGCTAAAATTCCTGAATCATGGAAGGAAGCTTATATAACACTGATCGCCAAAGACGGTGCAGATGCCAATCAAATAATGAATTATAGACCAATATCCCTTCTAAATTCAGATTATAAAATCTTTATGACTGTAATGGCAAAAAGATTAAAGAAAGTGCTTAACGACAAATTTCACCCTGATCAAAATGGATTCCTTCCCATGAGGCAGATTAGGTATAATACGAGAACGATAATAGATATACTAGAATTTTATGAATTGCACCCAGGAAACCAAGTGGCCCTTGTTTTCCTGGGCGCGCAAAAGGCCTTTGATCATCTAAATTGGGATTTTATGAAGCATCAGATTAACTTGATGGAATTTGGTGGTAATTTTGCAAAAATGCTAAACTCAATTAATGCCACACAAAAGGAAAATGTATTGATAAATGGAGAAACTACTAAACCATTTGAGATAAAGAAGGGTGTCAGACAGGGATGCCCGATGTCACCCCTGCTTTTTATAACAATTCTAGAAACATTATTGGACAGAATTAGATTGAACAAAGAAATCAAGGGAACAAAAATTAAAAGTCAAGAGTATAAATTACTAGCTTTTGCTGCTGACATGGTATTTGTCATAGAATAACCAATAGATTCAGGACCAGTATTATTAAATGAAATAGACAAATTTGGCAGGATTAAAAATTAATAAGGAAAAGACTAAAATGCTATTTAAAAACCTAACAAATAGTAAAAAAAAAAACCTAGAGGAAATGATGGGATTACAAATTGTGAATAAGATTAAATATTTAGGCATTTGGTTAAGACCTAGAACATCAATTATACCAAATTATTAAAACAAATTGGGAAACAAAAAAATCTTAACACGATTTACAAATAGGATAGCACGCATTTTTGTGGAACCCAAATAGTAAAAATCATTCATATTTTTCCAGACACACTTTACGTAAATTTCTGATTAAAATTTGGACAGATATCAGAAGGAACCACTACACTAAAATTCTGAGGTGGTTTTCAACAATGGAGGTGATGTTCCTTCTTAACACGATGGATATTAGCAAAAAGCTCAAATACCACCAAATTCTAGACAATGAGGGAAAACTTAAATTGATTCAGGAATTAGAAACCCAAGAAATAGCTATTGACAACTGGTCCTACTTTCAAATAAGAATGAGATATAATAAGGATGTAAAAGAATATGGATTTGAAATAAAAGATACTCAATTAGATAAAATACTCCTGGGTCCGGAGAAAAATATGATATCTAAATTATACAATTACCTATTAGAATACAAATTGGCTGAGGAAATTGTGAAAGGACCAATGCTAGCCTGGGCAAAAAAAATTGGTTATAATATAGATTTGGACGACTGGGAGGAAATTTGGCAAAGGAACCTTACATTAACAAAATCAATATCATACAAGGAAAACTTATATAAAATGATATATAGATGGCATCTGGCACCCTCTAGATTAGCTAAAATATATCCAACAGCAAATCCAAGCTGTTGGAAATACAAAGAGAAATACGATACTTATTTTCATCTTTAGTGGATATGCCTGGAGATTAAGAAATATTGGACAAGGTTCCACTGTCATCTCTGCTGCTTGTGTTAACATTGGAAGTGTTGAATAGGAATATTAGAGAAGATAAAGAAATAAAAGGAATGAAAATCAAAAAGAAAGAATATAAATTGCAAGCCTTTGCAGATGACCTGGTATTCATATTAGAAGATCCATTGGAAACAACACCTAAATTAATAGAAAAAAATAGAAGAATATGGAAAAGTAGCAGGTTTGAAAATAAATAAAGATAAAACAAAGATATTAACAAATAATATGTTAGCAAGACGAAAGAAAGAGTTGGAAGAAGTTTTAGAAATACAGGTCACAAACAAGGTTAAGTATTTGGTGATATACATTACACCAAGATGTAGCACACTGAAGGAGGATAATTATCTTAAACTCAAACAGCAGATTGCGACAGATTTGACAAAATGGGGAAATTTACAATTATCATTGATTGGGAGAATATCTACAATTAAGATGAATGTATTGCCTAGAATTTTATATCTATTCCAGACAATTCCAATCCGACTAGGGAAAGAGTTTTTTGAAGACTTAAATAGAATTGTGTTGAAATATATCTGGCAGGACAAAAAAGCAAGAATAAAATTAAAACTGTTACAAGATGCAAGAATAAGAGGAGCGTTTGCCTTGCCCAATTGGGAGTTGTATTACCAGGCGACACGTTTGATGTGAGTAAAGGAATGGATAACATTAAGGAACAGTAGACTATTGACCTTAGAAGGGCATGACTTACTGTTGGGATGGCATGCTTTCCTTTGGTACAAGGGAACTAAAACACGGATATTTTAGAAGACATTACATCCAAGAGGCATTGGTTTTGAATTGGGAGAAGATAAAAAGACAATACTATTTAAAAATTCCATTATGGATATCTACCATTGAAGCTTTTTCTTATCCAATAATATACACTGCTCAAAAAATAAAGGGAACACTTAAACAACACCATGTAACTCCCAAGTCGGTCACACTTCTTTGAAATCAAACTGTCCACTTAGGTAGCAACACTGATTGACAATCAATTTCACATGCTGTTGTGCAAATGGAAAAGACAACAGGTGGAAAACATAGGCAGTTAGCAAGACATCCCCAATAAAGGAGTGGTTCTGCAGGTGGTGACCACAGACCACTTCTCAGTTCCTATGCTTTCTGGCTGATGGTTTGGTCACTTTTGAATGCTGGTGGTGCTTTCACTCTAGTGGTAGCATGAGACGGAGTCTACAACCCACACAAGTGTCTCAGGTAGTGCAGCTCATCCAGGATGGCATATAAATGCGAGCTGTGGCAAGAAGGTTTGCTGTGTCTGTCAGCGTAGTGTCCAGAACATGGAGGCACTACCAGGAGACAAGGCAGTACATCAGGAGACGTGGAGGAGGGCGTAGGAGGGCAACAACCCAGCATCAGGACCGCGACCTCTGCCTTTGTGCAAGGAGGGACAGGAGGAGCACTGCCAGAGCCCTGCAAAATGACGTCCAGCGGGCCACAAATGTGCATGTGGCTGTTCAAACGGTCAGAAACAGAAACATACCACCCATGAGGGTGGTATGAGGCCCAACATCCACAGGTGGGGGTTGTCCCTCAGGAGACCATCCATCACCTCATCAGGAGCATGCCCGGTGTTGTAGGGAGTTCATACAAGCATGTGGAGGCCACATACACTACTGAGTCTCATTTTGACTGGTTTTAAGGACATTACATCAAAGTTGGATCAGCCTGTAGTGTTTTTTTCCACTTTAATTTTGAGTGTAACTCCAAATCCAGACCTCCATGGGTTGCTAAATTTGATTTCCATTGATAATTTTTGTGTGATTTTGTTGTCAGCACATTCAACTATGTAATGAACAAAGTATTTAATATTTAATATTTCATTCATTCAGATTTAGGATGTCTTATTTTTGTGTTCCCTTTATTTTTTTGAGCAGTGTATAAAAAGGAACAAACAGATATGGTGATCTATTGAATGAAAAGGGTGAACTTAAATCTATGCAAGCGTTGGAAGAACAAGGTGTAAAAATGAATTGGTTTTCAGAAGGTATTTATGATACGGTGACTGATTTAGACAAAATTTTGATGGGTACCGAGGAAAAGGTAATTAAAAAACTTTATGGACACTTACTAGAATTTAAATTGGAGGAGGAACAAGTTAAAGAAACAATTATTGCTTGGGGGAAAAATTTTGGATATTGGATTGATTTAGAAAAATGGCAAAAATTGTGATCTCAAAATTATAAAATGACAATGTCAACTGCATATAAAGAAAATTTGTATAAGATGTTTTACAGGTGGCATCTACCCCCGACGAGACTTGCGAGAATGTTTAAGAATAAATCAGATAAATGTTGGAAATGTCACCAGATACCTGGTTCATATTACCATATGTGGTGGACATTTTCGGATGCAAAAAAATATTGGACTAATATCCACACATGTTTGGAAAAAATGATAAAATAACATATAGACTTTAAACCAGAGATCTTTTTATTAGGAATTCTACCGGAAATATACAACAAAGAGCTGAAATATTTGATTGTAAGTGTTTTAACAGCGGCTAGAATTGTATTTGCTAAGAATTGGAAAAATGATAAAATACCTATGCAGGAGGAAGTTATTAAGAAAATTATGGACCGTGCTGAAATGAGTAAACTGACATTTGTAATTAGAGAACAAGATGGTAAACAATTTTATATGATATGGGATTTGTTTTATCAATGGTTGGACAAAAAGACATGGTAATGTAATAGACTAGTTAATTCTGTGATAGAAATTTAATAGATTGATATAAAATATAATATGGACATATATAACCATTGGTTGAAAGTAAAACATAAATTTTAAAATAAAATTTGGAATATCTTGTATAAAATGATGGAATAAATAGTTTAGTTGTGGATGATTAATAACTGATAAATATATAAGCATATATTAGTTTGACAATGTGAAAATTGATATAAACTTTGAGTAATGACTACAAAAGGATAGCACAAAAGATTTGTAACCAATTGACACACTGTATGTATATAAAATGGAATATGGTTTTATGTTTTTTTAAAAAAAGAAATATTGGACAAAGATAAGAATATGGATAGAAGAAATTATTGAATGCGGATTGGAGTGGAAACCGGAACTGTTCCTCCTGGGAATGATCAAAGGGGACTGTTCTCCTAACGTGAGATACCTGATCATCCACTTATTAACAGCGGTGTGAATTTCTTTAGCGCAATATTGGAAAAGGCCTAGCGTACCACCGATACACATTATTCAAAAAAGCTATGAATGTGCCGAAATGGAGAGGCTCATGCTTAAATTAAATGGGAAGGAAGACTCAAAGTACTACCTGGTTTGAGATGAATGGTACAGCTGGGTAGAGTGTAGGAAAAAGAGTGTATAGAATGAATGAACCCAAGAAACATTATATATAGCTGTATATATTGAATGTATAAAAATAGCAGTCTCAAGCTTCCCTTCTATTACATAAACATTATCAAGGTTTCATTAATTAAATAATACAGTTATAATACAAAAGAAATAGTAGAGTAACATGTTATTTATTAATTAATATGTAATCAACAAAAGATAAGGAATACTTGCCAATTATTATTTATTATTGCTTATGATGAAATATCCAACCTATTATCAAATGTAATAGAAAGAAATATGTATATTGTTCTATCTACACAATTTTTATTTCTGTATAACTGTATGTTTGTGTTTTTTTAATTTTTTGTAAATAAAATATATTTTAAATGTGAAAAAATATTGATTCATTTAACAACCTATAAAGTTTAAACCTATAACCTAATTCCATATTTAATTCTATAACAGGTTCAGATCCTAAATGTGCAGCTGGGCCAATTAAGCCAACTCCCGAAGTAAGACTAAGATGGGAAAGTGGACCCAGTGCTTTAATACATTCATTGCAATCTGAAAAAACTGGGTTTCTACAATGTCATGTAGAAGATTTTACTGCTGATTTCCTAACTTCTTCACTTATGAACATTCAGCGTTTCTTAGAAGATGACATGCTTGCAGAAGTGATGCCTATGAATGTAAAAATTTCTAATACAAAAATCAACATAAAAGTATGTCATTTTCAGTGAGCTTGATACTGTATTTGTTTGGAGTCTGTATTCACTATATGAATAGGTCAACTTTTATAGAAACTAAAAAATTACTTAATAGTTCCCATAATTGAAACCAATATGTGTACATTTTTAAAAAGTGTTGTTAGATATAAACTGGCTGACATATTTATCTCATATTTAAAATATTAAACAGCAGTGGTTTAATTGTGATCTGTATCTCTGATGTATTTAATTTAGACTTATCACTCTTCAGATGTAGCCATATAACCACTCTCAATAGATAATAGCTAGCTAGACAGATAGCTATCTATAGTAGATATATCTACTATATAGACTGTAATAATAGTAGTAATATTTAATCTCCTTATCCTCTTTACTCTCCCTTTTATTGATAAAATTGTTCTGCTGCTTTGCATATACAGAGTGCTTCTGTAACCAAATTCCTTTTGCCACCTAATCACACTTTTAATGTTCCTACATAATTATAAGTTCTTACTTACCTTGTCACCTGAAAGTTACTTTATTGCCAGAAAATACTTCTGCATGCAGAATTTAGCCTTAACACATGTTAACAGTTTTTATATCTTGTGTTTTCTAGGATGATAGTCCTCGTGATAGTTTGTCTGCTCCTGAATCAGTCCCAGTAACTGTGTATATTGATCTACTTAAGATAGAGAGGAAAGATGATGGCTCATTTTACATTACAGGTAGAACTTTTCTTCCCTTCCCCATATTTAATACTGGCAACATTCAAAGTAAATGTTCCGAAAAATTGATTAAAATGTGCAAGATTTTTTTAAATCTTAACATTTTCATAGTAGTAAGGGTGGGGAAAGCAAACAGCCATTTTTAAAATTTCAAACCAAGTTCTTTAAGTTCTGTCCATTTGTGATTAATTTTATATTTTCGGCTATTATTTTTTTAAAGGTGTATGATGAGAGTTGATCATTAAGTATTTTAAAGTATTAAAATATACAGGAAGTCCTTGGCTTATGAACACAATTGAGCCCAAAATTTCTGTTGATGTGAGACAGTTAAATAAGTTTTCCCCCCTTTATGACTTTACTTGCCAGAGTTGTTAAGTGAATCCCTGCAGCTGTTAAGTTAGTAACATGGTTGTTAAGTAAATCTGGCTTCTCCATTGACTTTAATCAATCAGTCAAAATAGAGCTGGAACGGACCTTGGAGATCTTCTAGTTCAAACTCCTGCTCAACTTTGGTTGTCAGAAGATCACAAAAGCTAATCACATGACCCCAGGCCAGTGCTATTGTCATAAACATGAACCAGTTGCTAAGCATCTGAATTTTGATTAAGTGACCATGGGGCTGCTACAAGAGTCATAGGTATAAAAACCGGATATAAGTCACTTTTTTCAGTGCCATTGTAACTTCAAATGATCACTAAAGAAATGGTTGTAAGTCGAGGACTATCTGTAGACTATCACTTAAACAACATAATTGGAAGCAGAATTTCCATTGCTAAGGGAAGCAATTATTAGATAAAGTATCGGGATCATGCTGCAGTTCCAGTACTCCAGTTGCAGTCATTAGGTGAGGTTTCACGTTTCGCCAGTCCTGTATGAACTGCCAGCTCTGTCTCACTGCCACTTCCTCAGCCAGACCTGGCGAGCTCCCTTTGGCAGACAAGGGTCTACTGTCCTCCTGCATTTGGTGAGTACATCCTGGAGCTGCGCCCTCATCCAGTGCCTGGATTATGGCCACAGTGGGAGAAAGAAGACAACAGAGATCAGCTGGAGACGAGGGGTGGTACAGCCAGCTTGTGGCAGAGTGCAGGGCAGCCCAAAGGGAAAAGATTGATGGGAAAGATGTACATGTTTCAGACGTAAATGTGACCAAACACCAAATTTTGATCCCCTGCAATGGCCATAACTTTGAGAACTGTCAGTAACTATTGTCCATTCACTTTGAATGGTCACTAAACAAGTAGTTGTTAAGCAAGGATTAGCTATAAATGTTGTCAAGAAAAATTACTGAAAAATCTTACCTTTCATTTACCCATACTGGGTTTCAAATAGGATATTCAATTGAATTGGAGATGGCCTAAAAGTGCAAAAAGTCATAATGAATATAAAGAACAAATTATTTAGAAGTGAACACCAAAGGATTTTTATGGTAATGATTTACCCCAAATCAAAATAGATGAAATCATTATTTACTGTTTGTTAATTTGAATCCCAAACTGGTTAGAAATAAGGCAAATCACATTCCTGAGGTAAAGCATTGTTATTGTACTTTCTTTTAACCACACATTTTAATAAGTGGAACAAAATCTCATTACTAAATACTTCATGTTTCTTCTGAACTTTTTAAGTTACCTCTATTTAATAATAAAATGTGTCATGTTAAATGTATTAGCAATGACAGTTTCTGCTAGTTGCAGAAATAAGTGTGGTTGTCTACTGATTACTTGTCCAAAATAATATTCTATCTATGTTAAAGTTGAATGTTTATACATTTCCTTTATATAATTCCCATTGAACATAGCTGGACTTACTTTAAGAGATCGAATTAAGATTGCATTACATTAATCAATAACTTTAGAAAATACAGTTCCAGTTCCCATGTTTTTGTCAACATCATTTGGCAAAGACAGCATTACTAAATTTGACTTTTTTCCCTGTTTTTATTATATTACTGTAAATCTAGGTATATTATTATATTGTTTGGTATAATACTTGCATAGTATTAATTAAAATTGACATTTTCTCACTTAGATAACTTAGAATATTTTTTATCTTTACTTTCTAATATTCTGTTGATATCAATTTCAGTTTAGAATGTTAGTTTTCCAAGCATAACATTTCAGAAAAAAAGGGCTGCAGCAAAGTATTTGTTATGTAATAAAGATTTTGATCTTGAGTTAGCTAGTTAGTATGGAAATCTCCACAGTATAATTGTTTCATTCGAACATACACACACACATACATACACACGCACACAGAGACAACCACATAGCATGTTAATAAAAAGAAAAAAGTACAAGCAAAAACCAATTTAACAAGAAAAATGCAAATAAGTCATTTAAAATAAGGAAAAAGAACTATTGGGTTTTTAACTTCCCCTATTTTGTATATCTGCTAAAATAACAAATTTATCATTTAAGCCCCTTTAGAAGCCAGACTGAAATCAATGATATTTTACATGCAGTTTGATACATTGTATCTATGGGAGCCATTCTTGCTCAAATTAGGTTAAACTTCCATTATTATACTGAATCTTAAAGTCTTAGATGTTGTGATTGGAAGGATCGGGACCTGTTAGGAGTTTTGAATCTGATGACTGTTAAATCATGTATTGACGTCAGAACCAGGAAACGTTAATCTGAAGGGCAAGCCAGTTAATTAGCATGTTGCCTTAATGGGTATAAAAGGACACAGCTGAGCTGGTGCCTTTTGCCAGAAACAAAATGTCTATTTTGAATGAGGACGTTACTGCAAAGAGATCTCTGTTTGTTTGAATTTTGAAGGGAAGTCCTAACAGTTTTTGCCAGCCGTTATCTTGTTATTTTCTACAGTTTGATTTGATTGTGAAACGGCTGCTTTGTGTTTGTTCGTTTGAATCTCCAAGAGGAGACATAACATTATTGTTTCTGGCCTAAACAAACCATCTTTCAAGCAAGATGGATTTAAATCAACTGTAGCGTTTGGTAGATGTGCAGCAACAGCAAATAAATCAGCTCCTGCAAAGCAATGTGACGCTTCAGAATCAGGTAACACAATTGCTGAATTATGTTTCCAGCTTACCAAGCCCTGCTGCTGTTCCCCCTGCCCCTCCTGTGAGGAAAAGCCCAGTATCCATGCCGGAGAAATTTTCTGGGCAAACGGACATGTTTCCGGCATTTCTGGGGCAGTGTCAATTATTTATGTCCTTGAGGCCTGAAAACTTTCCAAATGATCGGGCCAAGACAAGATTCATTCTTAGCCTCTTATCTGGGCAGGCTGCTAATTGGGCTACTCCTTTGTTAGTTCAAGATAGCCCGTTGTTGAATGATTTCCAGGGTTTTCTTCAGCAAATGAAAGTGATGTTTGAGAACCCAATTAAGATACAAACTGTGGACAGACGTTTGTGGGATATAAATCAGGGGAAACGTTCCCTCCAAGATTACGTTGCAGAATTTCGTTTGCTGTGTTTGGACTCCAATTGGAATGAACCGGCTCATATGGCTGCATTCCAGGAAGGTTTGTCTGATGCCATCAAAGATGAGCTGGTCCATGCAGAGAGGGCTTTAACTTTGGATGCATTGATAGTTCAGTGCTTACGAATTGAAGCTCGTTTACAGCAACGTGGACGCAAATGGCTCGGTATGGAATCATCTTCGTTTTCTCGTACATCCCACGCCACCGAGAGTTTTCCAATCCACGGTTAATGTTGAGGAGCCGATGGAGTTGGCGGCACTCCGCCCTCACTTAATGGCACGAGAACGATCGAGAAGGTTCCAGGAAGGCTTGTGCCTTTATTGCGGGGGTCTGGGACATTTTGTTAATTCCTGCAAACGGAGAGGGACCCGCAGATCCGTACCTGAAACCACTGTTTTCGTCAGGAAAACAGGGTAGACCTGATCTCAAGGAAACCCTAGGTCGGACACATTTCACATCCCCACCTCAAATTGCTGAAGTAAATCCTGGCCCTCCTCGGCATTTACTTTTGGACACTCAAATTTTTCTACAGTCACAGAAGGAGGGAATTCCTGCTGTTGCGTTGGTGGACTCAGGGGCTACAACCAGCTTTATGGACCGAGCTTTTGCTAAGCACTATGGGATCCCATTGGTTGCTGTACATCCACCCATTAAGGTGGAAACCGTGGATGGGCGTGAGCTCAAGTCTGGGCCCATTCGTTTTGCCACCAGCCAGTGCGTATGATCATTGGGGATCATGAGGAGGCGATAAGTTTTTATATCACCTCGAACCTTCATCTCCCTTTGGTGCTCGGAATGTCCTGGTTGCGTTTGCACAATCCGTGGTGGCTTGGTCGCAGAACGGTATTTCTTTTCCAAGTCTCCAATGTGTAGACCACCTGAGACAATTGGAACGGAGCGACGCCTCCATTGGCTGTGGGAGACAGAGTGGGGTTGTCAACGAAACATCGTCAAGTTAATCATCAGACTCGGGGGAAGGGCCCTGCGGTGGGGGATAGTGTTGTGATTGGAAGGATCGGGACCTGTTAGGAGTTTTGAATCTGATGACTGTTAAATCGTGGATTGACGTCAGAACCAGGAAACGTTAATCTGAAGGGCAAGCCAGTTAATTAGCACGTTGCCTTAATGGGTATAAAAGGACACAGCTGAGCTGGTGCCTTTTGCCAGAAACAAAATGTCTATTTTGAATGAGGACGTTACTGCAAAGAGATCTCTGTTTGTTTGAATTTTGAAGGGAAGTCCTAACAGTTTTTGCCAGCCGTTATCTTGTTATTTTCTACAGTTTGATTTGATTGTGAAACAGCTGCTTTGTGTTTGTTCGTTTGAATCTCCAAGAGGAGACATAACACTTAGATGTGCACAAGATCAGATTCAGAACCTGATTCGAGAGTTTAGAAAATAATTACTTTAAATCAATTGAAAAACATATAGTCCAATTCAGCACTAAATATGAAACAAGTTTTGGCTTTTGATTTCCACTTTTGACTGCAAAGTGATAATTTAAAATTTTTGCAGTGACAAAACCATGAAGTGGAATGAATCTTGGCAGCTTTAAACCAATTAGTGAAGGGGAGCCATTGGTTTTCTTTTTTCTTTTTTGCTAGATTTAATAAAAAGCATAGAATAGAGTAAGCAAAACATTACTGAATACAAAATTGAGTATGTCTTATCCAAAGCGATGCAATTAAAATGTATGGTGACATTTTTCATTCACATTCTCTCCCTGTTATTGCCATATTTTGAAAAATAGAAGTAACTTTTTTATTTTTTGTCAATATGTCTGCTTTTTTTGCAGACCACTGAAGTGTCAGAATACTCATAAACTCTTATTAGATAGCTTATAAATTATTGTAAATACCTAATTGGGGAATTTTAATTTGGTTCTGTTTAATTTCAGACTGAATTGTGTTTTATCTTGAAAACCCAATAAATCCAGGTGAAACAGACAAATTGATCAATTTGTCATATGAATGTAAATCATTAAAACACATTTGTGGGTTTTTTTTAGAATATATTCAAATAAAATGCACTGTGAATAACATTCAGAAGTTTAAAATCATTTCAGTGTAAAAATATCCAGGTGATTCATCTGTTTAAATATATGAGAAGTAACAGTCCATTTAGATTACCTATATTGTTAAGCAAAGGTTTGAGGGTTAGAATACATTTTAAAAAGATAGATTTTTGGGAGAACATTTCTTTCCTTTTAAAATACTTCGAGCAATACATTTTGAAAAATAAGTTTGATCCCAGTTCTTAATACTTGGATTGATACTATCTTAATGTTATATGCATTTAACAACAATATTGGTAAGGGAGCATTGAAAATATTTTGTGTGTCATATGGAATATAATAGAATATCAGAGTTGGAAGGGACCTTGGAGGTCTTCTAGTCTTCTAACCCCCTGCTTAGGCAATCTCTTCTAAAAACTTCCAGTGTTGGAGCATTCACAGAAGCGAGAAGCCTCCAGAAGCGAGTTGTTCCACTGATTAATTGTTCTAACTGTCAGGAAATTTCTCCTTAGTTCTAGGTTGCTTCTCTCCTTGATTAGTTTCCACCCATTGCTTCTTGTCCTGCCCCCAGCTGCTTTGGAGAATAGCTTGACTCCCTCTTCTTTGTGGCAACCCCTGAAATATTGGAAGACTGCTATCATGTCACCCCTAGTCCTTCTTTCCATCAGACTAGGAATATCCAATTCCAGCAGCCATTCTTTATATATCTTTATCAATTTCTGCTTGATATAGTTCATATTGATGTGATGCGTTTTACTGAGTTATTGATATCAGTATCTTTGTATAATCCTCTTAATTCTCTGATTTATCTTAACAGACCACCAAACAGTTAGTAGTGATTCACCAAAGACACAAAGCAGTATTGGGAATCAGGATGCTGAAGCTGGTACGCACAAGAAAAAAGTTTTTCGGTCCCAGTCCACACAAACATCTCCAAAAATTAACACTTCCCAAGAATTTATGGCTTTACCTATAGTAATCAAAGAACAGGTAATGGAAAATCTATTATATTTCTTCTCCCCCCCATCCTTTCTTTCTTTTTCTTTCTTTCTTTTGTAAAATTGATTTTATAATGGCAGTTAAAGATTTTATATTGTAAAGGACAGCATATCCTTTTGAAGGAAACTGGAAGCCAAATCAGGTTTTCCTCAAGTACTTTAAAAGGTCTCCCGATACGAAGTGCCCCACCAACGCTGAGGTCAACGCAGGAAGCACCATATCCGGGTGTGCAACAAAAGTACTTCCTAATGGCAAGCCCCCACCATTCCCCCCCATTTCGCATGTTTTAATATAGGCCTGAATTTGGGGGGAGGGGCTTAATTTCATTTCATGCCTATAAAACATGCTGGGACTTCCTATTGGGGGAGGCCGTATTGTTGGAGAAACACGGTATGTACAGTACTTTCTCAGATATTTAAATTATATATTAGTAATTTTCAATTATGAATGGGCTACGTTTGTCAATTTCCAACTATAAATTACTATCCACTAAAGTTTTATTCATTTCCTTAAAGAGTACATCATTTAAATCATGCCTATAATTAAAGTATACTTTTCATCTGATTATTTGGATAGGTTTCCATCAAGGTGTTTCATATCGAAACTGCTTTGACTGCTATAATTTATGAATCCTCTTGTTCCAATAAATAGGAGGTCATCATCTTTGTTACCTAAGTTTTTTTGTTTATTGAGTAAAGTATTTATAACCTCATGCCCTAAATAATATATCCTCCACAACTCCACAATATATCCTCCAGGGTGGGCCGATCCTGCGCTGCGGCCCTGGAAAATTGGCCTCCCCACGTGGGGTTGGGCTGCCCTCTCAGGAAGGGGAGGCTTTGTTGTACCAGTAGTAGGGCGTTGTTTTTAAAAGAATGGGCTTTGCCTTCGAACGATGCGCAGGAAGGCGGCGACAGGAGTGCCTGAAGCCAAGTGTCTCTGCTGGGCTCTGTTTGCAGGGAGGAGCCCTGGCTGGCTGCCAAACGCTGCTCCAAACACTGCGTGGCTGCTCCAAACGCCGTGGCAGCACAGGGAGAAGGGAAAGCAATGGTGGCGGAAGGTCTCCCGTCACTGCCCCCGCCCCCCCCCCAAGGATGCAAGGGAAGGAATTAAGTCACCCACGAAAAGATGGCCTAGCCATTTTTTCAGTGCTCAAAAAAAATAAGACCCGGCCTTATTATATGAGAAACATGGTAAATGTATGAAAAAGATGTATATAATTTTAATATGTAGGTGAAATAAACTGTTTTTAATGCATTTACAGAAATTATACAAAATTAAGTAAATATGTAACACTAAATTATGAACCATGGCTCAAACCAAAACAGTAGATTTATAACATTTAACTCGGCCATGATATTTTTTAAAGCCTTGCAATAGAATATTTTTTTCTAATCCTAAGTTTAATTCAATGTGTTTTTCTGTTAACTGAAGTCATATCATAAGTAGCGATCAGCTGACAGTTCCTGCTGAACAGATTTGTGCATATGCAGTATATCTAGCTTGTAAAAAGGAATGCTGAGCTAAAGGTTAATCATAATAGGCAGCATGGCCTTAAATGGCTATTCTACCCTTCATAAACATGCTGATGTGACTTTTTTACATGTGTTACAAGTGGTTTTTAAATGTGTGTTAATTTGGAGCAATACCAGAGTCATCTGTTGTTAAATTAGTGAGGATAGATGAATAGTTTACATCCAGTTATAAGTAATGCTAAAGGCCAGAATTGTATTGCAGAGACTTGAGGTGAAAGTGTCATACAAATCTACATTTTATCAGTCTAGAGCATAAGGAGTTTTTTTTAATGATATTAAAAAGTGCTCTCAGTGTATTGCAAAGCACTGAAAAAGAAAACCAAAAAAGAAACAAACAAAAAACAAATGAGAAGCATAGAATTCTTTCGTATAAAAGTATACTTTGCTTATAAGGCTGTGGTCTTATCAAACTTAATTTGGCATTTTAACATTAAAAAGCTTTATTTATTTATTTACTTATTTATTACAGCTTATTGAAGAAAATGAATGTCTAAAACAGGAATTAGCCAAAGCCAAGATGGCCCTTGCTGAAGCTCATATGGAAAAAGATACCCTGCTTCACCATATTAAAAAAATGAATAATGAAAAATGTTAGCAGACTCTATATATTAATGAGAAAGAAGAAAGGACATTTTATATTTTTGTTTATGGAATTGAGAAAATGCACTTGTAAAAGAGATAAGAAAAAATAGGTTTTTTTCCTTTTTAAACTCTAAGTTGCAGTAATGTGAAGAACAATTGCTATTATACATCATTAACTTGTGAAATAACTGTGAAATAATAAATTAATACAGTATTCCTTTGTCACTGATAGGATAACTTCATCTTCATTTGTGAAGATAAAAAAATCTTTGTTACAGCAAAACGACTTTCAAGAGACATTAAATTTGCACTATACATAAAATGGTCCATTATGGAAATTTGTAATAGTCATGCAGAAATAGTTCAGGCACCAATAGGATGTGCTTAAAGATTACCACCTTCAAATCTCAAAATGTATAACTACAGCATGGGAAAGGATTATATGGTGATATGTTGGGAAAATTGGAAATTGCACAATCAGTTGGATAATGATTTCTTATTAGATCACAGAACAATAGAAGTTGTTAGACCTGAGCTCTTTTTGAGGATCATTAGTCATTTTTTGCTTTTACAATGAATCTCAGCCATTCTTAGAAACTTTAAAATTTTTAATAGTTGAATGTTCTTTTGTAAATTAACATCGCTGTATATTAAAATGCTTGAAAACAGTTATATAAGTATTTGAATTTGTAACACTTTAAGAAAATGTAAAGTTGCATTTTATATCACAGATTATGTGTAACAATTAAACTTTAAAATTTCAGTTTAAAATTGCTGTAAATAAGTAAAGTACACCAAACTGTGCAAAAGATTCTTACATTTTTAAAACAACTAAATCCCTGATAGAACAGTTATCAGGATGATAATATTATAAAGGCTATTCAGATCTTTCTTGATCATTACTTGAAGACATTATAAAGAGTATGTATCTGCTATACTTGAACTGTAAAATAATTCAGGGAATAATTGATTTCTTTTTAAAGTAAAAATAAGAGACCAAACAATTAAAATCTGGCGAGTGAGTTACCAAATTGGAAATAAAAAATATTAATTTGAATTGAAATTATTTAATCAAAGTTTATCTGATGTAACTCATATTTACTGGATTAAAATAATTGAAATTTTTGCAAAAAGAAGACAAATCAAGATGTCCAAATTTTGTAAAACAATTCTATATGCCTTTATTTTAAAACATAATCTTAATTTTATGAAGATCAGAATATTTTTCATCTCCTATTCCTTTCAATTGAAATTATCATTTATCTTTATTTTGTCCTAAATATTATCTCACTATTCTTCTATGCTTTTTTTCTGCCACTTTAATTAGTTTATCAGAAATAAAAATTATATATCTCCGAATCTCCAAAATATTTGACTAAATGCATGCTTATTAAATCCAACTGATTAAAATGGTAAATTATTTTCCAGATTATTTTTGTACAGGTTATTTATGTGCAGTCCATTTTAAAGGCTACACATAACTAACCACCATTTAACTTGGTATTAAGATTTGTTTAGTTTCCTGCAGTTTTATTTCTAAGTGACATATGTAAAATTATGTTACAAAATAAATATATACAGGTAGTCTTTGGTCAATGATAACAATTGGGACTAGAATTTCTAAAGCTAAACAATGCAGTCATAAAGCGTGTTGTGACTGTACCACTTAGAGATAGCAGTTCTGGCACTTCCAGTTGCCAATGTTAAGCAAATTCCACAATGTCGCATAATTGTTAATTGTGACTTGACAGCTTCCCCATTCACTGTGCTTGTAAGAAGCCAGCAAAGAAGCTGAGCAATTAGATCAAATGACGGGATTGTGGGGACACTGCAGAGGCTGGAACTTTGAGGACTGGTTATAAGTACCACTTGTTTAGCACCACTAAGATGTGTAAGCACTGTAAGATTGAAATTGCTTGAAACTCATACTGTTTTCTAATTTCATGCTTGTCATAACCCTAACCTAGTGGACAAGACAGGAAACACAACCAGATTAATTAAATTTACTTCACTGTAAAGAACGTGAACAGAAACTTCTAAATCTGAAAGTACAATTCTTTATAACCCAAGAAGTTAGGAAGATTCCCTTCTGAGCTTCTTGCTCCACCCACTTTGCAGCTGTGGGCTATATTGTCTGTTATCTTATTGTTCCCTAAGCAGAATCTCCTCACCCAGTCTCCCAAGATCTTTTCCACAGAACATTAGAAGTGCTACTTTTTTATACACTCCGCTCTTCTTTATAAGAAGAAGAATTTTAAGTTAACAATTTTTAAATCACAGAATTGTCATTTTAAAACAAAGAATTTCATTTTCTGATTCAGTTTTTTTAAAAATTATTGGTGCTGTGAAAAAGAATCCTTCAAATTCTAAAATTAAAAATTGTATTAATATTTCTATGAATGAATTAAAACCTCTTACTTCATGCTTCCCAATTGGTGTGGAAGGAGTGGGTTGGACTTTGCATGATCATCTTTTTGTTATTTATTGCAACATGCATTTTTTCAGGTTTTAGTACATGTCTGAAAAAGAAATGTTGCTGCTGAAATGAATCACATAATTAAAGCAGAATGTATTTAATGAGATTCTTAATGTGGCTGCATCTTTTTAAAACTTGTGGGATAACCTAAAAAAGAGAAAGGTATGTTTTAATAAATTGCACAGTGGTCTGAAGCACATTCCATAAATTATTTTGAATTGCACATATTATTTATAATATTGAGGCAACTTTAATTTCATTGCATTTAGAAAATGAACTAAATGTTAATTTTAGTAAACAATAGTTCTTTCAGCTAAAAAAAATCAATGTCCCACAGAATAGTGAAAATAAGTTGTGGTCCTATTTATTGGTAAAACATATTTGGTAAACTGAAGAATCTGTAACTACTATAATTATGTTTGGGCTATTGATCTGATCTCCAAGATTGGCAATTTGGTTGCAAACTTTTTATCACCATTTGAGGAGACATCATCAGTGTGCCTTGAATTGGGATTGTCTTGTCAGAGCACTGCCCTTTAAATACCTTCTTATATGATGCAAATTACTGTGGATATTGTTTGTTCAGCTACTTCTGAGTCATGGTCTGACTTCAGACTGTTTAAACTTTTATGTTTAGTGTACTAAATACAGAAACTATGTATCCTTGGAAAACATTCCAAGAAACACATTCTAGCCACCATGAATTTTGATTACCTGTACACCAACATCCTCTACAAGAAAGTATTGTTAACTATCAGAAATTCCATCTCTGGTGGCAACACAGGACATCTGCCAAGCATTTCATTCATATTATTATGAAAACTTGTAAGAGCCTGTGGTGGCACAGTGGTTAAAATGCAGTACTGCAGGCTACTTCTGCTGACTGCTGGCTGCCAATAGTTCAGCAGTTTGATTCTCACCGGTTCATGGTTGACACAGCTTTCTATACAAGATCAGTAAAATGAAAATCCACATTGTTGGAGGCAATATGCTGATTCTGTAAACCGCTTAGAAAAGGCTGTAAAATGGGTGTCAAACTCAAGGCCTGTGAGACAAATCTGGCCCACGAGGTATTTAGATCTGGCCTAAGGGGCTGCCTTGGAAACAGTGAAAGACCAGTCCACAGTGCCTCAGCCAGCGAAAATGGAACTTGGGAGGGCTGCAGGCAGCCACTGAGCTCCATTTTTCTGGCAGAGGGCTGCAGGAGGCCATTGCAGCCAAAAACAGCTTGGGAGAGCCGCATGCGCTCCATTTTCATTGGCAGAGGGCTGCAGCAGGCTGTCACAGCTGAAAACAGCATGCAGAGCTATTTCTGCCAGCACGTGAGAGATCACCTAGAAGAGCCCCATTCCACATGTGCGCGCCCCCTGCCAGCCAGCTGATTGTCGGGTACCTGCCATGCATGTGCGGGGGGAGACACGTGCACAGAAGACAAGTGCTCATGTGCAGAAGCGCATGGTGAGGGGGAGTCGTGTTCGCATGCACAGCAGCATGTGGTGGGGGGTCACACACGCATATGCAGAGGCACGCAATGTGGGGGGTCGCATGCACATGTCAGAGGTGCATGGTACATGCGCAGGGGGTCACAGGTGCATATGCAGGGGGCGCGGGCGTATTGTATCATGGATGCAGGCATGCGTGCTCGTGTACACGTAAGCACACACACACACTTTCAGCACACGATGTGGAAAAGGTTAGCCATCACTGATTTAGAACTATGCTCCCCCAGCTTCTACTTCCAAAAGTCTCTAGATAAAATTCATTAAAGACAAGTTTACTGTCTTGATTCACATGGAGAGATCAATAAGATTTAAATACAGAGAAATTACACATTAAGTAAAACCTTATTTAGGAAACCCAACTATTATATATATCTATTTTCTGCTCCCATTCAGAATACACCAGAAATTCATCATTTTTATCCAAGTAACATAATATTCATCTCTTCAGACCAATCAAATAAACACACAAGTATAACTCAAGCATGTATCAAATATCTACGGAAATGTTGCCTTAAATAAATCAACAGGCCTTCTATAGCACATCAAATTCACAATACAATAAAACAGAATACCACTTATTAGAAGCCAATTCTGGAAGGTATTCCCTTTCATAGGCTTTACTTGCATGATGGTCTATAAGTAAGTGTCATTAGTGGTCAACCACAGTTGCTTATAGCCATTCAAGTTAAATCATCTGTTAAGCAGCAGGAACAGCAGCACGTTAGATCACAATAATGCAGCTACAGGAATGGATCCAGATGCCAGTTTTGCACAAATAGTTCTTCAGTGCCCAAATTACAATGGAGGCTATGTTTTCTTGTACACATAGAGCCATATTATATGTGAGAAAAATATCACAGCAGTGATATTTTGTGATATAATATGCATTGGGCAAATTTTTGTGCTTCAATTTCAAGTTATAAAGTCAGATTAAAATTACCTACTGTAATTGCAACATTGTGCTTACCACATTATTTGGAAAATGATTAACGTTTTCCCCACCATTGCAAGTGTTAAAATGATGGGATTTTTCTCCCTGTGTTGGGGTGATCCTATTTCTGTATTTATGTCAATTAGGCCTAATAATCTGGATTCATTGGCTAAAAAGACTGAAAAGGAAGACTTAAAAGACTTAAAAAGAAAAAAGAATAGTGACTACAGATTTTACTTCATATCTCAACTTTGATAAATGACTTATTTAAAATGAAAACTGGAAATTATGAATAGATTTGTTTATTTATTTGCATTCCACTCATTCTGGAGAAACTGATCTTGACTTTGATCTTATTCAAGTCCATATTTGCACTTTAAAAAATAGTATAGGACCTTACATTGTCCACAATACTTGCTTATCCTGCCTATAATATATGCCACTTTTGTAAGCAATCCCCCACTGCAGTACAGATATACTACACTAATCTCTATCCAATACAATGGATTTAACAATATATTTGACATCAGAACTATTAGTATCCAACAATGAGGGAACAAATATCTCAATTTCTACAGATCATTCTATTGTGATAATCTGTGTTCTGTAAAGCAATTATAAAAAGTAGTTTCACTGCAAAGTAACAGAGAAGCAGAAATTTAGGGATTAATGAAAAGCTAAGGCTACTTTATCACACAATACATTAAGGCTAAAATGTTTGAAAAGGGCTGTTTTGGCTAATTGAAAAGTTTAAAGTCGTGCATTTTTCAGAATGCTCTAATGCTTTAAAGCAGGGGTCGTCAACCTTTTGGACCTCAGGGACCACCAAACTCATAATCTTAAATCCCAAGGACCACTAACTGGTTCTGTGGGCATGGCCTAATTGTGGGTGTGGCTTGGTGGTCATGTGACTGGCCGGGCATGGCTTGTATGTAAATATTATAAATATTTATATAAATATTGAATTTTTTATTAAAAAAGAGCAACTTTTACCCAAAATCAGGCAAAGCAGGTAGGCAGATTGAGTTGCTCACAGTATCACAGATTCATTCAGAAATCTATCTTTGGCTAGTTCAGTCTGTCACATAAAATTTGCTTGCCAGTAAACTCACAAAATTAACTCACAACATACCATGTATGTAAATATAGAATTTTATTAAAAAATATTTTATTAAAAAAGAGCAACTTTTACCCAAAATGAAGCAAAACAGGCAGGCAGATTGAGTTGCTCATTCAGTGATCTATCTATCTGCCATTGGTTAGCTCAGTCTCTCAAATTTGCTTGCCGTGAGTCTGCACTGAATAATAGAAACTTCAGTCCTAAGGGAGGTTCAGCTGTGCTTAAAAGCAGAGCCGAAGATCTAAAGACTAGCTAGAAAGCAAGAAACCCAACCATTTCCTGCTTCCTAGCTAATCTAATCTCCTGGCACAGCAGAACAGGTGATGCTCAGAAAAAGGAAAAATAGCAAATTAGCAGGCAAGTTTGCTGGGTAAGGAGTGAGTGAGTGGGGAGGGTTCCTGCAGGCCATGTGGGCGGTGCAGCCTTGTGTTTCTGTGCAGCCTGGATTAATTGCTCTGGGGATGAGATTTCTCTGTGGGCCACCAAAATTTTCTTGCGGCCCACCAAAATTTTCTCGTAGCCCACCGGTGGGCCACAACCCACCGGTTGGTGACCACTGCTTTAAAGGCTTTTCTTAGCCACTTCAAGGATATTTGTAGTTATTTTATTACTGATTTCAGGGACATACTGTTTGTGTTTGCTTGCACATGTGAATACATCTAGAAAACACCTTTTAAAGGATATGGCTGTTTAAATGCTTCAAGAAAGAGTGCTCCATTTACAGAATACAATTTGCGAAGAAGCCTTTTCAAATGTTTTGCAGAACCCTATTACAAAACTAGTGTTTCTATCACATTTTATTCTAAGGTTACTAAATATTTCCCAACTTTTATTATTTTTATAAATAATTCAAGGTGGTGAACGATATCATATTCTTTCCTCCTTCTATTTTCCCCCACAACAATAATCTTGTGAGGTAAGTTGGGCTAAGAGTGACTTGCCAAGGTAATCAGCTGGATTTCACACCTAAGGCAGGACTAGATGATCCATGATGCCTATACAATAGTGTCTTTGCTTCTTAAGTGCCAGAGTTGTTTCAGTAATATAAGTAAACCAGTTTCTGCATCAAAATATTCTACATAGTTTTATAATGAAAAAAATATTATAGCAAATAGATCAACAAAGTTTGGGGAGCAGGTAAAGACATTTAGAGTTTTTGAGAACATCTTTGTGGACATTGTTAAAATTTTTGAGAATAATTCATCAACCAAAGAATATTTTTCTTATTTGTATTTAATCTAATAGTGTTAATCTAGTGGCTAGCCCCCAAGCTAAAGAGTACTGTAACTATATCTTTATTTGCTTTGAATATAATAACATTAATGAAAGTATGGTAGAAAACAACTATGACTTCATTTTTCTTAATGCTGGATTTTCAAAAAAGGTCCTGTTCTCACAGTCTTCCTTTCTAAGACCATTTTTGGTAATCAACTTGCACAAGCTATTTAAATAAACTTTCTAGTATCAATCATGGTTTTAGTTATAGAAATGTCATATCTAATGTACTTTAGAACTGAATGTATTCTATGCACAGCTTCACACTTTCATCTGTATATATAAATGCAAAAATAAATAAGCTCTCTTTTTCAGGTTGTTTCCAGTAGATCAGCCAACTGTTAGAAAGTATCAGTCTAATGTTTAGATGTCAAAAATCCCAGATTATATATTAATACTAATCCTAACTTCAGCCTATGACATAATTCACTTGATCATATTATTTCCAATATTTTTCCATATTGCTAAATAACTTGTTAGCTTTGCATCATCAATATACATCATTGAGCAATAAAAAATAAAAACAGTACAACTGCTGATTCAATTGTTTCTTAAATTTGAAAGTGTATATTCCAGAATTATTTGAATATATTTCAATTAATATATCCAATACTTCCTTTAGAATTGGTACTGTTTACTCTTCCTTCAGCCGAGGGAGGCTATACTCCTATAATGAAAAAAAATGTGAAATTGGTCTGGGATTTGGTTATTTATATCCTACTTTCCTCTAGAAGCAAAAGGCAGGCTTCTGAGACAAGCCAATGGAACTTTGTCCCTTTTTAATGTACATCACACATGTTGCATGAATGTAAAAATAGAGTTTCAATTGTCTGGTTATACCTTCCGTTTCGAATCCAATGACATGCTGCTGCAGACTCTCCTATGCTAACAAACATGTGAGGGTAGAATATTCAGTAATAGGATATATTTTAGTTACAAAGTTTGAAGCCATTTATTTCATTTTATCATCAGTTGTTAAGATAATACGGTAGTGGATATAATGATAAATTAATTCAATTATATATCATAAAATAAGATCCCCCAGTCCATCTTATATAATTAATGATTTAGGTTTTGCAAAAGCCAGTTTAGTGATTCAAGTCACACACTGTTTATCAAGTAAGTCAAGCCACACAGTTACATACAATTATTATGTATTTGTATCTCATTTATTTAAAAATGTTTTTTCTCCACATTTCATCATTTCTACTACTAAAAGAAAAGAAGTATTTGTTGAAACTGGCAGCAGAAATTAAAATTCTTCAAAGCAAACATAGCATTCTACATTATGACTCCATATTGCATATTTAGGTATAACTATGTAGTATATTGGTTTATTTAATTGTAAACAATTGGGAATGTGCTGTTAAAAAGATAATTGTAATTTTTTTGGTTAAAAATAAATACTTCGAGTTCTTTGTATTTCCTTCAGATTTAGATGAACACAACCATATGACTTTCTTGACTCCAGTATAGGAATTAATTTGTCATTCTCTTCTTCCGGAGTGGTTGTTTTTTTTAAAAAAAACAAGCTTACAGACCTGGAATTCTGTATATCCATCCTGGCTTGTTGTTGTTTAGCATGTGAGCTCAGAGAAAGTTTGTCAGGTACAGCCAGCTGCTGATACTATATGAAAAATTATCATCAAAAATGACCATCAAATTGTTTATGGTGAAATTGGTGTCAAGCTCATAAAAAATAATTCAGTGGTAATTCCCAAACACTATACAGTTTTACTAGGCTTAGGTTCAATTCAACTGAAAACTTGTGAAGACACAAGATGGGCCCAGCTAAGCTAACACTAAACAACAGCCCAATCAAGGAACCACCAAAAACCATTCCCACCACACTGACAGGGCAAGCCTATGGTATATAAAACCCCACTCCCTACTTGTACTGATGATGTTACCTAGGCTGGTTATGAAATATATGCAAGAAAACCACCAAACTCAGACAACATCAGGGACTCCATAGTTCAACTGATCGTCTCATCCATTGATTATGGTCACTAGGCTGTTTGCTTCATTATTTGTTTACTCAAAACTCAATCTTGGAGGAACCTGATAGAGGTAGCTTTACACAAAAATTAATGCCATCAATTTCCTTTCTTTCATATTACAGAAAGGAACAAGCAGGACAGAAAGTGTTGTTTGATAACCAATTCCACTTCTTATCAGCCTAGTGACCATAATCAATGGATGAGACGATCAGGATATTTTTTCTTATGATAGATTGGTATATGATATACCATAATGTGTCTTAAAAACAAAACCATAAAATGACTCAGAATTGTGTGGTTTAAAAGAAAATATTAAAATTATAACTCTGCAGTACAATAAAATGACATGAAATTCAGAGTGAAAAAATAAATAAATATGACAAACTTAGGGCCTTTCCCTACACATTCATAGGTATTCTTTTCTCCCATCCTTTAGAATCATGGCGGTCCTTCTGCTTTGCCCTCCCAGGGATTCTGTTCCAGATATCAAGGGAAGAAGGTTGACAGAAGCTACCTCTTCCCCTTCCCTGCTTGCCTTCTCCTGTGGCTCAGATCCCTTTGCTACTTCCTATGGAGGAGCTATTTGCCCTTTCTCTGGGCTGGCTGCAGAGTGCTGTTGTATGGTGTCCCTGATGATGATGGTGGCAGCAGAGCTTTCCAGGAAGTGTGGAGAGATGCAAAGGCATTGGCTGCCTTCATTCTGGCTTTGGAGGCAAAGAGCCCCACAGCTGAATAAGTGAGGATGTGCCTGCAGTGAGTCAATTGGAACACTACAGGTGACTGACCTCCTTCAGGCTTTTCTTCCTCAACAGAGAGCATTTATATAGAGGAGGGCTTAATCCATTTTCTACTGAAAAATATTATTTTTTTAATAGCCTGGCAGCCTGGCCTTGAAATGGAGGCTCCAGTGGGAGGACATGTTGTTAAGGACTGGTAAGCAGTCCATCTCAAAGCAATAGAGTCCTTTAATGTGTTAAAAAGAGTCACCTTGATGAAACCTGGTGTTTAACATAAAGACAGACAATTTAATGAACATTTTTGAAATCATATTATTGTGGTTATTGTGTAAAGTTCAAAGTATGAAGAATAATCCAGAAATGATGGAGGCCTATTGAGGAAAACAAGGAGAAGCCAACTAGTTCCATTTGTTAGTACCCTAACAACTCCTAAGAAGTATAAAATTAGAATCGTGTACGTGGTCAATCTGACATTTTGCTACTGAAAGAATGATTTATCTGACATTTAACTGAACACAATATAGTTGTGTTCAGCTACATGTGAATCCTTGAATTTAGCAAGCTTCTCAGTTAATAGAAAGGTTACTGGTGATATAATTTCCAACCAGTTAAATTGAAAGATTTATTAACTGAATAATATGAATAAATTATTTTTATCGTTTTTCCACCAGAAAATAAACTGTAAATATATATCATTAAAGGAGAATGTATGTAATTGTAAATATCTATTTTTAAACCAGTTATACTCCATAGCCTGGTATAATTATACTAAGACCACTGTTGAGAAAACATTAAGTCATAACAATGTAAAGACACTCTTAACATTGTAATGTAATAAATTTACAAATAATATTGTAACATTGTAATAAAGGGGACTATTTGCTTATGCTTGTAGAGTGTACGCTAAATATAGCAGATAACTGCCAAATGACTCTGGGGGGAAAGGAAAATGCTAACAGAAACCAGATTGTCACTTTTTTCTTCTTGTGAAAAGATACATTATATGGGTATAATATGAGTCAATTTGATACTGTAGATAAAGGCAGTGGTTTAGAAACTAGAAAACTATGAGTTTTAGCACATTGTTTATGTAAGAAAGTGCTAATATCAGTAAAAAGAGGTGGTCTTGGAGCCTTTGTAGGGGTGTGGAATTTACTGTAGATGCACTGGTGTAATCATAGAAAGGTCAGACCTTACAGTGTGGCTATGAAGGTCATATTATGATTTATATTGCTTTATTTATCACTCCTATGTAACATTTCTGGGATATATAGTAGTCCATAACCTGGCTTAGTTCAGGACTCTGGCATTCTTTTGGCCTGAAGCCCAGGGATCACTGTAATTGTGCTTGCCAATAAAAGGTACTGTGTTGCATCTATCTCAAAATGCTTTGGGTCCTGATTTAAAATGGACGTTTTTCCCACAACAGAAAGATGGATCAGATATTATGCTGTTTTAAACCAAAAATTTATCTCCCTCCATAGGTGACATTTTGATATATTCTTTGTGTAATGTTATGCCAAGGTTTTTAAGATGTACGATTGCCTGATCTTGTCCCAGCTTTATCAGCATCTTACTTGAGAACCTCAGTTTGTGTGATGTGTCATTTACTTGGAATTTTCAGGAGAAATATTTATCTGAAAAGGTAAGATATACCAGACTTTGGGATGAAGTATAACTTTTAGGCAATATCTGAATATATTCAACCATGTATGTCTTATTTTGATTATTATAAATCCTGCCTCCAATCATAGAGCAGAGTTAAGCACATATTTTGCTGTCTGGAATTCTTAGGAAACTAATTTGAGTTGTTTCCAATTTCTCATAGTTGATACCTGGATTCAACTGTACTCCATAGAGAACCTATGCCAATGTCTTGGCTTCAAAAGCTTCACAGCAGTTAGTACATATTGGGCTTTTCTAGTGAAAAAGAAAGGATTGCTAGGAAACTCCTCTGAGTGTTCAGAGCTATCTGGATAATACGACTATGTTCCTCCCCTGAAGAATGTAGTACAAACCAAGTACTTAAAATGAAGGATTTGTTCAATAATATAATCTTTGACATTCCATCAGAATTTTACAAAATGCATAGTATTTGTTTTCTCATAATTTGTAATGATTATTCTTAGCTACTGGATCTTCTACCAGTGCCTGCAATAGTACAACTGTATTGTCTTTATAAAGTGGTATAATTCTGTTCAGCCTGTTTTACGGAATGCTTACTTAAGGAATCTACCAATGCATTAATATCGTACTTTAAAGTACAATGTACTCTTGTTTAACCCCATTACTAGTTGGCACTGAATTTTAGAGGTGTTCAGCTACAGGATATGTTACACTCAAGTTTGTATTTTTATGAGGTTCACTTAATAAGGTAAGCAACTGTTTATCAATTGTAGATTATTTGAGTGTTTCTAGAGATGGAGTCCAAGGCCTGTTTTAGATCTACAAACAAGGGGAAAAGGGCTGACTTAGGGTCTCTTCAAGCCAGTCTCAGAGTTTCTTACGAAGATGGTTATCTAGCATAGATCTTACTCATTAGGCTAAAGATGCTCTCTGGGCACCAAGTGGATGGATGATCTTTCACTGTCTTCTTCCAGGTAGAGATAATTATGGCTGTTTCCCTATTCTGTTCAATGTACTTTGTGTTACAATATTAAATCCCGCCTCTGTAATAATATATGCAAAAAACATCACATTTGAAGGTAAATATATTAGGTTGTGATTTTTCTTTCCTCAAATGTCTTATGTTCTTAGCCATCCTTAGCATATTTTATGCAATAAAGCAACTGTGAAATATCATGCATTACAAGAAATTTGGAGAAATAATTGGAAGCAATCTGGTTTTAATGATAAACAGGAAGGTTGTAAAAGCACATGTATTTAGAGCACAGCCCTCCTTCAAGAACTACTTATGAATTTTAAGTTTTAATTTGCTAGGAATAAGTTATGATTACTTCTTATGTATTAATTCTATTAACTGGTTTACTTAATTTAAATGAAATATAAGTTTTCAGAGCAGCCTCATTCAGTTCTTTAGATTGACCTTATTTTCGGGAGTGCACTCTCCAAAATATCATTCATATGACAATTCAGGTCCTTCACCCAAGAAAAATACACAATCCTGCTATGTGCTTTGATTGTATGCCATAGTGTTTAACTACTCAATTTCCCCCTGTAATCTTTGCCTTCTTTGTACTTTCTTTTTAAAAACAATTGTCCCCCTAAAACCGTTCAGGAGCCTCATCTTCTGGGCAACCAATTACACAAAGGTGGGGGGGGGGGGAAGGGAAAAAATCTGGAAGACTGAGATAGTTTGTAAGATGTAATTCTTAAAAAAAAAAATCAGCAGGGTTGCAGCCAAAGGACCTTCATTCAAATGTATAAACGTGCCTTAAAATTCGAACTAATGTTATAATAAGCTGAAAAATCGGAGTGGTCCTCGCTTCCTTTTTCGAACCGCAGCCAGCGCTGTCTTTCCTCGCCACTCCCGCCACCACGTTAGTCGTCTCAATAGCACATCAATTCTTCGTTGGATCATTTCTGTTTACTTTCCGGAGTAATCCTCCCGTCAGAGAAACGCCACCGACTCCCATCAGAGACTCTGCCGGCGCCACTTCCTTCCAGCGTTCTCCCTTCCTCTCCATCACCCCGCATCCTAAGGTGAAGTCTGCGGGAGGGAGGAGGAGCGCGCGCAGCGCGCGCGCGCGCGACACCGCAGTAGAGCGCGAGGCGAGCTGCTCGTTGATGCCACCGCTGCTCTTCGGGAGGGCTGGCTAGCTCAGGAAAGGACAGCAGAATCCCCATTGCGTCAGGATCGGGGGCAAGGGCACGCCAATGGGAGGGAAATAGGGGAGGGGGCGCAGTAGGCCGGCCAGCCATTCAGAAGCGGAGAACTCTTGTCTCCTCAGCAACCGGCCTAGATAGCCAAGGCTGCGCCTCCCACATCACGCCCTGCTGGTCTTCCATACCTTCTTCATTCTTAACCTGCTTCAGCCTGGCGGAGGAGCTAAGCTCTCCATGCCTCTTCGCTGAGCTAACGTATCGGCGGAAGGCTCCCCTAGCTTCTTTTTTCTTCCACACTCCACCCAGAAATTGTCTAGCGAGGAGTGCTTTTCTCTCTCTCTCTCTCTCTCTCCCCCCCCCCCACTTCCCTTTCTTTCTTTCCCCTCTCTCCGCTTTCTGCTAGTCGGTGAAGACTGTGGGAAATACCCCCATTGCTCAGCTCGCTTGAATGGAGAGCGGGGAAGATTGTTTTTCTGGCGAGGGTCGCTGAATGGGGGAGACGGGGGTAACCGTGCAGCCTTTCTGGAAGGGTCGCTGGGCGGGCAATAAGATTCGCTGATGATTCCCGACCATGGGCAAGGACCAGGAACTGCTGGAAGCGGCTCGCACTGGGAATGTGGCTTTGGTGGAAAAACTCTTGGCTGGCAGAAAAGGAGGGCTCCTGGGCAGTGGATCTGGACCTATTCCTTTATCCAACTTGCTGAGGTAGGGATACCTTTCCCACCAGGACTGGGATAGTAACCTTCTCGTTGTTATCATCATCTTCATCATCTTCCTCTTCATTCTGGTCTTTTTATTATTCATAGTAACCCCCCCCCCAAAAAACCCACAACCCTATGTGTCTTCTGAGCATGTTCAGGTGTGGAAAGAGGTTTGTGTCATTACCTATGATGACATTAAGGCAGTAGTCTTTGGGTTTCTTTTTGCCAATGCGTCAGAAAGTATTTGATTTGGTGGGTTTCTTTCACTGATACGTTACTTTAGCATGCATTGGGCACTCTAATGTACACATTGATATTATTCCTTTCATTTAAAATAAATCTCTATGAACTCCTCCCCCCCCCCCACTCCCCCCCAAAATTACCCAATCTCCTGTTCATGTAGGACTGCCAGATCTGGGCTGCAAAACTCTGGTTGATTTCAAGATAAAGGACATGAAGGTTTTCCTTACCCCTTTTCTGCCATCTAGAAGTCATCCAGTTTTTTGCAGGCCTGATATCTAAGTATTTGTACCTGTAGCACATTCTGTGCTAATGGCAGTTCCAGGATAAATCAGCCATATGATGTGGCATATTGTGAAAACATTTGAACTCTCAACTGAGAGGCTGCCTCTGAAAAATGATGTACATTGTGTGCAGCAGGTGATCAAGGTTTCTAGAGCTATGCAGAACTGGATTAGTAAGCATTTTTAGAAGGAGGCAACAAACTTTTAATTCAGAAAAACTTTATATAACATGTAGGGCTATGTTAATATCACCCATTGATAATATAATGCTAAATATGCTGTTGGTAAATCATTTTTATAGATGTTTAATTAGCCAAAAGATTTCAGGATACTTTAAAAAAATAGAATTACATTAATGTTATGATATATTTATCTAACATCACAACAAATAAAAATATTTTGAACTAATGAAAATTGTTTTAGTAATAGGTAAAAAGAGCATTTAGTTTTCAAGGATTCTTTGCATTTTGTCAACCTGTCCCTATCTCTACAAATACAATGTTTAAAATGGTTTTTAATTGTTTCATTTTTAATTATAAGAAGTAGTATTTAGTTAGCTGTACAATTTTTCAGTGGCAATAGCAGAATTTTTCTTAGCATACATGTAGCATGTTATAGAGTAACTTTAATACAATATATAACCTAAGTAAAAAGGTAATATAATGTAATTTAAATACATTTTGAATTTATTTGTAGCATTTGTGTTTGTATGTGCACATCTACAATTTTTATGTTAATGTTCCTCATTTCATAGTAGCTCATCTTTACTGTAATTCTTATAGGTATAAGATTTTCTTGAGTATAACAGTTGAATGATTGCTGTACAAATCTTTTAGTTTATATATTCAAAGATTGAAGAAATATATTTTTACAAACTTTGTGTAACTTGCTATTATAGAAAAGTGATGATTAATAAATGTAGAAAAATATTTTATTTAATGTAGGCATTTTTAATTAAACCCACAAACCCACAAAGGTTTTGCTAAATTAAATAATTATATGTTCTCTCCTTTGGCATTTCAAAGCAAAGTATAACATAAACTTCACAAATTTATATTTCTAAAAATGTTTGTGTATTTAAAAAAACTAAGTATTCAGATAATAGTATAGCAAATATATATTCCAAGATCAACGTTAGGCAGTGTTATATTGTTGTAGTTATAGTGTTATAGGCAGTGTTGTATTACACTGTTAGGCAGTATAACTTATCAGTTAATTAGAATATGTATTGATATAAAAGTGAATCATATTACGCATTAATTTAAATAAACTTTAATGGCTTTAATTTTCCTTAGTAATATCACTATTTTAGCAAGTTTGTCTTTTCAAGATCAAAAGCAATTTACTTTAATGAAATGAAAAGATTTCAGCTGTGTCGATGAAGATTCTCAGTCATCCAGGTAGAGTTGTCTGAAGGTTGAATCATTGCAACTGGACTAATTTTTTTTTTGTCAGTTTGAGAGACGTTTCATTGACCATCCAGGCAGCTTCCTCCATCAAAGCAAGATAGTTGGGCAGTGAGTTGTTGGAATGTACCAACTCCTGCCACACCAACCTCAGGGGTTTCTTTCCCAAAGGGAAGGTAAAGATTTTTTTCAACATGCTTTGGTGGAAATCCCTGAGGAGTTGGCACATTCCAACAACTCTCTGCGCAAGTATCTTGTTCTAACTGAGGAAGTTGTCTGGATGGGAATATAATATATTTCCTTTTCTACTGAAGTCAGGTTCTGCTATAAGTAAAAATGAATAAAGCCAGTTATTTTGAATACAAAATGCCTTACATCAAACATTTAAAAAAACGTTAAAAATGCCTTTACCAAGAAGTTTTGATTTATTTATTTTATTTAGTGTAGGCAAATACATGGACTTATAGAAGTTCAAATGTCCAGTCCATTCAAGGACAGGGTGGTCTATCTTGAAAATATTAGACATTGGGCCGGTGTAAGCTCTTGATGGACATTCGGACACAATGTGATGGATATTTGTCGAGGAGCACCACAGTCACACTGAGGGGTAGAGACAAGACCCCACTTAAGCAATGAGTCCTGGCAGATACCATGTAGGGTACAGATCCTGCTCAGAGTTGACCAATGCTAGCGAGGAAGGTCAAAACCTGACACCTTTTTTGATTTTGGGAACCTATGAAACATTAGGAGCTATTGATCTATGGAATACAGATTATGTCACTGGAAGGATAGGACAGAAAATTAAAAGCTGATCAGATTGGCTTGCTCATTTCACTAGCAGCTGATAGTATAAATTCTGGAAATGGGAATGATAATAATACCACAAGATTAAAAAAAATCCTTTCTGAAGGTTAATGAAGTTTAAGCAGGGTGAAATTAAAGGGGAGGCACTTTTTTTTTTCCTTTCTCAAGACTCTCAGTACTTTTTGCTATACACAGAACAATCAGCTCCAAAACAGAATTCTTAACTGTTATTTAGTGTTCCACAGGTAGACTTCAGTTGAAGTTTTATGCCTTTGCAAGGAAAAAAAGTAGATGTTTTTGCATCTCATGGATTGAGCAAAAATTACTGGTTGTGCACTCTAAATGGTGTATATCAGGGGTGTCAACCTCAATTTCATTGAGGGCCATATGAGGGTTGTATTTGACCTTGGGGATGGGGGGTGGCATGAATGGACAGGGCCAGCTCAAAGTCACTCATGTTAAGGGCATCTGTGGTGGCCCAAGTGCTGTGCCAGCGAAAGCTGGCTCCTGAGCTCAGTTTTCAGCTACGATGGCCTCCTGCAACTCTCTGCCAGGGAAAACAGAGCCCGGGAGGGCTGCATGTGACCCTCCTGAGATCTGTTTTTGCCGGCAGAAGCACCGTGGGCCAATCTGTTTCCAGGGCAGCTGTGCGGGCCAATTCTAAGCACCCCATGGGAAGAATCTGGTCCCCAAGCCTTGAGTTTGACACCTCTGGTATATATCAACCCTATAGCATAGCCTGTAAAAGTTGAGGAAAATGCTAATTTATTCCAAGTACTACCTTACTTTTCAATGAAAGAAAATTACACAATGCCCTGCTCATGGAAATAACTGATGTGAGAAATATTACACATGAAAGTATATAGCTAAATATATGTCTCCTGTATAAACAATTGAACCATCCGTTTTCTTCTTTATAATGAATTTTTAGATATGTTGTATGGAAAATATGTTGCATGAAGCATTACATTTTCAGAAGGCACAGAAACAATCCAGATTAGTTTTGAGGATTACATTCCTAGTCCTGCTTAAATCTTCTTTGAAATTTCATAAGATATTCCTTAAATTAATAGTATATTCTATTGTTATAAAAGAGTTTCTTGGTCATATTTGTACGGTATGGCAAGGTTGAACAGCCTTGTTCTTAAGATTGCTGATCCTTTTAAAGATAAAATGCTGATCAAGCCTGCCTGAAAAAGTGAAGTTATTAGTAGCCTTTAGGGTTAGGGGAGAGAGGAAAGAAGAAAAAAAGAGAAATCTTACAGACAACATTTTGTGTCCTACCCTTTTTTTATATCTTGTGATAGGAGGAACTTGCAGCAGGCACTCCCTGATCATCCAAATTGTTTGGACTGAATGTATCTGGGAAAAGTGCTTTTTTTAAAAAAATACCCTGATTCAACACCACATATATGGGGCTTTATAGGCAGTGACCAACACCTTGAGCTGTACTTAAAATACTAATAATCACTGCAGTTTCTGAATGGTATAATGTAGGCATACCAAGACTGCTCAGTATGCACTTAGACTGCTGCATTTTAGACTAGTTGAAGTCTCTGATAGTCCTCAAGGAAAGTCCGTATAGAGTGAGTTGGAAGCCTAGTAATCCAGTTATGAGATTAGAAAGATATTTGTGAGGGTACTCAATGTATCCTGTTCAAATTAGACCAGAACAAATGTACCTACCAGAGGGAGGCAAAAGCCCACTGGGTCAAAACTTCTATTTGCTCTTTCTGAGAGAGCACAATCCCATTGAAAATGAGTTGGTATTATGGAATCAACTGGCTTCTGAATTAACAGTCATTCCATTTTGCTTGAGTCTAAACCTGTTTCTCTTTGAGTCTAACAGTGTCCAGGCACCGAGAAAGGATTTCTATTGCAACCTCTCTTTCTTTGGTGACCTACACCAATGATACATCATTTTATAAACATTCTCTTAAAGATTATAACAATATACATTTCAGTTCTTTCAAAGTTTCAGCTCAAATTTTTTATCCCACTTTATCATACTCAACTTGGAATGGTATGTGAGAAAGAACTTGAGAAACAAGGTGAGATGCTACTCAGGGAACAATCTGATAAGAGATAATATAGCCTGCAGCAGCCTAATGGATGGGGAAAGAGGCTCAGAAGGGTCATCCCTAACTTTTCAGACTAAAGGAAAAGGCAAGAGGTTTGTAGCGTCAGATTTGCAAGGTTCTGTTTGCCTATTGTCTATAAAATGCTTTTTGTGCTGAGCTGCAAAGGTGACCTTAGATACAACCTGGACGTATATTCATATTCCCAATATGGCATGTCTAACATAATACTTTTTAAAAAACTAAAATAAAAAATAGAAAAAAGTCAGACTATTATAAAGAAAGAAAGAAAATTAAAAGAATTGATTTCCCTCTTCATAATAACAAGCATAAACAATTTTACCTCTCTTAAAATACAACAAATGGTGTCTTCTTTTCATTTTTATTTATTTATTAATAAATCAATAAACCTTGTTTAGTCCTGGTGAGCAGAACTCAAATAATGTCCTAGAACTAGATTTTTTTAAGGTTTTTTTTTTGTCTTTTTCTCACAAAATTCTTCAAAACTTTAAGAAATCTGTTTGGTAAATTCATTATAAGAAAGTTATCCAGGTCTCCTTTTTTGGTTTGTTGATATTATCTGGTTCCATTTGTGTACCCAATGTAGCATATCCTTCCACATCATTTCTGTATTTCATCAGTTTTAAATCTACTTTCAAATCAGTTCCAGCCCTATCCAGTAAAACATGCCCCTCCTTTATACCATTTTCCAATGGTATAATGGCAGACACTCTTAAAATTAACTTCGGATCATTTATTCACAAATATCCTTCAATATGTCCAATGCACTCAATCATTCAAGACAAGGTCATCTCATGGTTAGACTATTGCTGTATTGTACATGGAGCTATCCTTGAAGAGGATCTGGAAGCTTCAGTTGCTACAGAACACATCTGTATGGCCCATGTTACATCACTATTCTGCAAGCTGCATTGCTTTCTGGGTCCAATTTGTTACTTATCACCTTTAAAGCTCTCCATGACATGTGCTAAGATTATCCAAAGAACCTCTCCCGTGCCAGCAGACGAGGCATGTTGTGGACCCCTTTGGGCAACTGTCAGGGTCCAGGAGAAGAGCCTTTTTTGCTGTGGCACCCATCCTCTGGAATATTGTGCTTCCCAAGGTGAGATCTATACCCACCCTTTTGGCCCGACTCTGCCAACTAACCTGGGACCACAAAAGGGAAGCAGCATCCTGGAGTTGGTTAATAAATTAGCAATAGCAAAAGGACTTAGACTTATATAGTGCTCCAGAGTGCTTTACAGCACTCTGAAAAGTTTACATCATCAGTATATTGCCCTCAACAATGAGTCCCCATTTTACTGACCTCAGGAGGATGGAAGGCTGAGTCAACCTTGAGCCATTAAAATCAAATTCCTGGCAATGAGCAGAGTTAACTTTCCAAAATTAGTGTTCTAATTGCCCTTTTTCAGATTATTCCAAGAATATTTTTTTTAATCCTTAAAATTGGATAATGTCCTCTTTTCACTAAGGACTGAAGTGTAGTGAAACTAGCTGTTATGGAGTTTCCTAATATCTGAAAAATAGTTAACAGGCAATTTCTGAAATGATTAAGGAAGTATGTGGACTCAAAATTTATAAAGGTACAGACTGCATTTTGGTCAAAGATGACAACCTCTCATCTTCCAGAGCAATAAACCTGCTAGAGACCACTGTTTTACAGTCTCCTTATTGGGAATAGCTGTCTGGGGCATTTGTGGGTGATCCCAAGTCCTTTCCTTATCCAGAGAAGAATGCCAAAAATTGTTCTTGTCTATTTAGGCCGACCACGAAGTACTTAATTTCTTTACAAGGAAATCCTAACAGTTTATATTATCATGTTTGTTATCAGTACTATGATACCACAGGATCTTAAAATTGTGGTTGCGTTTGTGTATGTTAGAGAAACTGTTACTACTTTCTTCTTTGCATGAATGTGAGGTCTAAGGTCTATGAACAATTCATATTTAAGTGATAAAGAGAAGAGATAAAGGTCTATAAATTTAGAAAAATGTAACAAAATTAAAGTCTTAAGAGAGATTGAAGGGGTGGGTATATTTAATCTTGAGAAAAGATAACTGAGACAGATTATAACAGTGCTTTCAAATGCCTTAAAACTGTCCATCCATCCATCCATCATTCCAGAGATTTTTTAAAAATGTTTTTATTACAGATTATGGTGAGGGTAACAGTTATATGGTATTTATATACAGTATATCAAGGGTAGTCCTTTAACATATTATTAAATATGGACTATATAGAGACATACTTCTCCATTTTCCCATTTTTTAAAATATAATGGTATTTCAAAGAGCAGTACAATTGTTGAATATATTCTTTGACGGCTCGAGCTTGTTTTCTTTATGTCTGTGTTTAATTAACTTTGCTGAATTCTAGGCTCAAATAAGATATTAATTCCATATTTCTGGAATGTAATTCACCACTCCATTTACAACTTTTTATTTCCCAAGGAGAAATACAACTTCAGTGTTTTATTATATATGATTACCTGATGCTAAATGTATCCCTTAACAGGGCTAGATACAGTGAGTCAGAGCACTATTAAATCTTCTACCTGTCCCCTCCAAACTGATAGCCATTCTTCTTAAACATTATTTGGGGGAAGGCAATAGACACAGAACAACACCTTCAGATGAAATTACTTCATCCTTTGCTCATAAAAAGTATATTTAACATCTCTTAAAACTTGTTTCACACAATACATACACACAATACCTGTGAAGCTGTTGGAGCATCTGAACCATGTTGTTCATACTGTCAGGGAAAAAAATCTAAGTTACATTCAAAACTTAAATTCTTAAATAATTATTACTAACCAATTGATTCATTGTATTAATTGGCCCAGAAGTTCCAATAAAACATTTCTGTGACCTTCAAATTAGATTTACTTTACAATATCGGTTTCTCATGTAAATCTAGCTGAAAGTTTAACTGCTTTCTAATTCATGCCCAGTTATGCCTAGCTGGAGGAATCAGACTTTGTTCATTATAAATTGACAGAATTTCAGACAGGTTTACTCTTAAATGAGCCCTAAAAGAGTAATAATAGCTTTTAAAATTCATTACACATCAATATAGAAGTTAAAATAAAAGCCAAATGATAAAGCTGAAAATCTGGTGAATGTAATTCATCATTCTCATATGAATTCTCTTTAGCCAGAAAAGATTGGGAATTTATTCTGACATTAAAAAAATCTTTAATACTTTATCAATCTGTGCCAAATTTAAATCATACTTAAATCTTTTCTAAAAACTATTGTTTTTTTTAAAAAGTGAATAAATAAATAAAAACTACAGATATATGTCTATAAATTGACAGAGTAATTACTAAGATTGTACAGTTAGTAATCAGAGTATTTAGATATTAATCATCTAAAACTAAATTATTTTAACAATGTGTACGTATTTAAAACTCTGAGCTAAGTGCTTGAATTCTTCACTATTGTTTAAAAATGTAAAAAGAAAAAATCCATTGAAAAAATATAGATAAATATTATTCCATCTCCTCATAATTCAGAACAGTCTAGAGGCTCAAAGATAATTTTAACCAATGATTTAATCCAAATTTAAGCAATGGTTTAAATCCATATAAGTATTTAGGCAATTTTAATTCAAAATTTTGAGGTATTTGAGGGAAATATAAAGTGTAAAATCCACTTATTGATGGTAAGTTACAATAAAAGAGAATATATGTAGCTCAAGGCTGAATTGTGGATTGTTGATACTCTCTGAGCTCAGAGAGCACCAAGGACCCCATAATCTGAGGGTATTTATAATCCCAGTGGAAGCAAATTATATTTCTTCCAATTAATGGTATATCCTAAATATTATTGTACAATTTCACTACTTGGTTACTATACTGTATACTGTATTTGTGTTTTTGTGCAAGGAAGAGAATTACAAGTCAAAATAGATGAGGAATTGGTAGGGAAATACGTATTTGTTTTGCATGAATTTAAATCCTTGGGACTGATGGTTTGCATTCTAGAATGCTAAAGTAATTGATGGATATGATCATAGAACCACTGGCTGTAATCTTTGAAAATCCATGGGAACAATTATGTGCCAAAGAAGGTATAATAACTATTTTTGAAAAGGAAGAAAAAGTAGGAGCTAGGAAACTATAGACTAATTCTCTTGAGATCAGTAGCTGGAAAAATTCTGGAAAAGAGTAACAAGGGAACAAAGTGATTGCTAGAAGCCAGCGTAATTAGCAGATCATTGGAGGTCCATTACCAGAAATAAAATATTTAGGGAAGTACTATGGAAGAGATCAGAAAAAATGTGAACATGGAAGATAATAATAGAACAGTAGAACAAAATAATAGTAGAACAGTAGGTGAAACTCAGATAATAATTGGGCATAAGGAAACAGCTTATATGAACAACAAAAATGATAATTTAGAAGAAATAAAAACAGAAAAGATCCAGCACTGAAACAATCTATGAATTGACCCTCTGTCAAGGGCTTTGCCTAGATCTGGCATGGCCTGTCCTGATTCTATTCAGGTGGCTCCATATTTTTCGGAGCAACTTGGAAGTGATTTTGTTTGATCTGTATGATTTGTTTGGTTATGGTTATTAAAGGTTGCCCATTTTAATTGCCAATTCTTCATCTAAATTGTAAATCTCTGGTATGTTATCCCAGATTTGTTTCCTAGATTTAAGCCTGGTGCAAGTTAGTTTAATATTTTGCGTATCAGTAAATATCTAGGAACTGTTAGCCTGTTTATCTTATTCCCCTCTTAAACTGTTTGTTGTTGTCATCTAAAATCAAGAGGGAAAGAAAAAAAAACTTGGATCCATGCAGATTTCAGTGGATTTAAGAATTCCAGATACTATTCTCACTGGGTTATTAAGATGAAAATCAGTCTTGTTGGTATGACATCTTGTTCCCCATACAGGTGCCCAGTGTTCAGTGACAGAGTATACAAACGATCATGTCACCATACATAGTGTCTTTGCTTGAACTCCCCAGCCTGTTCCTGCAATTTTCTTAATCAAATTATTCCTGGTTTTCAATTTTTGTTTGATTACTTCAAGGTGTTTTTCAAATATGAGGGATCAGTCAAAGATTATTCCAAGATATTCCAGTTGTATTTTATCCTCTTGCCATAGCAATATACATTTAACTTTTTCTTTGCTGTTGCTTAGATGGAATTGCTTAGATAGAAGGCACATACTTTGATTTTATTTATGTTAGGGCACAATCCCCAGTTTTCACAATATTGGCTTAGGGTTTTAATGTAAGGATTAAAATAGCATCTATCCAAAAGACCAAGACCAAACAATAATTAGGAAAATTGAACCCAATGAGGCATATTATCCAGTTCATGTGTGGACAGCTATTTCAGTAAGACCAGAGAAGATTACAGGTAGTCCTTGACTTACAACAGTTCACTTAGGGACTATTCCAAATTACAACGGCACTGAAAAAAGTGACTTAAGACCATTTTTTACACATCATTGCAACATCCCCATGGTCACATGATTCACATTTGGATGCTTGACAACTGACTCATGATGGTTGCAGCATCCCTGGATCATATGATCACCTTTTGCAACCTTCTGACAAGCAAAGCCAGTGGGCAAACCAGATTCACTTAACAACCATGTTACTAATTTAACAACTGCAGTGATTCACTTAACAAACGTGGCAAGAAAAGTCATAAAATGGGGCAAAATTCTCTTAACAATTTTCTCACTTAGCAATGTAAATTTTGGGCTCAATTGTGCCCAAAATTAACAGGAGCCATTAGAATGAAACCTACAGGTATCTAGACATTTTAAACTTGGATTATATCAAACACTGATAAGTTAAAAATGTGACTAGTTAAAGAATAAATCCAAAGAGAGAAATATTTATTAAAGACAAAATTAGATAGTGATAAGCTATTATTACCTGGGCCATGGCTGTTTTACGTTACTGGCAGTGCTTTCAGTCTATTCTGGTAAATCATGGAAGACATTCTTTCATTAGAAATTGTAGTTGTTTACTCCAGTCTAAAGTTAACTTTATAGTTGAGAAACTAGACTACTTTATATAGGAAAGTCATGGTAGAACATTTCTGAGATAAAAGCCCTTTTGTTAGAATGTTATTTATTATTTGCATTGCTTCTTGTTTCTGACTAAATTTTTGGTTTTTGTTTAAATAATCTATACATAATTCAGGATGGAATAGGTTCCTTCAAGCTATTATCCCAGTTCTGTCTTTTCCCTGATTGCACCTGCCCCTTTTTATCTGTTAGACCTCAATCAGAAACTCTATATGAAAAATAGCGGCTTTTCTCTCAATCACTACAACATCATTGTTTAACACTTGGGATAATTTGCTAAAGTTTCATGTTAACTACCACGAAATCTCATTCCTTCTCTTATTAGTTGTATTTGAGGTAGAATTGGGGAAAAAAAACTAATCAGGTTGTACAAACTTAATAATTTGTAGTGAATTTCATATACTGTATAAAGAGGGATATGGAAAAAGAAGGGAGGTAAGCTGCAGGAAGAAAGAACTCTTAGTTCCAACTCATGCAAAACACAGATGTAACAAGCTTACCATTAATAACTAAATAAATATGAACATTGTATTGTAATTAAATGTTTTACCAGCAATCTGTCATCTGAATTGCTAACTCTTTTCTATTCAGAACCTTTCTCCCCTATTCTTGGTAAAGGAGAAAAAATAATAATAATTCCTTAGTAATTATAAAGGAACACAGGATTTTTTTCTATACTGTAAAGCAGAGCCCAGTATTCTTGAGAAAAGAGTTTCATTCCTCTTTATTTATTCTTGTTCAACAAATTTCTTCCGTTTACACTCTGGGATACAGAGTATGTATTTTAGGTAGGAACTTGAAAATTAGTCAGATTTTCTGAGAATGGCATTTTTTTCACCTGAGGTTGCCATCAGTATGAAAGTTTCGATATATAAACTAGTCATAGCTTGTTTTTAAGAGTTAAAATTAAAACATTACTCTTTTAGCTTTATAACAAATCTAATGTTTATTACTTGTTCTATATTAATCTTTAATTGTTTTAAAATGTTTGTACCTTTGTATTGTTGCAGTGGAATTTGTTCCTTATTTTCATACATAAAATAGTCATATCTTGTTTTAACTGTAAAAATTAAAACATTACTCTTTATAACAATTAAAATGTCATTGATTTGTTTCATAATAATATTTAATCCTTTATTAAATATTAGTGACTTCATACTCTTATAATGGAATTTTGTTTTTTATTTTCAGCATCTGGCGTGGACCAAATATAAATTGCACAGATAGTTCAGGATACACTGCTTTACATCATGCAGCTTTGAATGGTCACAAGTAAGTGCTATATTACTATTATGTTGGAATTAGTTTGTATCGCATGTTTGTATTGATGCTAGGCTGCATAAAATCATCATGTTTTTGTGTTTATGTTGATTTTAGCAGAATACTTATGCCAGTTGCAGCTGAAGAAACCTACTGTAGCAAGATCCAATCCAATGATTAATGAAGTTCTATATAGTGGCTTTTTAATGAACAACATACAAATAACATATAGATATGAACTAAGATTGTTGAATCAGTAAGTTTTTAGATTTTAAACTTACATTTTTTATAACTGACAGGATAGAACCTCTTTGAAACAAAATAAATTTCTAATTTATTTTAAATAATAGTAAAAAGTCTTATTTCTAAAAAAAATTATTTCAATAATCTTCAATCTTACATTGACATTTTTATATAACCTTCTGCAGTGGATAATGGATTTGTGAGGGCCATTCTTCAACCTGATGGATGGATTGTACTAGTATGAAAGTGGAGAAATATGATATTGTTTTATGATTTCTGGAATTCTGGGTGCTTCCCATTAGCTCTTGATACCATTAAGTGTTTGCTGTCCTGGACTAATTTTTTAAAATATATTTCAACTTGATTATTTTGTGATGATTGTTGCTTTGGATGGGTGAGTATTAGGTTTCAACAGCGAGTGTTAGGTGATCAGTGCCTTCCTTATGTCTTCCTGAAGTACTTCTGGTCTTTTTTCATTGTATCTGTGGATTTGCAAATATACTAGAATTGTAAAAGCTTCTTTCACCCTATATATTTTATTATGCACTAACAGCATAAGTGGGAACATTGTCTTGTTCATTAGTTGATGTGATTAGTTGTCTTAGAATTTCATTACTATTTTCAAGCCCTCAGCAATTGCTCAGAATCAAGAAAGGTAGCTTTTCAGTGTCTTATTAACCTAGTTAATTGAAATAAAAAATAGGCTTTATTTTACAGGTGACCTCACACATTTATAGTAGAATTCTATTTATCTCTAAATTCATTACAATAGGGATGCCTCAGTCTTTTTGCTAATCATGTGTTGAAACTGCTGGATTTTATTTTCTTTTGATAAAAAAAGAATGTGCAGATGTCCCAAACTTGTAATATTTCCCAAACTTCCATCCTATTTCCAATCATTATTACTATTTGTTGTCCTTCCATATTTTCCTGTTGTTTTCTCCTTTGTTATGCTTTTTTTCTCATGCTAAGTTTGCATCTGATCCTTACTTGCTTCTGGTTTATAGGCCAAAGGGTTCTACTTTAGGAGTTTTCCAATTCCAGGAACATTCTATGAACATTAGCAGATTTAAACTTGATACTCTTTCCATAAATATATCCTCTTACTTGACAGCAATTTTTGTAAGGAAACCAGTTCAGTGGGTGATAAGGTGGCTAAACAAGTAGGACATTGTGTCTTCAGGGCACAATCTACCGATACTCAAAACTGGTGACTTTCCTGCCTGGCTATAATTGTATATGACTTTGGAATTGAGGAGATTTTTCAGGTGTCCAGCCTTGTACATTTAACTATTCTATCACAGCCTTTGCTTTCAGCTCAATTATGAATTTCAACTTTGGTCACCTTTCTGGTACTATCTTCAGTATTAGTAATGCAACGTAAGTTGTTTGGCTGACTTACAACACTGCAGAGAAACCAATTCATTTGTCTGTCTTGTAGCCTGAAAGCAAGACTATTTCATTATTCTTCTGTAGTGCTTAATAGTGAAGTAGAACAAAACAAAAGGAAACAAATTGCATATAAACATGTGTACTAGGAATAGACATTTTCTTAATGTCAACATTTTCAGCACTGACAACTTTAATTCCTCTTATAGCAGCATTTAAACTGAAATTCTTTTGTCAATAGTCCAACTCCATAGGTTTCATTTCAGTTCTCTTCATTAATTCCAGTGTTTGATAGGATTTTTCCAGTCCTTGAACTTTCACATTTGAATGACAGTCAGCCTGTGAAGGAGAATTTTTTTAAAAAAATTGATTGCTTAGTATTTGCCATTCATTTTTATAGTCTTGACTTGCTCACTCCATTTGATAGCTCATTCTAATGTTTTGGGGGGATTAGAGATTATACCCAGATTTGTTATACTTCCCTAGAAGTATTATTTAGATTACCTAGATTCTAAATTTGGGGTGGGGTGGCGTGAGGGCAACATAGCAGGGACAAATGCAACTTTGCTTTTGTTGCTCTACTTCTCAGAGCTGCTTTTCTCATTCTCCTTCTCAGAGCTGGGGCTGAAGTTCTGCAGGCATTGAGAATTGAAGAGATACTGTCCTAGAGAGTACTATGAGTCCTTTTCAAGATGTAGGTAAGGCTGGTAAAAGTTGTCATGATTGTGCTGACATTCAGCCATAGACATAAGGTGGTTTCACCTTTATCCAGACTGTTAGCATAGAGCACTTTGATCAATCAATTATCTTTGTACTTGTCTCCAAAGGAGTTTACCCAGGAACTGTTACTGATGTTTCATAATGAGATCTGTTATTTAATATTTTGCCATGGTAAATTGCTGATAGCAAGTTCTGCAATTTGGAGAAAATGAACAGACAAATGAGCTGAAAGTAAACATGTTCACTCCAAAATGAATCTCTGAAAATGGTGAGATCACCACCAGCATCTCCCCGGATTAGGTCTTTCCTAAAATTTACTTTGGAGAACATTTTAAATCTTATATAGTTAACCTGATTTATGATAACTGTAATTAACTAAATTTATAATCTAGATTTAGTTCTCTGCTGCTAAAAGATAATGTTAACAATACACTCCAGAACAGGTGCTTAACCTTAAAACCTGCTTAGGGCAGATTGATCACAGATTTGAGTTAAATTATATGAAGAGTGCCTAAGCTTCTTGCCAGAAAATGAACAAGAGAAAACATAATTGTTCTGAGAGAATCTGATGTCCCAAACAGGTTTTATACTTAAGGGCGCATATAGATATGCCTATATCTATATGGAAGTGGAAGACAATAACTCTGGATTGGTGATTCCAGCAATGTTGGATTCCATTCTGGCTCAGACAAATCCAGCAAACCCTAAGGAATCCTTGCCTACCCCTATAGCCTGCTTCTAGATTCTGCAGTTCAGCAACCCAGTCTTAAGTAGAAGTGGATGATAAAGATCCAGTAGCACAGATTGAATTCCATAGGTAAGAGGCTTGACAAAGAGAAGGTCAAAAGTAGAGCAAACTCTAATGAGGTTGTAGCTTATCTGTACATTTGGGTGTTGGCTTGGCATTGCTGATTTATTGGCTTCAGTCCTTGGGAGACAATGCAAAGAACAACTTTCCAAGTCTCAGATTTATTGGGTTTATCTTGTTGTGCTATGCTTGGAAATCTTGATTCCATTCTATCCTGTTTCCTGTCTCTCCCCTCAGATTTGTTGCTTGATTATTCAGTTTCTTGTCTTAATCTATACTAAATCTGTTGACTACATTTACGGTTGCTGTTCTAAGATACTGGTAAAGAGGACTTTTTGCTTCCAAAAGATTGTTTTGCCTGAGTTCCTTTATTGCTCAATTGTGGCAATAATCCAGCCTGCTAGCTTGTTGGCTGGCAGCCATCAAGACCAGCATAGAAAAGTAGGTTAAATGTGTTTAAAATGTGAGTAGGTGTAAATTCCTACTCAAATAGTAACTGTCACTGCCTGGAATAGAATGGAAAAGAAGAGACTTCTCATTAAGTTCTGCCACCTCTTTCCTTGCACATTGAAACTATATCTAGGGGCTGCCATTGTCAATCTACTGTGATCTTTCTTATCTCCTTTGGAGAATGCCTTTTTATTTTGTTTATATGTATCATAATATTATGTGGAGCAGTTTCTTCCTAAATAATGGATATACTGTAAAGTTCACTTCAATTTTTCCTGCCAGTACATTTTGTTCTGGAATCTGGTATTTTATTTCTTTTTCAGGAATAAGCAATATAGTACAATTAATTCCATCAGGTGGTAGGCCTGGACCATTTGAATTCTAGCTACTTAACTATCCTAAAGAGGTTCAGTGGTTTGTATCTTATCCTGGCTATAAGGGACATGAACATTTTCCTATTTACATAAACATTGCACAGTTCAGCAAGCAATTTAGATGTATGTAGTATTATTTATATAGGTAACACTAAAAGATATTAACTTTTATTTACTTACTAAGCGGTGCCAAATATATTCCCTGTAGGTTTTTTTATTTGTTTCGTGGCAGTCCATCAGAATATATTAAAAACTATTAGTTTCTATTTCCTGGAGAACCCTGCATTTTGTCAGTTGTGTTTGTTTTATACCAATATCACACGAATGCACAGAACTAATTTCAATCAAGATTCTCAGCAAGGCATTATTTTTAGTCAACTTTCCTGTTCCTTCTGGATCAGACTGTTCTTATCTTTTCTGGCTTCCTTTTCAGCCATTGAATCTGCTCAGAGCTATCCATTTATTGCTCAGCAGTCCTCCTCCTTAAGCTTTACCCATATAATATTTTCTTGAATTTGTGAAGCATGGGAAAATCAGAAGTCGAAACAGTTCAAATGAATATATTATTTATTGCTGTTTACAAGTATCTGAACTAGTAATGGTTAAAGCAAATTGGAGTAGATGAGAGTTAATGGAATTCAAGGTGGGATGGGCTTAGATCTCTTGGGGCATGAAGGGATTCAAGAATGATGATGTGTTTGATGCCTCCCTCAGGCCGAACCTGCTCATCTCCTACAGAATTATTGTAAATTATTGTGAATTGTTGAATGATTGTGAAAGTAACATCCTTGTCAGAAATCTTGCCATTCATAATAATGCAGTCTTGCAGACTCCAATCTTTTCAGTAGCCATTCCCATGAGGAAGAAATGTTCTTGTCACGTACCCAGTTTACCACAGACCATTGCTTTGCTGAAAACAGAAAAGCTAATGCTGTTTTAGAATTACAAGCAAAATGCCACAGAAATAACTGGATCAAGACTGATAAAAAACATGTTTACCATTTCTTTGCCGCCTCTGATTCAAGCTTTGAATCCCAGAAAAAGGAAGTGTCAAAGTGGAAGCAAACAAGATCCTTTACTTCAAAAGGATTTTATACAGGGGTGGGATTCAATTTTTTTAACAACCAGTTCTGTGGGCGTGGCTTAGGTGGTGGGCATGGCTTGGTGGTCATGTTATTGGCTGGGTGTGGCCAACTCAATATCACTCACATCAAGACATGCATCTCCTCACCTAGCTTCTCATGACTGTGGGGATGCTGCAACAGTTGTAAGTGTGAAAAATGATCATAAGTCACTTTTTTCAGTGCCATTGTAACTTTGAATGGTCACTCCACACAAGCAAAGTACAAGCAAAGGAGGGGAAAAAAGCTCCAGAGACGTTCCAGAGACAGGAAGTCTAGTCCTGCCAAGAATGTAATAAGGCTTAACGGAGATGCAGTGTCTGTTAGCAACACCAGAATGTTTCCTTTCTGCCTTCCTTACAGGATTAGGCCAATAATTTCTTCTAGCAACCGGGTTCTCAGAACTGCTTAGAATGTTAACAACCGGTTCTAGCGAATAGGTGCAAACCAGTAGAATCCCACTCCTGATTTATAGCTGTAGAAAAAGATACAGCATTCTAACCAGGAATTTGCACTAAATTTGTGATTTGTATTTATGTCATGCTGAAGTGTACAGGTTTTTTATCCATAAAGGTTGACTGAAACCATATTCAAAAAGGTATTCTTTTTGCCTCTAGGATATTCTTGATATCTATAATACTTTGTAATAGTCTTAGTAGAGAACATTTACTTTGTAGCAGACTAGTGCCATCTTGTGACCTACCTGGAACACTTCTTTTGGGGGGAAAATTTTGTTTTGCTAGTAGAAGAGCTAGTTTTGGTTACCTACTTGGGTAATGAAACATCTGCAAAAAAAGAAGCAAACTTGAATCTGTCTACTCAGTAAGAAAAAGGATTGCTACATTCCCCACATTTGGAAGTATGTCATCTACAATGATTCATTGCTTGAACCTTCTTAGAGTTGTCTTACATGTCTGAAACTATTTTCAGGTACAGGTGGTCATTGGTTAATGATTACTCATTCAGCAGTGGTTCAAACTTGCAATGGCACTTAAGAAATTATATTTATGACTGGTTCTCAGAGGCCCATCCATTGCAGCTTCCTTGCAGTCATTTGGCCAACATTTGCAACTTTCTTTGCAGGCTTCCAAGAAGCAAATAAGTGGGGAAGCTGACAGGAGGTCACATAATGACTGTGTGACATCCTCACTAATAGTCAATAGTGATTCACTTACTGGAAACTTTGAGTGCTGGAATTGCTGTTGCAAAATGATACAGTCATGTGATGTCATACTTTAAGGCCACATCACTTAGTGATGGCAATTCTAATGTCAATTGCCATTGTTAATCAAGGACTATTTGTATTTAGATCATATTCTTTGTGTTATGTTTTTGAACTACTGACTGTTCATGGCTGTTCAGGGAAACATTTGGGGATGCTTGAAGATTCTGCTACCAAACATTAACACATCAGGGACGCATATTATACATATAATTATTTTTATGTTTTAATTTTTGTTATTATCAACAAGCTGTTAATCTTCAGAAATTGAGTAACATATAACTTGAATGAATGGACTGTAGTGGCATCACTGGCTAAAGTAGAGGGGGTTCCTCTAGGGGGAGTAAAGAGACATTCTTGTTGGAATTGATTCAGGAGAGGTAATGTCTATGGTCAAGACAGATAGTTTTTGTAATATAAGTGATCTACAATAAAATATCTATATGGCCCTATTCACAAATAGTTCTGGCTGCAGGTATCTGACATGGATGGATTAATGGATGAATATTGATTTTTTTACTGACTTTCAGAAATAAAATTTGTTTTAATTATCATATTTTGTTTGCAATGTACTCTCTTTTGGTACATGCAATCTTTTTATCTCTACTGCTCATATTAAATATTTTCAAAATATAACTTAATAGGGAATCTAATATAGGTCTTGAAGGGTACTGGAAAAAAGATAGTGAAGAAAAATCTGGTACTTCAAAAGATCAAAGGAAGGAAATCAAAATGTGATTAGGGAATTAGGGTCTTGAAAAAAAAGGTATATGCAACGAAGAAGTAGAATTGGAATATCAGGATTGAATCATATGTCGCTTGTCAGCATGCAATAACTGTCAAGTATCAACAATTGTACCAAAAAAGAGTATAAGAGATAAAACTAGTTTTCAGGGCCAGGGAAGTAGTGAGGAATGAAGAACAGGCCAGAATTTATTACCATTCCTGAACAATCAAACTATATACACCAAATCTGATGAAAATTATGTTGCTCAGGAGAGATTCACCAGGAGCAGGAACTTTTTCTGTAACCCTTCTTGACCAAGAAGATCCAGTGGCCAGCAATAACATAGGGAAATCATACATTCCTTCTATATGTGAGAACTTTGATACCCAGAATTCCCAGCAATTATTTATGGCAGGGGTCCCCAGCCCCCGTTCTGCAGTCAAGTACTGGTCCATGGCCTGTTGGGAACCAGTTTGCAAAAGTGGCAGGCACGTGCATGAAACCATCCCCCTTCCATCCTCCCATACTGCTGCCACCGCTGCCAGTCTGTGACCTGGAAAGGTTGGGGATGCCGGTTTTGGTGCCTAGTTATAAACAACTACTTGAAATTCAATGGTTCATAAAACAAAATGTCAATCTTAGCAATTCTTCGTAGCTGGAGGATAGCTCACAGAACTTATAAGAGTGACCTTTTTAAAAACTATTATATAATTGAAGGAAGATAGGAGTTTCAAAATCTTTAGCTATGAACTTCTAGCATGAAACATTTCTGTAATTCCTGTGATTTATATTTGTTTTGTAATATGATATTTAACTATTAACTACCAACTTCCAAATTAAAGCATGTCTCAAGAGAGTAAAACTTGTATGAATATACTGTATAATTCCTAATCTCTTATTCAGTGATGATTTAAAGAGTATGATGATTATAATCATTATAGTCATTTCTAAATTTCTTAAACACATCTGCTTCCTGCTTCTTAGCATTGATGACAGTGTCATAAGAATAATTTTGTGGTTGTTTTGGTATATTTTGTCGGTATATGCTATAAATTCACAGTTTTGTAAAGGAATCTGTCAATCCTTAGTGCATTTTTAAAATATTTTTCAGGGATGTAGTTATCAAATTACTTCAATATGAAGCATCCACTAATGTGGCAGATAATAAAGGGTATTTTCCTATACACTTGGCTGCTTGGAAAGGAGATGTAGAGATTGTGAAGATTCTTATCCATCATGGGCCATCACATTCCAGAGTGAATGAACAGGTGATATTATTAAATGTATTTGTTTATATCTTCAGCAAACACAAGTAAGTATCCTTTTGTTCTTACAGAAATATGACTGGATTCAAATGAAGTTCCTTCACGACAAAACATTATTTATCTGGGTAAGGGTTATATGGATGAGAGGTTTTATACAATATAGAACAAGTTTGCAAACATCTGACATCAAAATAGATTTTTTTTTTGGTAATTACTATGATATTGTATTTAGTTC